>NC_067124.1:40174645-40518395 GCF_021347895.1 Acanthochromis polyacanthus | reverse complement strand
CTACTTGGAACAGCATGGGGAGAACTGTGACCTGCCTACATTCTTTTCCAGTGTGAGGAAGTTCTACAGCAGCACATGCAGCTATATGCTTGCTGCATTTCCATTTGGAGACCCTGTTCTGGTAAATGCCAGAATACTCGACATAGAGCACAGACAGCAGTGTAAGTTCAGCCAAGTGTAAATATCTTTTCATGAACAGAAGTAGGTAATATTTCCTAATGACTTTACGGTAAATGAAACATCAAAAAATTGTTTTAGAATGAGAAATGTCATCACAATATTGAAAAATGTGATCTGGATGCCTGTGATATTTTGAGTTTAGTATTTGTCAAATTAAAGGAACATTCTGAAAGACTATATATTATTAAGTTTGTCCTTGATCTTTTCCATCAGCATTTATGAATTGACAGTTTAAGTAACATGGAAACATGATTCTTTGCCACATTCTAAGTTGATTTAATGCTAAAAATCATTTGGCGTCGGGGGGCTTCGCCCCCCTGAACCCTCCACCGGGACTTTGTCCTGGACCTACCAGGGCCTGCGGCCCCTGGACCCCGGCTGGCTACTAGGCTTTTCAGGTTTCAAAAGCTGGCAGGTTGCGGCTCACAATGTCCCTGTTCAGCTCTGTTGATTTCTATACAAGCACACTTCCTTTCAGAACTCATCACAATCACTCCACAATGATCGTTTATGTACAAACACAGAACATTAGGCTGAAAATTCCTGTATTTTCCAGAAAAAAAACTACCAAAACAAAATGCCGCATTGTCAGTTATTTCTTCCAGAATAATGAAGTCCTAGTTAGGGCTAACGTTAAGATAATATCAGAATCAGCCAAATAAAACAAACTGTAGTTCGAACGTGATGTTAATATACTTTGAAGAATATAAAGAACTAATGGGGTTATCTTCCTGCTAATCGACTGTACGAGGCTAATGTTAGCATGCTAACACTGTCAACAATCTAAACTGAGCTAATATCACCACCAACGCTAACTTCAGATTACGTGAAAACTACCCACAACTGACATTACGCAGGCTAACAATGTAGTGCTCCATCCGCCAGCTGGTCAAAAGGTGTGACTTACCAGTTAGTTGTAGGGGCTGCTTGTGTCGTGTTGGCTGCCATTTCGCTACAGATTTCAGTTAGCGTCAGAAAGCTAACGCTAAGCTAGCAGGGCTAGCCGGCTAACGTCGTTAGCTCTCCAACAAACCGGGCAGGAAACAGTGAGTGAGTTGGGCGGCTCAAATGCAATTTCGTTGTATACTAAAGTGTGCAATGACAATAAATTTCTCTGACTCTGACTCCGCTACCTAAACACAGAAATCACACTTTAATGCACTTTAAAGCAATGCTGTATTAAAAAAAAAAAAAAAAAAACACCGTCTAAACTCGCATATTTGTTTATTCTTCTTTGCCAACGGTCGGCTTCTTTCTGACCGGACTGTGGAAATACAAAATGGCAGATCAATGATACCAGCAGCCAAGTCAGTGACGTCACTGTCTTCTCCTCTTGGGTGTTTCCGCCCGGAAGTTGGTCTGACAGGAAGAAAGAAACATTGGAAAGTAAAAAAAAAAAAAATCTTTTGACAAATTTTAGCTTTAATAAAAAAAAATACTATTATTTACAGATTTTTTTCTGTTTTGTTACAAATGGCTACTAGTCAAATCTCAGGAAAAAAGAGCATAACTTTACAGGTTAAATGTAAACAAACAAACATACAAAATAAAAAAGCTATAAACAATGTGAACATCAAAATTGAGAGTAATTCATTATTTTACAATATTTAACAGTAAAATCCCTCTATTTTTAACTGCATTTAATTAGATTAAAAAATAGATTTTTGTTTTAATTTGAAATACATCAAATGTGTGTCATGTTTTTAACAGCTGCTGTTCAGTTGTTTGTTTACATATGGTGTTACGGCCACGGTGCTGGTGTGCCGTTTTGTTTTGGGGTGGTGTCCTGTTGGGCCTTTGTGTGGGAGAGGTTTGTGTGTGGGTTCAGCTGTGGTTATTACAGAGTCTTTGGAACCCCAGCTGCCAGCCATTCCAGCTGATGAAAATGGAATAAATTCTGTAATGAAGTAAAACAATATGTGAATGTGATTCGACAGGTTCACCACAAAAAAAGCTGTTAAAACCCATGGGCTTTTTAAAAGATACTGTCCTAATATGACTCTGTGATTTACTGTTTATGTTCTGCACTGTTACAAATGGTAATGAATTGTTATATGCTGTCTGTAATGATACTGCAACCTAAATATTGTGCGTGGGGGATGGAGGGGGGGGGTGTTGTGAGTGATGCTGTGAATGAATGTCTTGTATGTGTTTTGTGATTTTTTTTTGTTTTCTTTCCATTGTATTGTTTAGTGTATTGCTCTTATTTTCAATAAAAGGAAAAAAAAAAAAGCTGATGACAACCTGCACTGCAGTCTGGTTCTCCCCGCCCTTCGACCTTCCTGATTGGGCCACCCTCCAGCTCCTCCTCCTCGGACCAATCAGAGGCAGCCAGGCACCACACCTGCTCCCTGTATAGCTGCCACCATGCCATTAGTTTGGTGGCTGGTACTTTGACCAGTCCACCCTGGTGCCTCTCTGTGTGTGAACTTTGTTTGTACTTCAATGTGTTTCGGTCTGCAGGTACGGTGGTGGGTTGGAGGGTACCGCATACACTTCGGTTGGTAGATACTCCTGGTGGGTTCTGCTGACACTCTGGGTTTCTGTTGGCAGCTGCTATCTTGGTGTGGAGCCTACTGTCAAGTGGAGACTGAGGCTCCAATTAGCAGCCTGCCACTTTAGGAAGAAGCCATTCTGTGTTAGAGTCTTTGTGAACTGTGAAATCAGTGAGTGTGAGGCACCAGTTTTGTTTGGTTCGTTTGTACACCCTTTGTATTTGTTTTTGTTCCTGGTGGTGGGCGTTGCTCCTGTAGTTCGGTTTGGCTAGGGAGTTTAGTTGTTTTCTTTGTGTTAGCATAGTGACAAACTCTGTTAGCCCTCGTTATGTTTTATTCTGTTCTTGGTTTTAGCAACACCCACCAGTCTTGTGTTTTATTGTCGCTTTTATGTTCCTTTGCTACTAAGCAATAAATCCCTTACCTAAACCAATAACACCTGGTGTTTTGTTGCATCCAGCCAACCCCTAGAGGTTGGATCATAACATGTGGTAGTTCAATTCAATTTTATTTATATAGCATCAATTACAGTCAAATCGTCTCAAGACGCTTTACAGAACCCATATGCCTGACCCCCAGAGCAGCCCAAAGGAGACAGTGGCAGGAAAACACCCTTTTAACAGGGAAGAAACCTCGAGCAGAACCCGGCTCTATATAGGGGGGACCCATCTGCCTGCTGGCCGGGGGGGTTGAGAAGGACAGAGGAGGGCAAGGGGGAGGGATGGGAGGAGAGGGAGGGGTGGGAAAGCAAGGAAAACACAACACACATTTGGATACATGTATGACAGGATATGTGACACAGAAACAGAAAATGTGAAAAACAAGACACAAAGTGACAGAATCCAGACAAAACGACAAAAGAAAGACACAAAATAAAAGAAATGATAAACAAAATGAGACACAAAATGAGAAAAACAGGAGATAAAACAAAATTAGTTCAGTTGTAAGGGCGAGCTTTTTCCAACTAAGGCTCCTGAGCAGAGTTAAACCGTTTCTGTCCCGGGCAGATTTGGAAAAGGCTGCTCACGCTTTCATCAGCTCAAGGCTTGATTATTGTAATGCCCTTTACGCTGGACTTAATCACTCGCTCCTCCATAAACTTCAGTTGGTTCAAAACACAACAGCACGTCTCATCTCCAACTCCTCAAAATACTCACACATCACCCCGGTCCTTCAAGCGCTCCACTGGCTTCCGGTGAGCTTTAGAGTCCAGTACAAGGTCCTGTTGTTCGTGTTTATGGCCATAAATGGGCATGCCCCCCCCCCCACACACACACACACACACACACATCTCAGAGCTGTTGGCAATTTACCAACCTGCCAGGACTCTACGCTCGTCTAGCCACACCTCCTCGGTTGTCCCCATGGGTCTCGTTCGTTGTCGCTTTGTAACTTTTTTCAAATTTTTGTCTCGTTTTTCTGATTTTGTGTCTCATTTTTGTTACTTTGTGTCTAGTTTTTGTTATTGTCTAGTTTTTGTGATTATCAGTCTCGTTTTTGTTATTTTGTTTCTCATTTTTGTAATATTTTGTCTCTTTTTATCATTTTGTGACCAGTTTTTGTCATATTTTGTGTAGTTTTTTCATTGTTTCTCGCTTTTGTCATTTTTTGGTCTCGTTTGTCTATTTTATTGTCGCTTTGTAACTTTTATCAAATTTTTGTCTCGTTTTTGTCATTTTTGTCTCATTTTTGTGATTTTTGTCTCATTTTTGTGATTTTATGTCTCATTTTTGTGATTTTATGTCTTGTTTTTGTTATTTTGTTTCTCTTTTTTGTAATATTTTGTCTCTTTTTGTCATTTTGTGACCAATTCTTGTCATATTTTGCGTAGTTTTTGTCATTTTGTGTCTCGTTTCTATAATATTTTGTCTTGTTTTTGTTTTGTTTTTTGTCTTTTTTACAGTAAATCCTCCATGGTTCAGGTCCAGGTGACTAAATGTTGTGTTCCTTTGTAGACACTCTGTGATCTGGAAGTTTAATGAGGAAATGATAAACTGAGGATGAATGGTGATGAAACTGAACTTATTTTTCTTCATAAATTTCAGGTTGTTCATGTTCAGTAAAAAGATAATTCCTTAAATGTGAACATTAGGAACCATGAGGAGTTGTGGGTATTTCTGGGTTCTTATGTTCTGGTTTTACTGGAGATCAAACTGGACTGAATGTGAAACCTGGACTAAGATGAATTTGATATTTCTGCTAAACACAGATCTTCCTGTTGTTTCTCACACACAGTAAACACCGTAAACATGAAGAAGTGATTTCCTCAGACCGACAACAGTAAAAAATAACCTCACATTGCATCATTCTGTCTGATTTCACGACGTTGAGCTCAGTAAAGCTCCACATTTAGAGCCACTTGCAGCTCATTTCTCAGGCTGAATGAATGATTTGTCCCCGTTGTTGTCGTCGGCTGCATCATCGCTCAGACATGAGCAGATCTGAGTCACCGCATTGTTACCTGGATGACACAGAAACCCTGAAAGAAAGAAGATTCCTGCCTGATGATGTAGGAGAGCTACTCATGTAAAAATATGACGCCAGTGTCAACGACGAGGAGCAGAAAAAAAAAGAGGTTTAACTTCATTCCTGAAGAGACCGTGGCCATGTTTTAGTGTGTTTTCTCACCTGTTTTTGTAATTTCTAGTCAGAAGAAACCCGTTGGTCACATAAAAATTCACTATAAAGAAAAAATGGACACAAGGAGCATTTTCTTGAAAAACTGTAAGAATTTCAATGACTTTGAATCATTTTCCACAGTAAAAATATAAAAATACACAGAGTAAAACAGCTAAAACTCATCATTATCGTATCTAACACGGGATTTTAGTGTGTTTCCTTACTTGTTTATGTCATTTCCAGCCAGAAGAAACCTGCTGCTCACATAAAAATTCACAAAAAATCTAAAATTGACATGGGAAGGAGCATTTTCTAAAAAAAAAACTAAGAATTTCAAGGAGTTTTTATCATTTAAGACAGCAAAATGTAAAAAAACCCCACAATTAAATAGGTAAAACTAATCATTAAATTCTAAACACTCATTGATATTCTCACACATTTGAGAGGAAATGTTCCTTTTTATGTCAGATTTACATTTTGAAGTAAGAAAACACAGTAAAGCACAGTGTTAGAGACATTAGAGATGGATTTTACCAGTTTATCTCTGTTATTTATTTTTTTTTTTTACATTTTCACTGTCTAAAATGACAAAAAAAAGTGTGACTAACAGGTTTGTTCTGACTGGAAATGACACAGAAGTGGAAAAAAACACTAAAACATTTTGTTCCAGATGCTGATAATGGAGTTTTTTCTGTATGCTTTTACATTTTTACTGTCTTAAATGATAAAAACGCAGTAAAATTCTTACAATGTTTCAAGAAAATCCTCTTTCCATGTCGAGTTTAGATTTTTTGTGATTTTTTTTTTAATTTGACCAATAGGTTTGTTCTGGCTGGAAATGACAAAGTGAAAAAAAACACTCTAAAACACGGTGTTCCAGATGTTAGGACAGTAAAAATGCAAACATAACACAGAGCGAAACGGGTGAAACTGATCATTAACGTCTCTGACACCATGTTTTAGTGGGGTTCTTTACTTCTTTGTGTCATTTCTAACTGTAACAAATAAACAAAATCCACTATGAGTGCTATTTTCTGTCTCCATATGGATGATTTGTGGGCTCGGGGCCGCTGGAATCGTGTCGGAGCTCCTCTGGCTCTGCGCTCTCTCCGCTTTACGCGTCACTTCCTCAGTCGGAGCCCATCCCTTTGGAAAAAAGAAAATTCACGTTCAGGCGACCGACGGACGGCGAGAAAAGGGAGTGAGAGGGAAAAAGGAGTGAGAGAGAGGGGAAAAAGCTGAGGGGAGAAGCGAAAGCCAGACGCCAGATGAGAAAGTCGGACCTCGGAGACGCAGAAGAAGAAGAAGTTTTACGCGCTGAAGCGACTTTTTCCAAAGTTTGGCTGCTCGGTGGCGCACGGGAACATCTGGAGATAAGAAGCTTTAACTGAGACCCGGACGCTCCTCTAACAGTTCTACCCCTCAGGACGACTAGTTAAGGTTAGTTAGCGGTTATTATTACCGGTTTGTGGGTTAGTCTGGGGTTCCGGTGGCCGTGGAGGGCTGGTCCGGCCTGTAGCCCCCTCCCTGCTCACACTCACTCCAGCTACCAATCCTGCTTTAATCATTAACTGTCTTTTATAGTTTGGAGTCTAGGTTTATGACATTAGGCTATATGTGGGTTATAGTTAGCATTTTCTCTAAAATTTTTGCGAATTTCAACGAGTTTGAATCATTTCGACAGTAAAAATGTAAGAAAAATACAGTTAGACAGGTAAAAATCATCCTTAACATCTGGAACACCATGTTTTAGTGTGTTTTCTTACGTGTTTATGTCATTTCTAGTCAGAAGAAACCTGTTGGTCACCTAAAAATTCACTTTAAATCTAAATTTGTAATGGAAATGAGCATTTTCTCTAAAATATGTGAGAATTTCCATGAGTTTGAATCATTTTCAGCAGTAAAAATGTAAAAAAAAAATCAGTTAAACAGGTAAAAATCATCACTAATGCCTCTATTACCATGTTTTAGTGTGTTTCCTTACTTATTTATGTAATTTCTAGTCAGAAGAAACCTGTTGGTCAAATAAAAATTCACTTTGAATCTAAATTTGACATGGGAAAGAGAATTTTCTTGAAAAAATATAAGAATTTCAATGGGTTTGAATAATTTAAGACAGTAAAAATGTTGCTTTAATGCTTTAATCACTTACTCTCTTTTATAGTTAGGACTCTTATTAACCGGATTTATGACATTAGCTAACATGTGGGTTATAGTTAGCTGCTGTATTAATGATTAATTAAAGATGTGCTCTCCACCAGGATCACTTTCTGCACTAATTAACAGACAGCATCAGCTTTGAAACCATAGATGAGTTTGTGCAGAAGGTTACAGTCTTGTTTGTGTCTCCATCCCGCCCTCAGGCCAGAGAAAAGTATGTGCTAACGTTGCACAGAGAGCTTCAAGTACAAGTCTCAGCATGGCCTTCAGAGCCGCAGCAGAGCGCATTGGTTTCCCACATGATTGCTCAACACGTTGGATGTTTCAGGAGCTGCTCTCTGAAGGCGCTTTTCCACCAGCACCTACTCGGCTCAGCTCGACTTAACTCGACTCGGTTTAGGTCGTTTTCCGTTACAGTTGAGCACCACCTCGTTGTGGGTGGAGTCACAAACACTCCTCGTCCTCCAACATGGTCTAGAATGAAGCCACTCTCCCTCCCGTTGCTCGCCGGTCGGTGCCCTTAAATGGCGTCCATTTGGCTAAACCACTTCCAACACCTCCAGTTTGACCCACTCTGGCCGTTGTGGTTCTTGATGGACCTTGGTTCTCCCGACACTGCTTTATTGTCCTGCTGTATCCATGGGTGGCCGTCCGCTCAGAGACCTCCTGATAAACTTTTCCCGTCCTGCTGCCTCTGTGTTCTTTGGTCCACCACCAAAGACAGAAAAGTCTCAACCTCATCATTCGCCCACGGTACAGGTCTGGTGTGTTGTAACTCCCTGTCCAATCAGTGGCCTGCACTCTGGAGACGTCCTGCACATTATCAGCTCCAATCAGCTTGCTGGGAACCCCGGCTGAGTAGGTACTAAAACAGTAGCTGGTACCAGGTACGACCATCCAATGGAAAACCTCACAGACCAAGTAGAGTTGAGCCGAGTGGAAAAGCGCCATATCTCTATATATCTTTGATTGATTGATTGATTGATTGATAGATATCTCTTCTTCTGGTTTCTCCACAGTCATGCCCCTCCATAAGTCCTCCCGGGCGCCTCGGCTCGACCCCACCATGATCTCCGCCCCGCTGGGAGACTTCCGCCACACGATGCACATCGGCCGGGGAGGCGACGCCTTCGGGGACACCTCCTTCCTGTCCACCCTGGGACCTGGATCTGCCGGCGCCGACCCGGGGAGTCCAGGCATTGCACCGGCTGCAGAACCCGAAGCCTCCGTCAACCACGGTGAGCTGCAGCACTCCGAGTCCGTGTCCTCCTTCACCATGGACCTGGACCTGGACCTGGGCCCATCCATGCTGGGGGACGTGCTGGGGGTGATGGACGGTCTGGGCCTGGACTCCAACGAGGAGGACGTGTTCAGTCCGAAGGCGGCCGTGGAGGTGAACCTGCAGAACCAGCTGAACGGGAAGAACCTGGAGGGGGACCAGGCGGGAGACGGACGGATACCGGACGGCGTCAAACCCAAGGGGCTCCGGCCGAAGGTGAGGTTCAGCGACAAACGCGAGGAGATCATCCGACAGGCATCCGAGGAGGAGGAAGGCCAGAGCTTCGACTTCCAGGACGACGATCAGCTGACGTGCGAAACCCCGACGAGTCCGGAGAACCGAGCAGAACCCGAGTTCACTGGGTACAAAGTCGACACACCGCCGAGTCCGTCGTCCTCTCAGGGCTCCGAGTACGAAGGCGTGACGCCGCTGGACAGGAGGAGGGTGAACAGCCGCCATTCAGACTCAGACTCAGAGGACGACGAGGACGCGGGACGAGGATACACGTTCGAAGACGAGTTTGACGACGAAATCGGCCTTTAAGAGACCAGAAACACTGTTTATCATTTCAGCACCGATGGGAGGCAGAAGGATCTGAACTGGATCTAAACCGCTAAGACGATGTTGCTCAACTGGAAAAGACATTTTCTTGTTTTTACCTACAAGGGTGGCAGATTATAAAGACTTTCTGAATCCGTTCCGGCTGTTACAGTGAAATGTTTGTAGCACTTTGATCCGTTTTGTTGACCTGGAAGCTACCAAACGTTGGTTCAGGCTGAATGAAAGATGTTTGCTTTGTTAATTCTTTCCGTAATCCTCACAGTCGCTGCTGTGTTGTTGAACTTTACCGTATCGTGCCTAAAGGAGGGCTCACCTCATCCATTATCAGTGCCTTCTACTTATTTCTGCATGTTTATTACAGTCTTCTCCCCGCCGACAGCGTCTTCATTGAATTACTGTGAATTTGTCACATTCCAGATCTGAAAATGTGAGTTCCACTGCTTCAAACCAAACCTGAGCTCAGATGTTTTTACATGTTTTAAACTCACCAAAGCTGTTGTTGGGGCTGCGGGGCCGAAACGCTGCGACAATCATGGATTTAAAGGTGGGATCAGGAGCGGTGGTGTATTTTTGTACATGCTTCCTGCTTGTATAACGCCTTTTTTAAGTATTTTATTTGATAATGCTGTAAAAGGGAGAGGCCATTACCTTCGTCTGTTGAAATGCTGGTTTGTTAACCTGTGGTTTAATACGGATTACAGTGAAAACAATAAAGTAATTATTGGGATTTTAAAAGACGACCCAGCCTTGACTTACTTTATTTTTGGTCTGAAGGTCCGGAAATCACTTCCTGCTTGTTATAATATATGTCAGCTGTTTGATTAAAGTGTTTTAAGTGTCAAACCTGAACATTAAGGAGCTTCAAACATTCTCCCACGTCATGTTCACCAATTCCTAATTCCACAGCATTTCACAGGTTTCTTTCCTCTGACAGTAAACTGAAGATCTTTGGACAAAAGAAGACTTTTGAGGAAACTCTGATCCACATTTTTCACCATTTTAAAGACACAACAGCTGATCGATTCATCCAGAAATAATCAACAATTTCAAAAGTCACGTTCAGTCCACCTCCGATTGGACTTTTGTTGTGGTTTGTTTGAGGTAACACGTGATTTTAGGGGAAATCCAAGAGGATTAACTACTATTAAATCTGTATTTTTGGCATCTTTAGACTAACAACCAACAATTATTTCCAGTAATATTTGATCTGCTGATTATTTTTGGATTGTCTCTGGATGGTGAAAACGTCCCTCGGTGTCTTAAAACCAGCTGCATGCTGGTGATGCTGTGTTTTGTGTATTAATGCAGATCAAACTCTAGAGCTTCTATTACATACAGAGTAACAGACTTTTATCTCATCATGTGTTGAAGTAAATCGATTCTGTGCTCTCCTTTAGCAGTAAAAGCCAAACCCGGCGGTCCACCCTCCGTCTTTCAAACAGTAATTCAGCTGAAGCCAACCGAACTGTGACTTTAAACATTTTATTTTCAGCGTAAAACAGGAAATGCCTAAAATAGTTCACACATGTGTAAAACACACAGACCCAGAGTTCAATAGGAGCAACATGTGGCGGCGCTGCCAGCAAATAAACGTCCAAAATAAGAGTTGCTACTCACATAGCAAAGTTCTGTACATTATTACAAGCCGCTCGTTAAACGTGTCGCTGAGAACACGCCTTCTACACGGAGATGGTTCTGAAGACGTTGAAGCCGGACAGCGCCGTGGACACCAGGACGCCGGGGATCTGAGGGTGCCAGTGGACCTCCTTGATCTCCGACTGCCCCTGGTGCAGGAAGAGCAGCTGAGGGGGCAGATCCTTCACCCCCTCTACCCGGGCGCCCGCGTCACATGACTCCACGGACAGATCCCATTGGCTGACCACGTCGTCCGCCCCCGAGGCGGCGAACACACTCGAGTCCACCGGGTTCCACTCCACCGACGTGATGGGGGCGCTGTGCTGCTTGAAGTTGGCCACCGGTCGGCCGCTCTGCAGGAAACAGGAAGTGACACGCGTTCAGAAGACTTCAGGCTACCGAGAAATACTCAACCTGGAAGTCACAAGGTGTGTTCATCAGAGCTGCCAGGAGCCGGTTTATAGATCCTGAAGCCCCATAAAGTGTTCAGAAGTGAAGGGCATAATTACTGAAGTCGCAGAGGAATGAGGTGTGTCAGAAAAGACTGCCAGCATTCAGCTGATCATCAGATGCAACATTATCCAGAGTGCTATATAAAGTTGTAAACAGACGTTTGTACTCTTGTAAAACCTGAATATCATGACAGTCTTGAGTTTCCAGGGACTCCTATAACTCGGAATCTTCTAATATAGAATCATCGAAACTGTCACCAAAAATCAATCTTTTTTTTTTTTATAGATTTATTAAAGGTCTTCTGTAAATATGACAAAATCTGCTGGGTCAGAAATATACAAACAGAAATACTAATATTTGGCCATTTTCATGCTTTGTGCTTCTGGTTTATCTTTGATCCTCATCTTGAACTGAATTTCAGTCTAAGCATTTATTTACCACTTCTGATGTCTTTGTAGCATGATACTGCCACCACCATGCTTGACAGTAGGTTTGGTATTTTCTGAGATAAAGGCCTCACCTCTGAGAACTCTGACTTTTCTCTGATGGAATCATTAAAACTTGTGAGTCACTGATCACCAAAAAAAGATAATTTCTTCTTTTTTATAGATTTATTATAATCTTCTGGAAATGTGACAAAATCTGTTGGGTCCAAAATGTACAAACAGAGATGCTAATGTTTGGTTAAATGTCCTTTGGCCATTTTCATCTCAACTGGATGCTTTTAGTTTCCATCCAAAAGATTCTGGTTCATCTTTGACCCTCCTCTTGACTTGAATTCTAGTTTGGTTGAGTCATTTATTTACCTCTTTTGATGTGTGTTTGCAGCATGATACTGCCACCACCATGCTTGACAGTAGGTTTGATGTTCTTGGAGGTAAAGGCCTCACCTCCTAGAACTCTGAATTTTCTCTGATGGAATCCTTGAAACTCATGAATCTTTACCACTAAAAACAATCAACAATGTTTTATTAAAGGTCTTCTAGAAATATGACAATCTGTTGGGTGAAAAACCCTAAAAAACTCCAACCCTAGTTCTTGGAGTCATTGGAAACTAAAGATCGTCATGATAAACAGGCCCAAACTCCTCCTTTAAAGGGTAAATTAAACATGGATTCCTGCATTAGGAGGGCGGTAACAACAACAGGTACAAACACAGGGGAATCGTTGTGTGGGGCGGCTTCACCAGGCTCTGATGGTGTAACTTTACCAACCCTAAACACTGTTTTCTGTGTGGCCCTAATGTCGGGTTACTTTGATTTAACCCACACTGAAAACACCTCTGAGCTCTGGGATTATCCTTCATGTTTTCAGTGAAACACAATCATTAAATGACTCCTGACAAATCGCTGCCGCCTCCCACCTTGAACTGTCGCAGGTCCCACACTTTGAGGATCCCGTCGTCCCCCCCGGACAGCAGGAATGGTTCGGTCCGGTTCCAGCTGATCACGTTGATGTCGGACGAGTGGGCTTCGTCGGCCGAGAGCATGGAGTTGGGCGGAGCTCGAATGTCCCAGATACGAATGGACCGATCCACCGAGCAAGAAGCAAAAACCTGCAGGAGAAAGTTCCCATTCAGAGATCTGAAGATTTGGATCATTCCATCCAAAATGATCAGCTACTACTCAATCAGCCGACAATTCTACAGCAATAAATCTGGATATTTATAAAAATATTGGTGGAATTTTAGCTTCCTTTATCAAATATGTAGAGTTTTTATCAATTTTAGTTCCCGTTGATCCACTTCCATCAGGTTTATTCTCTCATTAAATGTGTTTGAACAACAACATCTGAGGAACTACTGAAGACAAAAACATGAAAGTTTCTCTCCTATTTCTCATCGTGTCATTGATCCAGAATCTGGAATACTGGACCATAGATCAGTCATCTCTGATTATGGAGGAGATGAAATATGAAATATGTAATAAAAACTGAAGCCATCCTGAAAAGTTCCATCTCTGAACTCATTAACCAAGAATAAATAAATTAATAACAAAACAGAAGTGAACTAGTGAGATTTTCCGAACTGCATGTAGCTGCAGGTCACAATAATACAAACATATAGAATACTTCATCATGAATAATATCAAAACAATTCAAAGGAAGTTATTTTGGTTGAAATTTCAGAACCGATCGAGCAGGTTTGACAAGTTTCCAAAGATGACAAAGAAGGACCTCTTCAATATCTGAAGCT
This sequence comes from Acanthochromis polyacanthus, assembly GCF_021347895.1. NCBI lineage: Eukaryota > Metazoa > Chordata > Actinopteri > Pomacentridae > Acanthochromis > Acanthochromis polyacanthus. Next base: position 40,504,819 of record NC_067124.1, on the reverse strand, counting down.
AAACCTTTGCAGATACCGTTTTAAATATCTACAGATTATAATAAAAAAGTTTAAAGTACATCAGAGATGGTGGAGCAGAAGGTTGGAGATGAATTAACTGTTTTGCAAACCAACAAACCAAGCTTATTTTTTTATGCTGTTGCTGGCATTTTCATCTGCCCAGGGACTACAGTTGGAAACTAGCTTTATAGCTAAAACTGGTGCATTTACAGAAATGTTGATTAATGTGCACTGTCCCTGTTCAAATAAACTAATAAAATAAAATAAAAATAAAATAAGTTTGTTTTAGTGAGACTTTCATGCAACTTTTCTGTTTTCTCACTGAAAAGACAAATTTAATAAAGACTGAGTGTGTTGAAGAGTTCCAGGAGTCTGACATAAAGAAAACAGAACTTTCTTGGAAGCAGCAGCCGGTGTCAGTCTGCACAACGAACATCTACATTCCTCGATCTAGTTTGGCAGCAGCTTCAGGACATATTTTAGAATATAGCTCATAGTTGGTGTGTCAGCAGGTGTTTTAAAGTCAGCATTGGTTCATCCATTCCAGTCCATCAACCCCAAACCCAAACCCAACCCTCGAACCAAGTCCGACCCTCGAACCAAGTCCGACCCTCGAACCAAGTCCGACCCTCGAACCAAGTCCGACCCTCGAACCAAGTCCGACCCTCGAACAAACTCCGACCCTCGAACAAACTCCGACCCTCGAACAAACTCCGACCCTCGAACAAACTCCGACCCTCGAACCAAGTCCGACCCTCGAACCAAGTCCGACCCTCGAACCAAGTCCGACCCTCGAACCAAGTCCGACCCTCGAACCAAGTCCGACCCTCGAACAAACTCCGACCCTCGAACAAACTCCGACCCTCGAACAAACTCCGACCCTCGAACAAACTCCGACCCTCGAACAAACTCCGACCCTCGAACAAACTCCGACCCTCGAACAAACTCCGACTGTAACCCCAACCCCAATAATCTAGTTTGCCAGTCATATTAAAGCTCACAAATAGAAAGTTCAAACATTTTTAAAGGACTATAAGATCCAAACATCACTATTTGAAGCAAGAAAACTAATAAGCCAGACGGTCGGAGCGCCGTATTGACATTTAAAGAGTGTTGATTACTTCATGACGTCTACTGACGCACTAAAGCGGGAAATTATTCCACCTGAAAAGTTACTGAAAGCTTTCGGCAGTCATGAATCAAACAGCTTTTATATCTAGTTCATATATTAACCAGGAAAGACTAAACGGCAGCAGAACATCCTTTCATTTGTTTGGCTTGAAAGGGTCATGACTGCACAAAAAAATGACCTCCAGTGAATCAATACTGGGATCTAAAGTCAGGTTGCAACACATTTAACGACCAGAAACGACTTCTTTGGTCTGTTGGCTTATAGTTTGCCAAATATTAGTCAAAATACTGAGATAACATGGATTAAGCAGTTTTTGTAATTAAATGAGCTGCAAAAGGATGAAAGTCTTCATTAAATCCCTCCAACATTTGGTCTTGTGCTTGATGCAAAACAACATTCCACCTTAAAAGCAGCCATAGATGAAGGAGTTTTTAATTAAGTCTATATATTAACTGGTAAAGATGAAAATATAGAGAAATGTCCTTCCATTGGAGAGGCTAAAAAGGTAAAATAACTTAAAGTTGATCAATATTGAGATCTAAATTCACATTTTATCACCAAAAATCGCTTCTTTAGTCTGTTGGATTGCGGTTTGCCAAATATTAGTCAAGTTACTGAGATAATGAGGACTTTATAGGAAGATTAAGCCGTTTTTTTGTAAATACATGCGTTGGAACTTGACTAGTCTTCTTCATGGAGTCAGTCTAAGCTCAGTTTTATCTGATTAGTGTCTGTCAACTCTCCAAATGAGCTTCACTGAGCATTTAAGCTTTAAAAACCACCAACCGTGGCCTCGGTGGGCGACCACTGCAGGTCCTCCACCGACTGGCTGTGGGAGCTGAAGGGCCTCTGGTCGATCTGCCACGACGTTCCTCCTTCTCTGGGCTCCCAAACGTGGATGTTCTTTTTACAGTCGCCGCTGACCAGACGTCCTGTTAGGAGAAAACAGAAACGACTTTTTAAAACACTTCAGCTGAGAGGAGACGCATCTACACCCCCGCTTTTAATTAACTCAATCAAAGGTTCTGAAAAAGACGAGCTGAAAATGAATTCAGGAATATTTTAGTACTTGGAGACTCTGACAATTTGCTTTTTTTTTTAAAGCAAATTTAAAGTCCAAACAGTTTCTGGGTGTTTGTACTCCATTTGTGTTCACCGTGGTTCATTTTAAAGTCCTGCAGCTCAACATGAAGGAGAGAGAACTCAGATGTCTTCTGGCTGTCGGACTGTTTTCTGTTTTGCTCTGAAAACCAAAGAGCTGCTGCTGGCCACGCCCCCCTCAGGAAGAAAACTCTCTGACAGCAGGAAATCAGGACTTTCTAGCTCCTGGACCATTTTTGAGTCAGTTTGTGCAAGTTTCAAAGCATTTTAAACCGCTTTTACCTCATTTGTGGCAGGATTTAAGCTCCGTTAGACAATTTGGAGTCCGTTTTTACTTCATTCTAGAAATATTTTCAGACATCTGGGACAATTTTGAAGTCATTTTGTGCACATTTCAAGGCATTTTAAGCAGTTGCAACTCATTTTGGACGAGTTTCAAAGCATTCAAGTAGTTGCCAACTCATTTTAGACAGGATTCTTGTCATTTGGGGATATTTTGAACATTTCTGTGCAATTTTTGAGTCACTCTTGGTGCGTTTCAAAGCATTTTAGACCATTTGAAAACTAATTTTGGAGTCATTCTGGACAGGATTCCTGTCATTCAGGGAAATTTTGAATAATTTTTGACAGTTTTGTACTCGTCTTAGACACGTTTTAAGACATTCTGGACATTTTTCTGACCAGTCGATGTCTAATCTGACCTACCGGGTACTTTAGGAGACCAGTCGATAGCGAATCCCTCGGCCATGTGTCCTGAGAAGCTGAACAACGGCGAGGCTTCTTTCTGCTCGCTGACGAACGCCGCCATCGCAGCCGAGCTGTGGACGGCTTCCAGCTGAGGACGGAGGTCGAATATCTCCACCTGTCCTTTCTCCGACCAGACGGCAGCCAACGAACGCTCTCCGAGCCGAGTCACCTGCAGGTCAGGGAGGAAAATGAACCGAAAATTAATTTAAAAAGTGAGCGAGGAGCTTGTTTTAAAGCTTGTTTTTGCTCCCAAACAAACTGAGAACATCTACAGCTTCAGTTTTCGGCATCAGGAATCAACAATCTGAAGCTAAACTAATGTTCTTCATGGTTTTAGGAATTAAATGGATAAATCTGGCTGTGAATGAAATATGAACAAACCTTCTGTTTAAATATTTTCCAGTGCAATATCAAGTTTTTATGACCATTTTTGAGTCCTTTTGTGCAGCTTTCAAAGCATTTTAAACCGTTTCTAACTCATTTTGGCAGGATTTAAGTTATATTCAACAATTATGAGTCATTTAGGACGATTCTGAAGTCATTTTGTGCACCTTTCAAAGCATTTTAAACAGTTTTTACTCAATTTGGACAGGTTTCTAGTCTTTGGGGATATTTTGAGTCATTTTGAATGAGCTTCAAAGCATTTTAGACCATTTTTTAGCCAATTTAGAACAGACTTCAAGTCAGTTTGGAAAAGTTTTTGTCATTTTGGACAATTTTTTGAATCCTTTTGGGCAGAATCTCAGTAATTTGGGGAAATTTAAGAACTATAGAACAATTTCTAGGTTAAGTTAAGACAGGCTTCCAAGCATTTTAAACCATTTTATCTCATTTCGGCCACAATTCCAGTCATTTTGACTCATTACACAAATTCAAAAATTGTTCCAAAAGATCCAACTCTGTCCAAAAATGTCTTGAAACTTGCCCAAAATTAATTAAAAACTTCTAAAAGGCTTTGAAACTTGATGAAAATATCTCAGACATTGCCCAAAAGGACTCAAAATTGGTCAGAAAGTTTTGAAACTTGAGATAAACCATTTGATAAAACTCCTCTGCTCTAAAAGCCTCAGAATTGCCCAGATTTACCTAAAGTTTGTCCAAAAACAGTTAAAAGTTGTTTAAAAGGCTTTGAAAATCGTCTAAAATGCACAATGGATAGAATATTATATACACCCCCTGTCAAAAGTTTTGAGACAGATTCTTATTTATTTGAATGAGAAAGTGTCTCAAAACTTTTGACAGGGGGTGTATAATAGTATAAAGCTCTCTCCTATGAATAAAAGGACATTATTCTGTGCGTTAAAGCGGTGTGAGAACGTACTCGGACTCTGTTGATGCCTCCATAATGAGGCGTCATGGCCAGCTCCATCTGAGGCTTCTTATCTTCATCCTCCTCCTCGTCTTCATCGCTCTCTTCATCGCTGCTCTCCTCCTTGTCTTTCTCCGTTCCGTGGAGGTTGTGCATTCTCATGACCAGAAGTCTGAAACCAGGATAATGTTTGACTTTTATTGGGTTTTTTGAGTTTACGAGGCCGTTTAAAGAGACTTTAGAGGTCAGAACGAAACAGAAAGTGAAAAGACAGAAGGGTGATGTTTAGAGAGCAAAGAGCTGCTTCATGTGTTTAGTTTGTGATTTTTATCCACCCTGCTGATAGAAAACATGGAGAACTGTTGGGTTTTTTTACAACAACATGCACTGACAGAGATAAAGCTGTTCTAACATTAAGATTAATGGTTCTTATCACCATAAAAACACTAAAATTAGAACATGAACCAGAAAGTAAACTGATGCCAAAGCTTGGATGTTCTTCTTCCAGACGTCCTGTTAGGAAAATCCAGACATGACTTTTAAAAACACTTCATCTGCTCCACCGCTGTGAACTCCTACAGGCTTAAAGGTCTGCAGAATACGAGCTGCCTGCATCCTAAAATCATCTCATAAATGTCGTCATTTATCGACTAAACACAACTTTCCTGCTGGGTTTGGGTTTCTGAAGGTTACACCAAACTCCAGATGAACAGTTAAGGTAGTCTGTTGGTTTCTCCATTCATCTTAAGGTGGAATTCCACTCTGAGTTGTTGCATATAGATTTATATTCTTTAAAACGACCCTAACTGTGGTTGTGAAGGTTTGTGCATCATCTTTAACAACAACTTGAACTGATTTGAAGAAGATTTTAACAGTGAAGAAAAAGAAAATGGATCTATTGATGATTCTGGTGATTAATGGAGGAATCAGATTCCACGCTGGACGTGTGTCACAGCATCAGGAGTGGAAGTGAGCGCTGTGCAACACAAATAACCGTCCTGGACACCCACTCTACTCCCACTGATACATGTTTGGTTTTCCCTCATTCCACTGGTAGATCAACTGTTGGTAATGAAGTCCTGTCTTCTTTCTTTTTTCTGAATTCCGGCACGTTGCCTGAATACTCACAGAAAACACACAGTAAAGCTCCGTGTCCACTGGATGTGTTGTTCCCGTATGTAAATGTACCACATCTGAAAATCACACCCATGCTGGGCGGTCACTAGAGGTCACTAGAGGTCACTAGAGGTCACATGACCGCGCTTTCAGCAGTCCGGCAGATTTGTCGGATAAAACACAGAGGCTCGGCTATAAACTTTCTCTTCTATTTCAAAAACACTTCAGAGAAAAGTATTTCTGAAAGCATTTGAGGCAGAAATAATCTGGTTTTAGTTCACTGATGGCTAGTTTAGACCGTTTACACCGTGGACTGGTTGGTTCTCCTGCCATAAACAATAGAAAAGCTGCTGGTTAAAACAGAAGCATCCCGTCAAATTTAAGGACCCGGTTTGTATCCAGTGAAGTCTGGGTCCACCGTGGTCCACCGTGTAGCTCATTAAACGAAGCCTCGATTCAGAGAATTTTAGTAATCAAATTCCTGGAATAAGTGGAGGAATGGTTTCAGCCCAACTGATCTCCAGCTGAAGGTGAGCTGGATCGATGGAAAGCTGCCGGACAGACCTGGTAAACCCAAACATGTAGTGAGGGTGACCTGAGAACATCTGGTGGAGAACCCCGTCTGTGTGGTGGAAGGAGCTCTTTGAGGAACTCCTGAACCCAGTAAACACGTCCTCTGTGGGGAATCTTCATCCAGATCCATGGCAGAGGTCACAGAGGTAGTTAAGGAGCTCCTTAGTGGCTCCAGGTGTGGATGAGATCCTCCCTGAGATGCTGAAGGTTCTGGACATTGTTGGACCGTCTGGGCTGACACGTCTCTACATCTCATGGACATCAGGTACCTGTGGAGCTTCAGACCAGGTGCTGGCTCCCATTTTCAAGCATGGAGTCTGATTACTTGATTAATCGGCAGAATAATCGATAAAATACTCGATTATTAAACTAATCAGCAGCTACAGCCCTAATTAAAGGAAACCACAAAGGACAGTCTGTGCTGTAATTTCATCTTAATTAGTTTCATTAACGTTTGGCTTAAATGCAGAATCTATGTTTTAAAGTTACTGTGTTGTGAGACTTCAACAGTCGACTTCTTCTCAGCTTCACCTGCATCTCCTTTCTTGGACCAGAGGCTCACCGTTACATACAGTTCAGAACAGATCTAAAGCACCTTTAGAGATGACGTCATAGATCACACATGTAAACTGCTCTATCTGTGATGTCCAACATGTGAGGACCTCGCTTTGCAGAAACCACAACGTCCCACTTTATGTTCTAGCGACCTGAAAACTGTTGAAATGAGCTGCTGAGGTTCTCTACCTGTTCTTCAGGGCGGTGTCAGCCTGGGTTCCTGCACACAGCAGCATGGACAGAGGGAACCGTTCCCTCCCGGATCCATCAGAATCTGGAAGAACGTCGAAGCTCAGACACGGAGCGCCTGAAGAAAGAAACCAGACATGAGGAACCCGAGTCACACCGATCTGATCACTGATGGACTCCAGGAGGTTCTGGAAAGTTCTGCTAAAATGTAACAACAAGTTCTGTTTTAGTTCCCAGAATGTTCTTCTTCAACATCAGGATCTTTAGAAAACGTTCTAAAAATGTTCGATGGTGATGCTGAACTTGTTGCTCTGCTCTGATTTTCTAGAAGAACGTTCCATCAACAAAACGTCTCCTTAAATACATCACATTATTGGAACGTTACAACACGTTCTGCAGAAAAAATAGTTTGAGTCGTCCGAAGGTTCCCGAACATCTGGAAAACATCTTTTAAGAACGGTCCTCTTTTGTTGTCACGGAACATTTTGGAAATATAAAATTCAATGTTGCGCTCCTCAAGAACGTCCTCAGAACATTTCAGCCAGAATGTTCCTCCTTTGTCAGGATCTCACATTACGGGAACGTTTTATAAACGACATCTGGAAAACATCTCTTTAGCTGTTGGTTTAAGAACGTTCTCACTTTGCTGTCGTAGAACATCGTCTGAATGTTGGCATTAGAACATTATATTAACTTTACAGGAACATTAGTTTTAATTAAAATATTCTCTGAAGGTTATTTAAACATTTAATTAAAAAGTTTCTGTATAAAATCATTAAAACTTGCAGACAATGTTGGTGAAAGTTGTCAGAACCTGTTTTTGAATTTTAAAATTAGTAAATCTAAAAACTATATATTTTTAGACATCTATTAAATTTATTATATTAGATTTTGTCATTATTTTCTGTGCCTTTATAAGATAATTATCTGTCTCATTGACTCATTTTGTGCATTTTTATCATCATGTTGTGTCTTTCTGTGGTTGTTTTGTGTCTTTGTGCTCATTTTGTTTCTTCTTTTGTCATTTTCAGTCTGTTTGAGGGCATGCTAGGCCTTTCTGTGTCCATTTTCTGTATTTTTTTGTAATTTTCAGTCTGTTTGTGACAAGTTTAGGTGTTTTTGTGCTCATTTTGCAACTTGTCATTATTTTGTGTGTCTCTCGGTCATTTTGTGTCTTTATATGATGATTATTTGTCTCACTGAGTCATTTTGTGTCATTAATATAAATTAAAAAAATTATTTAAAGGTTATTTAAACATTTAATGAAAACATTTTCCATATAAAACCGTTAGAACTTCTATTCAGTGTTGTTGGAACCTTTTATTTTGAATGTTGACATTATTAAAACACTATATTATCTTCACAGGATCATTAGTATACATTTTAAATAGTATTTACAGGTTATTTGAACATCTTATTAAACTGTTTTCTCTATAAAACCATTAGAACCTGTAGATAATTTAGATGAGTGTTGTTGGAACCTTTTATTTTGAATGTTGACGTCATTAAAACTGAAATCTAGACTTTATATTAACTGTACAGGATTATCAGTAGCATTTAGGATATTCTTTAAAGGTTATTTAACCATCTTCTGAAGTCATTTTACCCCTAAAACCATTAAAACTAGTGGATAATGTTGGTTAAATGTACTCTCCAGCCTCGGGACACTCGCCTGTCTGACACTCGTGGTACATGCGGTAGGCGGACCGGTCCATCTCCAGCTCCTCTCCGGGCTGCAGCGGCTCCATCCCGGGTACATACACCTTCCGTTGGGCTTCTCCTTCCTCCTCCATGTCCTCTCCTCCGTCCTCGTCGCTTCCCACCGCGTCCATCGCCTCCTCTTCCTCGGCCAGCGTGCGCTCTTCGGGCGCCGACATCTTGGATCTCAGCTGGGTCTGGTTACTTCCGGCCACGTGGTTCCAGCTCCTCCCACCCTCCCCCTGCTGTCTCCCCTCTTTCCTCTCTCTCTCACCCCTCTCTCCCCCCGTTTACGGGAATCCAGCCTTCCCCTCCAGCTGCTGCTGCCAAGAATCATCTCACATCCAGATCTCCATTATGTTCGTATGAGGGGCCTCTGCGCATGCTCAGTGCCTCAGTGGGTCAATATATAATTGAGGGACTTTTGAATCAAGCAATTATATATTGACCCGTCCAGAGTGGCTCAAAAATTGTTCAGAATGACTGAAAAATGATCTATAGTTACAGAAAATGACTCGAAAAATATCCCTGACACAAAACTTGTCCAAAATATTCAAAATTTGGCCAAAATGACTCAAATATTGTCCAAAAGGACTAAAAACTTGTTCAGATGGCTCAAAAATGATCCAAAATAACAAAAAAAGATACAAACTGACATAAAACTTGCTGAAAATGACAAGAAAATTGTTCAGAATGACTAAAAAAAAGTCCAAAATGGTTCAAAAATTGTTCAGAATGGCTTGAAAATGATTCAGAATTATGGAAACTTAGTCCAGAATGACATAGAATTTGTCCTAAATGACTTGAAAATTATCCCAAAGACACAAACATTGTCCAAAACGACTTGAAAATAATTATCTGTCTCACTGAGTCATTTTGTGTTTTGCTGTGGTCATGTTGTGTCATTTTTTTGTCATTTTGTGCATTTTGTGGTCATGTTGTGTCTTTGTGCACATCTTGTTTCTTTTTTGGTCATTTACAGACTGTTTTGTGGGCATTTTGGGTCATTTTGTGATTGTTTTGCGCACCTTTGTGGCCGTTTCCAGTTTGTTTGTGGTAATTTTAGGTGTTTTGTGGTCATTTTGTGTATTTTTTTTGGCCTTTTGCACATTTTTGTGGTTGCTTTGTGTGTCTTTGTGCTCATTTTGTTTCTCTGTGGTCATTTTGTTTATTTTTTGGTCATTTGCAATCCATTTTGTGGTCATTTTGTGCCTTTTTGTGGCCATTTTCAGTCTGTTTGTGGTTGTTTTGTGCGTCTCTGTGGTCATTTTGCATTTTTTGCAGTTATTTTGTGTCTCTCCACATCATGTCATTTCCTCCTGGAGAACAGACTAACCAGACTCCAAGGCTTTCTCAGTTATTTCACATTAAGTGTTCAACAGGTTTGCTGCAAGATCTTCAGAAAGAACTTTACATTTCAGTTTTACTCTGTTGCAAGTATAATATTCAGAAGAATCTTTCTGTAAAAATGCCATGTGGTGTTTGGTTATAGGCGGTTTTTACCTGATCGATCACCTGATAGATCACCTGATCGATCACCTGATAGATCACCTGATTGATCACCTGATTGATCACCTGATTGATCACCTGACTGACTGGAGCTGGTCTGCAGCCTGGCGGTGATGTTTTGAGGTGCTGGTACCGCCTGGTGTCGACCCGGCGCCGTTAGCTCTACAACACGGAGCCGTTCTGGAGGACAAACACTCCCAGAAGCCCACATGAATCCAGTTGTGTTGCCGTAGCGACGGCAGCAGCAGCACACATCTGCAGCTGACTGATTATGAAACTGGGCCCTGGGAGGACAATGGAGCACGTTAGAGCGTGGGCGTGAGCACGGAGAGCAGCAAGTAGAGGCAAGAACCAGACGGAGAGTTTTAGAGTCTGAAGATCCGTGTGCAGCTCAGCTCTGTGGCCCTCCTTCATTCTAATGGGTCCGGTTTAATGATCCAGAAAAACACCACAGTGTTCTTTAGCTCTCACAGATCACCATTCAATGAGGAGAATTCACTCGTTTCTTAAAAATAGTACCAATAAAATGATGAAAAATATTTTTAAAATTAGCAGAAAAATGTAAAAATATAGATATGTAAACTTTTTTTGCTAAATTCTTCTATAATTGAATTTATAAACCCAATTAAATATATAAGTTTTGCTACATCTTACTATTTTTTTCTATATATCTCGGAAATATGTATACACATATATATCTATATCTATATCTATATATATATATATATATATATATATATATATATATATATATATATATATATATATATATATATAGAGAGAGAGAGAGAGAGAGAGAGAGAGAGAGAGAGAGAGAATTTTTTGCTCTTTTTTCCTATATTTGGGTTAAAATTCTTTTGTAAAAAAACTTCCACTTCAAACAGTTTTACATGACGCAGATTTTTTAAAATTGTATTTCACATTTTGAATGATCTTTTCTTTTCATGGAGTGATGCTGATCAATAAACAAATATGTTAAATGAACCATTTTCTGTCATTATTTTCTTTATTTAGCCTTTATTTATACAGGTCGTCTCATTCAGACACTGAGTCTCATGCAGAATAAGTTTAATACCAACAAAAATACTTTTAACTCTTGTAAATTAGTTTTTCTTTTCTATTTCTACCCTCCTGTTATCTTTGTTTCTCCTGGGTCTGTTCCTGGGTCTGGTGGAAGTGTGAAAACATTGTGAAAAAACGTGCTTATTTGCTTTCTTGCGAGGGCTTAGGTGGGATGATGGATACCGTTCTCATATATGTACACTAAATGAAGCTGGATATTGTAATTTGGCATTTTAATACTTTTTTAAAAAATGTACATTGGAAAAATGTACAGATAAAATATTACAGTTTATTTTCTTTAAATTTATTTCACATTCTGAATGATTCTTTCGTTTCATGGAGCTCATAAACAAACTTTTTCTGCTCAGAGTGAAAACATGAAATGATCTACTCTATATGTTGTTTACAGTCATGGAGCAGAAGACGTTCCACACCAATAAAACACTTCTAACTGCTTGTTTTGTGGATTTTTTTACCTTCAAACGGGCCATTTTGACCCACAGCGTGACAGGAGGGTTAAAAAGGAGTGGAGCGCCGAGGATCCAGACTCTTACTGCTGGAATGCAGACGATAAACAAAAGTCTTAAAGGAAGAGCAGAAAAAAGTGGAGGGAAAGTTTGAGGAGAAAAAGAACAAAAGTGAGCTGTTAAAATCCAGACACAGATGTGGGAGAAAGAGCAGAAAAATGTGTTTTAAACTGATTTATGGGCAATAACTGAACACTTTCCCTGCTGCTGTTTGTGCACATAATTCTGTATTTACTGGATTTGATTTCTTTATGTGTTCTTATATCCAGATTGTGATTTCCTGAACAACTCCTGCTGTGTTTTCATGTACTTTAATCCTAAATTCATCTTAATCTTATGGCTGTCATGTCAGGTTAGTGTTGGTGGAGCTGGATTTAAAAGCTCAAAAATGCATTGATCTGGAAAGTTTCCTGTCAAATAAATGAAATAATAGAATATTTCTCTAAAAAATGCACTTTTTCTAGAGTAAACTTAACAGCTGCCACAAACTCATTAATCCTGGAAAACCTTCTGCTGCAGAAATACAAGTTTTTTAAATAATTCATATTTTTGAATCATATATATAATTTTGCTCTTTTGTTTCTAATTTTATTCTATATAGAAAAAAATAGCCAAAAAATATATATAAAATATTTGAAAAATAATATACATATATATTTATATTCTTTTTGCTCTTTTTTTTTCTTATATGACAAGAAATTTTCTGTAATATAATATATACATATAAACCCAAATATATATGTAATTTTTGCTATTTTTCTTTCAGGGCTAACATGCTGTTTTAATCCTAATTCCACTAATTAATACTAATTCCATTGTTTTAATACTAATTCCACCGTGCTGCCTCCTTAACCTCTACTTCTTTGTTAGATTTTTAGATTTATTTGCCGTTTTAATTTTAATCTTGCACTGTGTGGGGCTCAGAGAATTCACTTCAGTTCAGTTCTATTTTATTTATGTAGCACCAATTGCATCTCAAGATGCTTTCCAGAACCCAGATGAACCCCAGAGCAGCCCTAAGGAGACAGAGGCAGAAAAACACCCTTTAACAGGAAGAAACCTGGAGCAGACTCTTTATGTGGGGGAACATCTTCTGCTGGACGGCATTTATTTTTTCATGCGTGCAAATAAAGCAGGAAACGGCGATAAGCTAATCCTGAATACACTTGAACCACAAACGAACGATGCAAAAATATATCTAAATGTCTTTAATTTACATTTATGTACAAAAACCCATAGACTGTACCATCTGACATTCACCCCACATTCATTGTAAACAGTGACGGCATAGCATATGTGCACGTAGCTCGACATCGGTTAGCGCGACAAGCTCCACGATATACTGGAGGTTACATCTGGGAGATCAGCTGATCCTGCTGGACGGTGAGCTGCCGGCTCGTTCCACAACTGGACGACATTTTACACCAATAATCTACGTAGAAAATCCTCAAACATGAAGTAGTGTGTAAATGTTCTTCTCCTGAGACCAAATCTTTTAAAAAAACTGGAGAAAACAACGTTTGAAATATTTAAAATACCCAAAAATTCTGAAATGTCATTTTATGGAAACGAAAATGACATTTTTTAAAGAATCAAATAGTTAGAAAGTCATAAAGTTAAAGAATCAAAGAGTCAGAGTTAAAGAGTCATAGAGTTAAAGAGTCAGAATTAGAGTTAAAGAGTCAGAATTAGAGTTAAAGAGTCATAGAGTTAAAGAGTCATAGAGTTAAAGAGTCAGAGTTAAAGAGTCATAGAGTTAAAGAATCATAGAGTTAAAAGAGTCAGAGTTAAAGAGTCATAGAGTTAAAGAATCATAGAGTTAAAGAGTCAGAGTTAGAGTCAGAGTTAAAGAGTCAGAGTTAAAGAGTCATAGAGTTAGAGTCAGAATTAGAGTTAAAGAGTCAGAGTTTAAAAAGTCAGAGTTAAAGAGTCATAGAGTTAAAGAGTCAGAGTTAAAAGAGTCAGAGTTAAAAGAGTCAGAGTTAAAAGAGTCATAGAGTTAGAGTCAGAATTACAGTTAAAGAGTCAGAGTGGACTGTTTTCCATCAGTGGTCAGCAGTAACAGCTAGCTAAATATCTAGCTTCTACTGCTGAGAAAAAGATCACAGCATGGATTAGAGTAGGGTTAGCAACAACACACAAACATGGAATAAAAATGAGCCAATCAATACCTATTATTGATCAATATGGAGCAGAAAGCTGGAAGAGAGACGGTGGATTTTTAAACGTCCTCCAGTTGTGGAACGACCAGTTTAGCAGTTTGGACTAACTTTGGACGTTAAATGCAACCCGTGCACGTGACTTCATATGAACAAAGCTTCCTGCATTAAAACACAAACAATCATTCAGTGCCAGGAAACGTCTTGCATTCTGTGTGCAGCTTCTGGAGAAGATCCTTTAGGGCAGCAGCCACCAGTAGAGTCTGAACATCAGGGGGCTCCACACCCAGGCAGGAACAGGCGAAGGAGCTCCACTGGTCGGCGACTGGTCCACCATCTTCTTAGCCCGACCTTCCTCCTCCTCCTCCTCCTCCTCCTCCTCCTCCTCGCTGCTTACAGCTCTGGTGATCAAGAGTCTGGCCCTGGACGGACCAAAGTCCTTCCTCTCCACGGTGGGCTGCAGTGTGGGCAGCGAGCAGGTCTCCATGGAGGCCGAGCAGTCCATCTCCAGCCACCGGGTGAAAAGTTCCGACGTCAGCTTCAGGAGCTCCTCGGGCGAGGAGGTGGACGTGGAGAACTGGGCCAAGTCGGTCTCCTCCTGGAACCTCTGAGGAGGACAGACCAGGGTCTACAGGTTAGACAGCAGCAGGAACATCAAGCAGAGACCCTCAGAGGACTTCCTACCTCCGTGTTCTTGTTCCCCCTGATGATTCTATCCAGTGTCTGCTTCAGGTCGAGGATTAAGGAGTGGTTCAGGTGCTCGTCCCAGAGGTTCCTCAGAAGAACATTCCAGGAGTCCAGGAGGACGACTGCAGCGGGGAACACACAGCACTGCAGGGGAACATCAGATTCAACTTTACTGTCGTTATACAGACTGGCATCTAACGAGAAGGGAAGCTTATCTGCAGAGCACAATTCACACACAAGATGGACGACAGTTCAGCGTGCTTCATAAGAATAAGAATAACTTTATTTATATAGCAGCCTTAAGAATAATGTTGTGTGGACATCTGGTACGGTTCCTGTGGAGTGTCAGACCGGCGTGGTGGCTGACATGTTCAAGAAGGGAGACCAGAGAGCGTGTTCCAATGTGTTGGTGTCATCAACACGTCATCACACGTCATCAACATGTCATCACACGCCATCGACATGTCATCAACACATCATCACACGTCATCACATGCCATCGACATGTCATCACACGTCATCAAACGTCATCACACATCATCAACACGTCATCACATGCCATCGACATGTCATCACACGTCATCAACACGTCATCACACATCATCAACACGTCATCACATGCCATCGACATGTCATCACACGTCATCAACACGTCATCACACGTCATCACACGTCATCAACACGTCATCAACACGTCATCACACATCATCAACACGTCATCACATGCCATCGACATGTCATCACACGTCATCAACACGTCATCACATGCCATCGACATGTCATCACACGTCATCAACACGTCATCACACATCATCAACACGTCATCACATGCCATCGACATGTCATCACACGTCATCAACACGTCATCACACATCATCAACACGTCATCAACACGTCATCACACATCATCAACACGTCATCACATGCCATCGACATGTCATCACACGTCATCAACACGTCATCACACGTCATCAACACGTCATCACATGCCATCAACACGTCATCACACGCCATCGACACGTCATCACACGTCATCAACACGTCATCACATGCCATCGACATGTCATCACACGTCATCAACACGTCATCACACGTCATCAACACGTCATCACATTTCATCAACATGTCAGATGACTCTATAAGGAGGACTGCAGCTGTCGTCCAAACATGCCAGCAGGTAAAATGATCGTCTTTACTAACTTTGCTGGATAAAAAGAACGGCTGATCTAATACAAGAAAACAACAAAATGGTCATCAGTCTGCTGGAACAGCGTGTTGTCATCAACATACAACACGGAACTGAGCTCCAGTTCATGTCTAGAAGCTGTTCTCTATAGAAGATGTAAACATCACAACATGTCATGAAGAAGCATCATCATTTCTAATGTGAAGCCTCAGGGCTGCTCCAGGTTCAGGTGTCTGGGATCGTATATTACGGCTCTACAGAAATAAAACTGAAGGGAACTGAAAGGCTGAGCAGCAACAGAACTCCCACAAGAACCACATCAATTACTCAGAGACTAACAAGCCTGTTGTGAAAGTTCACCCGGATCTGTCTGATCACGAATACAGAGGAGAGAGCAGAAGAAAAGGCGTGAGAAATGAAAATAAACTCACGGGATGAGAGTCACAGAGCATGCTGCTGCTGTAGCGGTGCTCCACATAGTAGTCTTTAGGAAAAACCATCCGCTGGAGGAGGAAGCAGACACAAAGGTTCAGCTTTCAGGACAGTCTGGAAGCACAGCTGATGGACTTTCTGTTCTCTGGTCTGGACTTACAAACCCGGTGGGATTGGAGTCGATGGTTGCCTTAATGTTCCTCACGCCTTCCTTGTCAAAGTCACATCCACCACGAACGACAGTCAACAGCGATAGCAGCAGAAGCACTGCTCTCACACGGAGACACAACCAAAAACACATCATCGGTGGAAACTTTCTGTGGTCTAGCAGCTTCTTCTGACTGCATACCTCCTAAAAAACATCATTTCCTGCGTCTATCAGCCCAACTCTGCAGAAAAACAACAAGAAAATGTTCTTCTGGTGCTGCTGGGACACTTGTGATTGAATTAAGACAGCAGTGGAGCAGAACGAGATCAGAACCACAACAGAGCAGATTTAGGAGTCAAGGAACCCTGAGGTTAAAAACTACAGAACACAGAGGCTCTAAAACAGGTTCTAAATGAATCCTGCTCACTTTACTTTGGGACTTTATCCAAATGAGAACAGATGTGACTGAAGAGTCTTTAACCTCCTGGTAGGGAAAATACAGTAAACATTCTTTATATCCCTGAAAGACCCAAACATAGAAAGAAATGTAGCCAAAACATAAAAGAAATAAACAAACAAGCAAAAAAACAAACAAAAAAACAAAACAAAAAAATCCAACTGTAGAAAAAAAGCCAAAAAACAAAACTAAAAAAATATAATAATAATAATAATGATATATAAACCAAAAAAATATAAAAAATAGAAAATATACAAAACTAATATCGAAAAAAATAACAAAAAATTTTATATACAAATATAGAAAAAATATAGGAAAAAAAGCTAAAAAGGAACTAAAAATATAAGTAATAATAATAATAATAATAAAGTCCAAATATAGAGGAAAATGAGCAAAAAATTGAAAAAATAAAACAAATATAGTAAAAAAATAAGTAAAATAAAGAAAAAAAATTATACACAAATGAAGAACAAATATACAAAATAATGTAGCAAAAAATTAACAAAAATGATGCAACAGTGGGTTTTACAGGACATCCCATGAATAACTGCATTAATGATCATTTCTGTCCACATTCAGCTCAGTGTTGTTCTTTATTCCTCAGATCACGGCTCAACGAGGACAATTCATAAAAATGCAACTTGGAACTGTTTGTCACTGACCCAGATATAAAATAATGAGAAATAAACATGTTTATTTAGATTTACATCAGAATGGATCCTACCAGCAGGTTAAAGTCACATCTATTGTTATTATTGTTATTTGGAAAAAGTCCCAAAACATCTTCTGGTTTTCTGCAGGAAACGTTCTAAAAGATTTTTAAAATTCAACCTCATGTGAAGTTATTTTATTTCATTAAAAAGAAAAAGATTTCCGGTGTGCTTTTAGTCAGGTTTCCTTTGCCTCATAACATTTTACTCATGAATCTGGACTTCTGTTGTTCTTTTTACTGAGACGTTAATTCAATCAGAGCTCTGCAGAAAAACACTTTGTCTTGTTGTTTTCTGCAGAATTCAGCTCATAGACACAGGAAATGATGGTTTTAGGAGGTAAACAGCCTGAGCAAGCTTTTCTCTGCAGGAAAATCTTTTTAAAAATCAATGTCATGTAAATTTGTGTTGTTCTTTAACTCTCACAGATAAAAACTGCACCTTTAAGCTTTTTTTTTTAACCTTAAATCTGAATGACCTCCATGTAAAATAAAACAGCTTTACATGAGGTTGATTTTTAGAAATATATTCCTGCAGAGAAAAAGAAGAAAACGTGTTTTTGTAGCTTGTTCAGACTGTTTACCTCCTAAAAAAACATCATTTTCTGCTTCTAGTAGCTGAATTCTACAGAAAACAACAAGAAAATGTGCTTTTTTTCTGCAGAGCTCTGATTGAATTCAGACAGCAGTGAAGTTAAACTGCATAACAACGACAGCAACAGTCAGATTTATGTTCAATGAGGCTTTTTAATTGCCCCCCTGAAGACAAATACATTTTTCTGAATAATTCACTAATTTGCTCATAAAAAAATGCACCTCAAAACTTTTTTTTAACTTAAATCTGAATGACCTACATATAAAACACAGTATTTTTTATATGAGGTTGACTTTTAGAAATATTTTTCTGCAGAAAACAAAAAGAAAACGTGTTTTTCTGCTGCTCAATTAACATCTCAGTGAAGTAAAACCAAATAAGAACAACAGCAACAGTTCAGATTTATGAGGCGAAGGGAAGCTGACTAAAAACACAACTTACTTTTTTTTAACTTAAATCTGAATGACCTACATATAAAACACAGCATTTTTACATGAGGTTGATTTGTAGAAATATTTTTCTGCAGAAAACAAAAAGAAAACGTGTTTGTTTCTGCAGAGCTCTGATTGAATTAAAGTCCCAGTGAAGTTTTAAAAATCAACCTCATGTAAAATTACTTCATTTTATATGTAGGTCATTCAGATTTAAGTTGAAAAAAGTTTTAAGGTGTGCTTTCATGAGAAAATTAAACGTTGAACCATGATGTGAGAGCTAAAGAACTCTGAACTAGTGAAGTAAACCAGGTTTCCTTCTCCTCATGACGTTTTACTCATAAATCTGGACTGGTGTTGTCGTTTTTTTAGTTTTTACTTCATTGGGACGTTAATTCAATCAGAAGTGTGCAGAAAAAACACATTTACTGGTTGTTTTCTGCAGAAAAGTTCTCTTCTTTAGCTCACAGATCACGGTTCAATGAGGATAATTCACTAATTTTCTCATAGAAAATGAACCTTAAAACTTTTTTTAACTTAAATCAGAATGACCTGCATATAAAGCAGTGTATTTTTTACATGACGCTGATTTTTAGAACTATTTTCCTGCAGAGAATAAAAAGAGAATGTGTTTTTTCTGCAGAGCTGAAGTGAAATGAAACTAAAACAGAACAACAATCCAGATTTATGAGTAAAACGTCATGAGGAGAAGGGAAACTTAAAAAAACACAAAAGTGTTTTTTAACTTAAATCTGAATGACCTACATATCAAACAGGCTGATTTTTAGAAATATTTCCCTTCAGAGAACCAGAAGCAAACGTGTTCTCTTTTTGTTTCTGCAGAGCTGTGATTGGTCGAAAAAAAAAAAAACTATTTTCACAGAAAAACTTCTGATGTCCACATTTTCAACATTATTGAGAAATCTCTGAATATTTTGTGGTGTTAAAAAAAAGACATGTTTCTTAAAAACATTCACAAAAAAATCAACCAAAATCCAGTGAAATCTGCTGGATTTTAGTGATTGTTTTGAAAATTTTCTTAAAGAAAATATTAGAAGTTTTACTGAGAAATATGAAACCATTTTAGATATTTTTTAGAATTTTTTTGAAGATTTTTATTCATTTTTAAAAAACATATTTACAAGAATTTTTTTTGCCAAATTTAGGGGATTTTTTAAAATAAAACTTTTAAGGAATTATTGGAATTTTCTTCCTGTATTTTTGGATTTTTTTCAGGTAAGAAAACTGTATTTTTTTGGTAAATGAGGACAACAGGAGGGTTAAACCAGCAGCGCTATGAGCTGTAAAGGAGTCCTGGATGTGGACGTTTCTCACCTGGCAGTGACATCCTTTTATCTTTCTAAGAATGGACACGTCTCCATTTCTGTGGTGGACAGTAAAACACTGTGCAGGCTGCTCTTGTTGTTGTTGTTGTAGTTGTTGTTGTTTTGTTGTTTTCCGGCTGAACTTTTCCTCCTTCACGGCGTCATGCTGACATTCCTCTCTGACTCTCTGGCACTTTCCACCAAAAGAAAGGAAGAGAAATCCCCATCTGTCCCGTCAGGCCATGCCTCCACTCTGTCCTCCGGGTTTCCCTTCAATGCTGAGCTGGAATCCTGCAGCCGCTCTGGTCTGTGCGGGTCTGGTCTCTGCTGGTCCCTGCTGGTCTGGTCTCTGCTGGTCCCTGCTGGTCTGGTCTCTGCTGGTCCCTGCTGGTCTGGGGCCTGCTGGTCTCTGCTGAAGGCTCCGGCCTCCTCCTCCTCGCCTCAAAGTGAAAGTGCTGCTGGGTCTGCTGGTCTGCTGCCTTTAAGTCCTGGTCCCTCCCACCAGGAGTCTACCTCACTGTGGACGGCCCCCTTCCCCCTCCGGTCCCCACATTCCCGTCTCCCCCGTCCTCCTCCTCCTCCTCCTCCATCAGGGCTTAGTCATGCCTCTGGAGCGTCTGGTTTTCATTTGGCCTCCTTCTCATCCCGGTTAATCATCACATGATCGCAGGTTTTCTAAATAAACCAACAACAGAGAGGCTTCTTCATCTGTCCTCCTCCTCCTCCTCTTCCTGTTAATTATTAATGAGCTCAGACAGGAAGTTGCCGGGGTCAAAGACAGATTGTTCTTTCTCCCCAAACTGCCGTCAGGAGGACAGAGAGGGAGTTTAAAGCTCAAACCGGAAACCTCCTCACCTCCAGTTTGGCTTCGAAACCTCCAGCCTCAGAGGGGAACTTTGAGGAGTTTGTTTGAGAAATGGAATCCAGATTGGATGCAGCAGCAGAGATTACTCAACACCAGCAGAACATTCCTGAGAGGGAAAGCTGCAGAAAAAGCCCAAATTTATCCCAGTTTCTAACTAAAGCTACATCTATAAAAGCTGCTCGCTGATGCTCAACACGAGGAAAACAGCAGGAGTCTGGAAGGACGAGAAAGTCTGTTCAGTAAAGTTATTTCCTCACTTCAGACCAACGTCCAACGACTTCCAGCTGTTTTATGAACATCGGACCTGGAATAAAACCACACAGATCAAATTAATGAACCCTCTGCTCTGAAAAGCATTAAAAAAAATCATCAAAATGACTCCATGAGCAAGAAACTGTAAAAACACACCAAATGTGGCCAAAAAGGGCAGAAATTTGTGCAAAATTATTTAGAAAATTCTTAAAAATGACTCAAAAAATTGCTGAAATCGCATATAGTTTAAAAAAGTTAAAAATAGTTTTAAAAAGGAAACCAAAGCCACTGGATGAACAAAATTATGTTAGCTCTGGAAAAAACCCACAAAGAGCAACTTTAACTAATTTAGAGCAACTTTAATACAGAGCAACCTTAACTATTATAGAGTAACTTCAGCTAATAAAGAACAACTTTAATATAGAGCAACTTTTACTAATGTAGAGCAACTTTAATATAGAGCAACTTTAAGTAATATAGAGCAACTTTAATACAGAGCAACCTTAACTATTATAGAGTAACTTCAGCTAATAAAGAACAACTTTAATATAGAGCAACTTTTACTAATGTAGAGCAACTTTAATATAGAGCAACTTTAAGTAATATAGAGCAACTTTAATACAGAGCAACTTTAAGTAATATAGAGCAACTTTAATACAGAGCAACCTTAACTATTATAGAGTAACTTCAGCTAATAAAGAACAACTTTAATATAGAGCAACTTTTACTAATGTAGAGCAACTTTAATATAGAGCAACTTTAACTAATATAGAGCAACTTTAATACAGAGCAACCTTAACTATTATAGAGTAACTTCAGCTAATAAAGAACAACTTTAATATAGAGCAACTTTAACTAATGTAGAGCAACTTTAATATAGAGCAACTTTAACTAATGCAGAGCAACTTTAACTAATGTAGAGCAACTTTAATACTGAGCAACTTTAACTAATGCAGAGCAACTTTAACTAATGTAGAGCAACTTTAATACTGAGCAACTTTAACTAATGCAGAGCAACTTTAAATAATGTAGAGCAACTTTAATATTGAGCAACTTTAACTAATGCAGAGCAACTTTAAATAATGTAGAGCAACTTTAATACAGAGCAACCTTAACTATTATAGAGTAACTTCAGCTAATAAAGAACAACTTTAATATAGAGCAACTTTAACTAATATAGAGCAACTTTAATATAGAGCAACTTTAACTAATATAGAGCAACTTTAATACAGAGCAACCTTAACTATTATAGAGTAACTTCAGCTAATAAAGAACAACTTTAATATAGAGCAACTTTAACTAATATAGAGCAACTTTAATATAGAGCAACTTTAACTAATATAGAGCAACTTTAATACAGAGCAACCTTAACTATTATAGAGTAACTTCAGCTACTAATAAAGAACAACTTTAATGTAGAGCAACTTTAACTAATGTAGAGCAACTTTAATATAGAGCAACTTTAACTAATATAGAGCAATTTTAATACAGAGCAACCTTAACTATTATAGAGTAACTTCAGCTAATAAAGAACAACTTTAATATAGAGCAACTTTAACTAATGTAGAGCAACTTTAATATAGAGCAACTTTAACTAATATAGAGCAACTTTAATACAGAGCAACCTTAACTATTATAGAGTAACTTCAGCTAATAAAGAACAACTTTAATATAGAGCAACTTTAACTAATGTAGAGCAACTTTAATATTGAGCAACTTTAACTAATGTAGAGCAACTTTAAATAATGTAGAGCAACTTTAATATTGAGCAACTTTAACTAAAGCAGAGCAACTTTTACTAATGTAGAGCAACTAGCTGATCTTAGAGCCCCTCTAAGTCGTGCACAGGGTGTATCTACGGCGTATGGTGTCCGTGCATAGAAAAGCTGTTGTAGTTTTATAAACAGATCGGTGTGTTGCTCAGTCTAACTGCAGCTCTACTAACGTGGGATCGGTCGGCCTGAGGCTCGTTAAGGAGCTGAAATCCTGCTGATGTGGTCGGACTGCGGCGAGGCCTCGTTATGCAACCGACTCGTACATTTCAGAACACCAGAAAACATAAAAAGTGTTGTCTGGCTGACAGCCACCCAAACAAGTGGAGGGATGAAGGCCCTCCTCCTCCTCCTCCTCCTCCTCCTCTTGTTGGGAAACGTTCTGCCCGACCGCCACAAGATGGAGCCAACAAAAAAGGCTGAAAGTTCACATTATTTATTTCATGTTTGGAACAAAGTTAGTCAGAAGTTAAAGTTCACATGAGAGAATTCCCTTCTAGAACAGAGCTTTAGTACATCAATGGAGCGGCAGAATGCGTCCTTTCAGGCTCCTCTTCCTTTGAAGCGGTGATGAAAACACTCCCTCCTCCTCCTCCTCCTCCTCCTCCTCCTCCTCCTCCTCCTCTCTCCTCCTCCTCCTCCTCCTCCTCCTCCTCCCCTCACTGGCTGGGGCTCCTCTCTCCTCCTCCTCCTCTCTTCTCCTCCTCCTCCTCCTCCTCCCCTCACTGGCTGGGGCTCCTCTCTCCTCCTCCTCCTCTCTCCTCTCTCCTCCTCCTCCTCTCTCCTCCTCTCTCCTCCTCCCCCCCCTCCCTCCTCCCCTCACTGGCTGGGGCTCCTCTCTCCTCCTCCTCCTCTCTCCTCCCCCCCCCCCCTCCTCCCCTCACTGGCTGGGGCTCCTCTCTCCTCCTCCTCCTCTCTTCTCCTCCTCCTCCTCCTCCTCCCCTCACTGGCTGGGGCTCCTCTCTCCTCCTCCTCCTCTCTCCTCTCTCCTCCTCCTCCTCTCTCCTCCTCTCTCCTCCTCCCCCCCCTCCCTCCTCCCCTCACTGGCTGGGGCTCCTCTCTCCTCCTCCTCCTCTCTCCCCCCCCCCCCCTCCTCCCCTCACTGGCTGGGGCTCCTCTCTCCTCCTCGTACCGCCGTCATTAAGTGGCTCTTGTAGGTTTTGCTCAGGCCGGTCATCCAGTACTTGAGCAGCCGGACGTTGTCCTCCTCGCTGGGCCCCGTGGCCCCAGCAGAGCCAGGACCTTCTGGGTGTCCTCCCGCCCTCGGCCGTCCACTTTGGAGAACTTGAACAGGACTTTGACTTTACTGGAAGAGCGAGAGCAGAGCGTCAGACGGGAAAACAGAGAATTAAACTGGCGGGAGGTCTAGAAATCTAATTCAAACAGTCAGACACAACAGAAAATAAGAGCTTTTATCAGCGAGAAACGCCTAAATGTGCTGCCCCTAAATGCTGTGTAATTATTGAGTTAAATTCTATTTATATATTCATCACCAATTCACAACTTAAAAATAAAATAAAGTGAAATAAGATAAAAGTCTGAATAATACAACATGAAAGAAATCAACAGAATAAATAAATACATAATAATAAGACAACACAGAATATTAGGATGCAAAATAAAATGACAACAAAATAAAATAAAATAAAATAAGTGAAGGTAAAATAAAAAAAAATCATTAAAATAAAGTGAAATAACATTAAAAATATGTATAATATAACATCGATGAAATCAATAGAATAAATAAATAAGACAGCACAGAATATTAGAATGCAAAGTAAAATGAAATAAAATGAAATAAAAACTAAAATAAAATAAAATAAAATAAGTGAGAGTAAAATAAAAAACAATTAAAATAAAATAAAGAGAAATAATAATTAAAATATGTATAACATCGAAGAAATAAATAATAATAAATAAATAATAATACAGCACAGAATATTAGGATGCAAAATAAAATAAAATAAAATGAAATAAGTGAAGGCAAAACAAAATAAAGTGAAAATAATAAAATAAAAATAGAAAATAGAATATGGAAGAAATCAACAGACTAAATAATAAAGCAACAGAATATTAGGATGTAAAATAAAATGAAATGAATAAAAGTAAAATAAAATGAAATAATTGAAGATAAAACAAAATAAAAATGAATACAATAAATAAAAATCTAATAAATTGAACAGAAAATATAAGAAGAAATGGAAGAAACCAACAGAATATTCATGCTTGTTCCAGCAGCATGAATGTTCAATGAAGGATTAAACAATGAGACAACACAGAATATTAAGATGAAAAACAAATAAAATAAAGTGAAATAAGATGAAAAAACAGACATAAAATATAATGTGGAAAAAATCTGCAGAATATACAAGAGTGACAGAATGTTTAAATGAAAACAACAATGAATAAATTGAATAAAGTATTTCTGATTCTGATCTCAGAGCATTTAATGGTTATTTTCACTGTTTTTACTGAATTAATCTGTGAGTTTTTGATCTCTAAAATGTCAGAAAATGGTGGAAAACCATCTGTTAGTGTTTAGAAAATAATTAGTTTTTTCCAACGAGAGAATCTTGTTAGAAAATGTCTGTTTTGTCTTTAAAGTTAATCTTAGATCAACTATTTTGGAATAATAAACAGACACATTTTAAAGAAGATATGTGGGTTTTGTAAGTCTGTGAAATAAAACAGGATGTTGTGGTATTGGTGGAAACAATTAGTCACTGCAGCTAAAAATAACTGGAATAAATGTCAGCCTCCAACTCAGAAACAGATGCTGAGATGTTTCAGAAAAACAACCCCACCAGGAGTCCTTTCAGTTTGTCTGTTCTGTAACAACGTTTAAAAGTGTTAAATGAAGTCATTTCCTCACTTCATCCACTCCTCCTTCAGACACAGCAGACAGTGAGACACAACGTCCACCGACAGGTTCTCGTTGGATAAAGCCACTTCCAGCTTGTTCAGCAACGTCGGACCTGGAAAAAAGCCACAAAGATTCAATTAATGAACCCTCTGCTATTAAAAAAAATCGTCAAAATGACTCCATTTATGAGAAGAAACTGTAAAAACACAAAGATTCATCAGCTTTAAATCACATTATTTCATCACAATCACTAAAAATTCTCTAAAAAATTACGATTTTGCATTAAACAGATTCTGTAAAAAACTAAAAATTCTGAGTTTCTCTGCGAAAACAATAAACTAAGACTGACTCTGCTGTGACCAACAGTCAGGTGATGAAAATTCAGAGAGTTTTAGGTTGAACTGCAGGCAGTGTTTTACAGAGAAAAGTAAGAAATAAGATCGTTGTTGAGACTTTACCAAACAAGTTCAAGTATTAGGGTTAAGATTCTCCATTAGCAGTTAGCTGGTAGTTGCAGCATTAATTATAGTTTCTCTATGACATCACATTTAAAAGGAAAATGCAGCAAAATGTACAGATTTCCTTGTAGAGCTGTAACGACTGGCTAATTGATAAACCAGTTTGAGTCATATTTTAAATAAAAATGATCTAAATTCAGTCATTTCAGCTTCTTCAATGTGCATATTTTCTGGTTTCTTTAAGTAAACTGAATATTTTTGGACAAAACAATACATTTTTCACCATTTTATGGAAAAGTATATAAAGTTAACAGAAGTAAATCAAACAAGTTCAAGTATTAAGGTTAAGATTCTACAATATCAGTTAGCTGGTAGTTGCAGCATTAATTATATAAAAAATAGGATAATTACATCTCAATAAAGCCTCTTTGACTACAGACTATAACAAGCTGACCTACAGAATAAAATAACTGACATTACAGGATCTTAACCTTTTTTATTGAAACTTGTTTGGTAAATTCTGAACATCAATATGTTGTTTTCAATGCGCTGTATACCCGACTTAATAATTATTTCCTTTGTTCATTAATTTGTGGACATTTTTCAGGATTATTCGATTAGTTTGTTGGTCTAAAAATGTCAGAAAATGGTAAAAAAAAAATAACATCAATTAGTGTCTCTAAAACGTCTTGTTTAGCTCAAAGATCTTTAGTTTACTGACAGAAACCAGAAAATATTCACATTTAAGAAGCTGAAATCATAGAATTTAGACGGTTTTTGGTTTTAAAAATGACTCAAACTGATAAATTGATTGCAGTTTTAATTTTTTATGTATTGTTTCATGAAATAACACAAAAAAGATGCAAATAATCACGTTAGAGAAGCTGGATGGAATGCTTTTTACTAAAGAAATGACTCATTACAACAGCCGACAACTGATTAATCAATTAGCAAAATTGCCTGTGAGAAATATAATTAATAATAGTAACTTCTATACTATTTTCTGGAATAATCGATTAGTTTTTGGTCTCTAAAATTCAATTCAATTCAATTTTATTTATATAGCGTCAATTAAAGTCAATGTCAGAAAATGGTGAAAAATGTCAATTAGTGTCTCTAAAACATCTTGTTCAGTCCAAAGATCTTCAGTTTACAGAAAGAAACCAGAAAATATTCATTCTTAATGCTGATACTTGAACAGCTGTGACCAACAGGTAGGAGACTTTCAGGTTGAACTGCAGGTAGTGTTCAAGAACCAAATCAAACACGGAAATAGTTAAATATCTGTCATATGTGTCATTTTTTCCAGTGCTGCTAACAGCTGTGGACACTTGAAAAAGCTGGAGATGTTGGGCAATTTTCTTCTCCATGATTTACTTTTTGTTTTTTTTCTCAGACATTTCTTCATCCTGTCTCTCCTTCTTTTTGTTTCCGTAGAGCTGCAGGACTTTAGATTGAACAATGGAGCCACGGTGAAGAAAAAACGAGCCAAAAGCCTCCAGAAAGTGCGGCTGGAGTTGGAAGGGTTAACGTTCTGACAGCTCCTCACATGACTGCTACTCTACAGAAACTATTTCAACCTTTTCTCCACATTTCTAAAAAAAAGCTGCTGACATAACAGTTGTGTTCCAGGGAGTGGATGATTAGTTCCAGATCTTGGGAATTTTCCTTTTTTTTAATTAATTCCATGACATCGCGGACATGCCTGAACATTTTTCCTGCTTTGACGTTTCTAGCTGCTCTGACTTCACCGTCGGCTGTTCTCAGAGTCGCTGCTTCGCTTTAAGCTCTGATCTGTGTTACTGTAAAGACTAAACATACATGTTAGAGCCTGTTTTCTGCAGAACACTCCCAGCTGTTCAAACCTTCCATCATTTCATAAGACAACACTTGCATGTTAGCCTTTATGTTGAGAAAAAAACTGATTTTGGATTCAAAACTTGCATGTATCCCACCATAAAAGAGGTTTAGTTTCATAATTGTTTGGAGGAAATTGTCTGGAATGAGTTAAAATAAGCCCCACTGAGTTTTTATACAGGATTTAGGAGCAGCACACTTCCAAATACTTAGTGATATATTCAATAGCTGACAAATAATAAGGAAATCTGTACATTTCGCCCAAGTTTTCCTTTTAAATGTGAAACTATAATTAATGCTGCAACTACCAACTAACTACTATTGTAGAATCTAAACCATTAATACTTAAATTTGTTTGATTTACTTACTTTACTTAATTTGTGGACACTTTGCTGGATTATTTGATTATTTTTTGGTCGATAAAATCTCAGAAAATGGTGAAAAATGTCTTTAGTTCAAAAATATTCAGTTTACTGAAAGAACCCAGGAAATATTCACATTGAAGAAGGAGAAATAAGAGAATATAAACTGTTTTCATTAAAAAATGACTCAAACTGATAAATCAATTAGCAAATCATTGCAGCTCTATTTAAGGAGCTGAAATCACAGAATTTAGACTGTTTTTGGTTTTAAAAATGACTCAAACTGATAAATTGATTGCAGCTTTAATTTTTTTTATGCATTGTTTCATGAAATAACACAGAAAAAATGCAAATAATCACATTAGAGAAGCTGGAAATGCTTTTTACTAAAGAAATGACTCATTACAACAGCCGACAACTGATTAATCAATTAGCAAAATAGGCTGTGATAAATATAAAAGTTGATATTTAATTGATTAATCATTGCAGCTGTACAAGGAAATCTCTACATTTTGCTCAAGTTTTCCTTTTAAATCTGATGTCATAGTGAAAATATAATTAATGCTGCAACTACCAACTAACTACTATTGTAGAATTTCAACCCTAATACTAGGGCTGGCCCGAATAGTGGTTTCCGGCCTCCGGATATTCGGGCCTTATTAAAGACGAATATCCAAATATTCGATCCGGGGGGGTGGAGGTGGGGGCTTGTGGCACCAGAGACCCTTGAATATTTGGATCCGTTCGTCTGGTCTCCCGGGTCCAAATTTTGCCTTTGTTTTGTCTTCAGTTATACTGAAGAATTCCCAAACAGCGGAGGTCTTCAGCATCTTGTGTTTATGCAACGAAGTGAAGCGTGACGTCAGAGTCAGCAGCAACCCGGACATTCAGGTGGTAAGAAACACAAATGGAGGAGCCGAGATGAGCCGAGATGAGCCGAGATGAGCCGAGATGAGCCGAACATGACGGGATGCGCTGAAGTGGGCCGAAGGCGAAGGGAAGACAGTAATGCGAGCGAATATTCAGATACCAAAATTAATATCCGGATACCGCCGTAGCGAACTGCTATTCGGATATTCGGGTCTAGCCCTACCTAATACTTGAACTTGTTTCCTAAATTCTCAACAATGATCTTATGTCTCTCCTTAAAAGCATTTATTGCCACTGTCAAAGTCATTTGTATACGATTTTCTGGAATAATCGCTCAGTTTTTGGTCTGCAAAATGTCAGAAAATGGGAAAATACGTGGTGAACAGAAATAAAAGCCCTCATGTTGTTAATGAAAGTGGTCACACACAGTAGTGGAGGTGGACATTTTCATGAAGTGACTCGACTGCAGAAATATGTTGAGGTCTAAGTGTGAAATTACTGTGGTTTCATGTGGTTCCTTTAGTGTGTTATTTAACTGCTTTTTGGTTCCTTTAGTGTGTTATTTAACTGCTTTTTGGTTCCTTTAGTGTGTCATTTAACTGTTTTTTGGTTCCTTTAGTGTGTTATTTAACTGCTTTTTGGTTCCTTTAGTGTGTCATTTAACTGTTTTTTGGTTCCTTTAGTGTGTTATTTAACTGCTTTTTGGTTCCTTTAGTGTGTCATTTAACTGCTTTTTGGTTCCTTTAGTGTGTCATTTAACTGCTTTTTGGTTCCTTTAGTGTGTCATTTAACTGCTTTTTGGTTCCTTTAGTGTGTTATTTAACTGCTTTTTGGTTCCTTTAGTGTGTCATTTAACTGTTTTTTGGTTCCTTTAGTGTGTTATTTAACTGTTTTTTGGTTCCTTTAGTGTGTCATTTAACTGCTTTTTGGTTCCTTTAGTGTGTTATTTAACAGCTTTTTGGTTCCTTTAGTGTGTCATTTAACTGCTTTTTGGTTCCTTTAGTGTGTTATTTAACTGCTTTTTGGTTCCTTTAGTGTGTTATTTAACTGCTTTTTGGTTCCTTTAGTGTGTCATTTAACTGTTTTTTGGTTCCTTTAGTGTGTTATTTAACTGTTTTTTGGTTCCTTTAGTGTGTCATTTAACTGCTTTTTGGTTCCTTTAGTGTGTTATTTAACAGCTTTTTGGTTCCTTTAGTGTGTTATTTAACAGCTTTTTGGTTCCTTTAGTGTGGTTTTTAACTGCTTTTTGGTTCCTTTAGTGTGGTTTTTAACTGCTTTTTGGTTCCTTTAGTGTGGTTTTTAACTGCTTTTTGGTTCCTTTAGTGTGGTTTTTGGTGTGTTTTGGTTCATTTTGTGTTATTTAAGCTACTTTTAGATTCTTATAATGTGGTTTTAAGCTTCTTTTTGGTTCTTTTAGTGTGGTTTTTAGGTGTATTCCATTCATTTTGTGTTATTTAAGCTACTTTTAGGTTCTTATAATATGCTTTTAAGCTGCTTTTTGGTTCCTTTAGTGTGGTTTTAGGTGTGTTTTGGTTCCTTCAGCTGCTTTTTGGTTCGTTCGGTGTGTAATTTAACTCGTATGAAATAACATTATGGGTGTTGGACTGGTGTGTTTTTCTGGATTATCTTTGGTAGTTAGGAGCTAAAATCTCCATTTCCTCACCTCTGTCGGTAGGCTGGGTGTTTGCACTGCTGAGGGAGAACTGATACAGAGAACCCACGTCGTCTTCACCTCCAGCCGACGTCTGACAGCTCCGGTCCAGAACCACGTCCACCAGAACCGAGAACTCTGCAGGAGAAATAACCAGGAAGTGACCTGAAGGTGAAGTTTTCATCAAGATGAAGAGTTTAGAGGATGTTCAGTACCTGAGGAGCTGACGTGAGCTGGAATCAGAACATCTGGCCTCAGACCCAGGAAGTTACACTTGTAGGCTTCTTCATACTGAGCGCTGTAGGGAACCGAGCGGACACAGCCGACCGGCAGCAAAGACTGATGGGAAAACAGAAAACAGAGTCACGTTATAGACAAGAAGGATCACACGTGTGTCATTTAGCAGCTTCCAGGTTCTGCATGTTCAGTACAGTTCAGTATGATTTTAGGTGCGTTTTGGTTCCTTTAGCAGTTTTTGGGTTCCTTCAATGTGTTATTTAGCCATTTTTTGTTTTCAGCTGCTTTTTGGTTCTTTTTGTCTATTATTCAGCTGCTTTTAGCTTCTTTAGCTGCTTTTTGGTTCCTTTAGCTGCTTCTAGGCTCATTTAGTGTGGTATTTAGCTGTTTTTTGGCTGCTTTAAATGCTTTTTGGTGCCTTCAGTGTGTTATTTAGCTGCCTTTTATCTTCTTTAGCTGCTTTTTGGTGCCTTCAGTGTATTATGTAGCCATTTTTTGTTTTTTCAGCTGCTTTTTGGTTCTTTTTGTCTATTATTTAGCTGCTTTTTGGTTCTTACAGCTGCTTTTTGGTTCCTCTAGTGTGTTATTTAGCTGCCTTTTAGCTTCTTTAGCTGTTTTTTGGTTCCTTTAGCTGCTTCTAGGTTCATTTAGTGCATTATTTAGCTGTTTTTTGGCTTCTATAAACGCTTTTTGGTTCCTTCAGTGTGTTATTTGGCTGCCTTTTAGCTTCTTTAGCTGCTTTTTGGTTCCTTTAGCTGCTTCTAGGTTCATTTAGTGCATTATTTAGCTGTTTTTTGGCTTCTATAAACGCTTTTTGGTTCCTCTAGTATGTTATTTGGCTGCCTTTTAGCTTCTTTAGCTGCTTTTTGGTTCCTTTACCTTCTTTAACTATTTAAGACCCACATAACACGCTAAAGGCAGGTGTTATGTGACTGTTTTGCTTCCATGTTTATTTGTAAATTAGATATATAATTAGGTAACATCTGGAATTTACAGAAATAAAATGACAGAAAGTGAAAATGTTTTTATTGAGAACAATATTGACATGATAATCTGTCTGACAGTGTGGAAAAACTGTCAATGAATCTGTTTAATAAATCCTCTTCTAAAGTTTGACAGCATAAATCAGGGATGTTTGGTCACCATGATGTCCCTTCCAGGTGTGGCTACATGTCACATTTATAATTTACCAACATCACAGTGAACCTGGTGTGTCAGCAGAGCACCTTGAGCACGGTGAAAGCTGATTGGATGAGGCCGGGGTCCGCTCCTCTCCATATGACCTGGTTTCCCATCAGGACATGCCACGATAGCTGTCTGAAGTCAGCAGCTCCGAGGACCTGCAAAAGAAAAAACACACAATGTAAACCTGCAACAGCTCAGATACACAACACGAGCTGCCAGAATAACACCTGGACTAACTTATGTCATCATTCTGCACCATTTAGGAAGCAGAAGAACACAATCAGCTACAAATTCCTGCAAGAACTCCTGCTTTTTTTGCCCTATATTTAGGGCTGAGTACCGAACTTCGGTTTTTAATGGCACCGACCGAAATGTTTCTGTAGTAATGAGTATCAAAATAAGCCTCGTCTTTCGATTCCATGTTCCGGTACTTATCACGTGATTATGATAAAGCAAACCTGTGATTGGCTGTAACATTACACGTGATTGTGGCAAGCCGGAAATAAAACATGCTGCCCATTTACAAACAAGTTTCACGTTAGGTACATTGACTTTACTGCAGTTGTGTAGCGTGTCGTCGAAGTGGGAAAAGATGCCTCTGAGGTCTAAAACGTGGCTCTACTTTTGTAAAATGGACGCCAATAGTGCGCGGTGCAGCATATGCCAAAGCGGGTGGTAAACTCCATCTAAGGCTAAATACCGGCACGAGACCGATAGTCGACAAGTACCTGAAGGGAAAGTTGAAAAGAACTTTGAAGAGAGAGTTCAAGAGGGCGTGAAACCGTTAAGAGGTAAACAGGTGGGGTCCGTGCAGTCCGCCCGGGGGATTCAACTCGGCGGGTCAGGGGCGGCCGCCCGGGGCGGGAGGGTCCCCTCGCGGGACCTCTACCCGGGTACGGGCCGTCCCCCGCCGGGCGCATTTCCTCCGCGGCGGTGCGGCGTGACCGGCTCCGGGTCGGCCAGGAAGGGTCCGGGAGCGAAGGTGGCTCAGTATGTACTGAACTGGACATTGCTTGCAAATGTTCTTTTGCACTGGAAAATTAAACTCAAGATGTGAAAAGTAATGTGTAATGCAATTTTCATTCTGTTAGAGTATATATTGTAAAACTGGCATCGAAAAAAGTATCGTTTAGGAACCGGTATCGAAGTGAAGGTATCGGTATCGGTACCGGTGTCGAAACTTTTAGACTGATACCCAGCACTACTTATATTAGTTAAAGTTGCTCTATTTTGATTAAAGTTGCTCTATATTAGTTAAGGTTGCTCGATATTAAAGTTGCTCTATACTAGTTAACGTTGCTCTATATTAGATAAAGTTGCTCTATGTTAAAGTTGCTCTACATTAAAGTTGATCTACATTAATTAAAGTTACGCTATAGTAAAGTTGCTCCAAATTAGTTAAAGTTGCTCTATATTGATAAAAGTTGCTCTACATTAGTTAAAGTTGCTCTATACTGATTAAAGTTGCTCTATACTGATTAAAGTTGCGTTATAATAAAGTTGCTCTATATTAGTTAAATTTTGCTCTATATTGATTAAAGTTGCATTATAATAATGTTGCTCTATATTCATTAAAGTTGCTCTATATTGATTAAAGTTGCGTTATCATAAAGTTGCTCTATATTAGTTAAAGTGGCTCTACAATAAAGTTGCTCTATCTTGATTAAAGTGGCTATACATTAGTTAAAGTTGCTCTATATTCGAGTTGCTCTATATAGTGCAACAGGTGGGGCGGCATGGATCAGTGGGTAGAGTGGCCGTCTTGTAACTAGAAGGTTGCCGGTTCGATCCTCGGCCCGTTGTGTTCATGTCGAGGTGTCCCTGAGTAAGACATCTAACCCCTAATTGCTCCTGGTGGGTCGTGGTTAGCGCCTTGCATGGCAGCTTCTGCCATCAGTGTGTGAATGTGTGTGTGAATGGGTAAATCTGACATATCATGTAAAGCGCTATATAAATACAACCATTTACCATTTTATATTAGTTAAAGTTGCTCTATATTATTTAAAGTTGCTGTATGTTGATTAAAGTTGCTCTCTATTAGATAAACTTGCTCCATATTAGTTACTGCTGCTTTATATTAATAAAGTTGCTCTATATTAGTTACAGTTGCTGTATGTTGATTAAAGTTGCTCTTAATGAGGTAAAATCTAGATAAAAAATAATAAAAAATAAAGTGAGTAAAATAGGAAAGGATTTCGGAGGAAAAACTCGTATTTTCCAGTTTCCTGTGAACTTCTACGGTTCAGTTCATGTAATGACTCAGTACAGGTGAACACCTTCTAGCTGTACCTGTCTCAGGTGTCTCAGTGACCTAAACTTCAGCCCAGGTAAGTCACACAACGTTGCGTCCTCACACAGGAAGTCGTGTCCCAATCCGCTCTCTGATTGGTGGCGCTGTGACTTGGCCCCGCCTCCCTCTGCTCCCTCCCAGCAGCTCATCTCCTCCTCCTGCTCTGTAGGAATGAAAAGAGTTTGTTTCTCAATGCAGGGAATTTCCATGGAATGATCACCAGAGAAGCTGTCTGCTTCCAGACCAGACATAAAGAATACATGATGATGATGATGATGAGGATGAATATCCAAAACAAACCATTACTGTAAAGTCTCAGCTCTGATCTGTATCAACAGATATCTGGTCATACGAGTCATGAAGCTGCCTCCCACACATTTAAACACATTTAAACCTCTATTAGTGCAGCTTTTCTCCTCTTCATTCCTGTACGGCTGATTTAAACGCCAGCGGGAAAAAGGGAATTAAAATTCCACAACCTGAGAGCCAAGCAGCAACCAGGAATTATCTGAAAGTCTGTTAATCTCTTTCTAAATCTGAACTGAACTGTGTTTCTGGAGCGCTGGAGAGAGTCACCGTGTTCTGAGAGCAACTTTAATTAATATAGAGCAACTTTAGTGAATATAGAGCAACTTTGTTATCGAGCAACTTTAACTAATATAGAGCAACTTTAATGAATATAGAGCAACTTTAACTAACATAGAGCAACTTTAATATAGAGCAACTTTAATGAATATAGAGCAACTTTAACTAACATAGAGCAACTTTAATATAGAGCAACTTCAATTAATATAGAGCAACTTTAACTAATATAGAGCAACTTTAATGAATAAAGAGCAACTTTATTATCGAGCAACTTTAACTAACAGAGTAACTTTAATTAATATAGAGCAACTTTAATTAATATAGAGCAACTTTAACTAACATAGAGCAACTTTAACTAACATAGAGCAACTTTAACTAACATAGAGCAACTTTAATTAATAAAGAGCAACTTTATTATCGAGCAACTTTAATTAATATAGAGCAACTTTAATTAATATAGAGCAACTTTAACTAACATAGAGCAACTTTAATTAATATAGAGCAACTTTAACTAACATAGAGCAACTTTAACTAACATAGAGCAACTTTAACTAATATAGAGCAACTTTAATTAATAAAGAGCAACTTTATTATCGAGCAACTTTAATTAATATAGAGCAACTTTAATTAATATAGAGCAACTTTAACTAACATAGAGCAACTTTAATTAATATAGAGCAACTTTAATTAATATAGAGCAACTTTAACTAACATAGAGCAACTTTAACTAACATAGAGCAACTTTAACTAATATAGAGCAACTTTAATTAATAAAGAGCAACTTTATTATCGAGCAACTTTAATTAATATAGAGCAACTTTAATTAATATAGAGCAACTTTAACTAACATAGAGCAACTTTAATTAATATAGAGCAACTTTAACTAATATAGAGCAACTTTAACTAACATAGAGCAACTTTAACTAATATAGAGCAACTTTAACTAACATAGAGCAACTTTAATGAATACAGAGCAACTTCAACTAATATAGAGCAACTTCAACTAATATAGAGCAACTTTAATTAATATAGAGCAACTTCAATTAATATAGAGCAACTTTAACTAATTTAGAGCAACTTTAATGAATAAAGAGCAACTTTATTATCGAGCAACTTTAACTAATATAGAGCAACTTTGTTATCGAGCAACTTTAACTAATATAGAGCAACTTTAACTAACAGAGCAACTTTAATATAGAGCAACTTTAACTAATATAGAGCAACTTTAATGAATATAGAGCAACTTTAATGAATATAGAGCAACTTTAACTAACATAGAGCAACTTTAACTAACGTAGAACAACTTTAATGAATAAAGAGCAACTTTATTATCGAGCAACTTTAACTAATATAGAGCAACTTTGTTATCGAGCAACTTTAACTAATATAGAGCAACTTTAACTAACAGAGCAACTTTAATATAGAGCAACTTTAACTAATATAGAGCAACTTTAATGAATATAGAGCAACTTTAACTAACATAGAGCAACTTTAACTAACGTAGAACAACTTTAATGAATATAGAGCAACTTTAACTAATATAGAGCAACTTTAATGAATATAGAGCAACTTTAACTAACATAGAGCAACTTTAACTAACGTAGAACAACTTTAATGAATATAGAGCAACTTTAATTAATACAGAGCAACTTTAATTAATATAGAGCAACTTTAACTCATTTTAGAGCAACTTTAACTAATATAGAGCAACTTCAATTAATATAGAGCAACTTTGACTCATTTTAGAGCAACTTTAACTAATTGTAGAGCAACTTTAACTACTAGGAAATATCTACACATCTTTTAATCTCCTTGTAAATGTCAGCTGAAGTGCTTCTGGAGCGTTGGGGTGAATCACGGTGTTTTTCTGACTCTCTGCTCACACTGACCCGGTGAATCAGACTCAAACTCATGACAGGAGCTGAAATCATCCGTCATCATGAGGCCAAACTTTCCCCAGGACGACGGACGTGTCGGAGAGTTACATCGGTGAAAGATTTGGGATTTTTTTATCCCTGGAAAATGTTCTGTCATCGGCTTTGATGTCATCTTTAAATGCCTCAATGACTCCATAAATGAGATAATAGTCACATGTGAACTAATCATCAGTCAGTCAGGAAAAAACAACCAGAAATAGGCTGAAACCTGTGATATGTCACACTTTAAAATACGTCAGAAATAGACATCTGGAAAAATGAAGGCTCCATATCCTTTAGATGTTTAACTACCTCATTTTTGCAGCTTTTAGAAATACTAGGATTCACTTTTATCTCCTTTATGTCATTTTTTATGGCAGTTATTCGTTTCTTTGGGACAGTTTTCTCTCATATTTGTCATTTTTTTATCAAGTTTCTTTCATTTTGTGTCTCATTTTTCTTGTTTTATGTCTTGTTATGGTCTTTTACTGTGTTTTGGGGACAGTTTTGTCTCCACATACGGCAGATATTTAACTATTTACAGACAGTTTTATCTCCTTTATGTTGTTTTCTGTCTTGTTTTTCTTGTTCACTTGTTTTACGTGTCTTTGAGACAATTTTGTGTCATATTTGTCATTTTTGAATCTCCTGTCTCTTATTTTGTGACTAATTTTTGTCTTTTTGTGTCTCATTTTTCTTGTTTTGGTCTTTTAATGAGTTTTTCAGACAGGTTTGTCTCCATATAAAGTTGATATTTAACTATTTACAGCTGGTTTTAGCTCCTTTATGGTGTTTTCTGTCTTGTTTTTATTGTTTTGTGTCTTATTTCCCTTGTTTTACATGTCTTTGGGACACTTTCGTCTCATAATTGTCATTTTTTATCTCCTTTCTCCTGTTTTGTGACTATTTTTTTCAATCAATCAATCAAAGTTTATTTTTTTGTCTTTTTGTGCTTTGTTTTTGTTGTATGTCTTGTTTTGGTCTTTCACTGTGTTTTGGAGACAGTTTTATCTCCACATACTGTAGCTTTTTAACTATTTACATGTTTAAAGTCTCTACAAAGACAGTTTTATCTCTTTTATGTTGTTTTCTATGCTGTTTTTCAAATTTTGTGTCTCATTTTTGTCTTTTTGTGTCTCATTTTTCTTTTTTTGTATCTTCTTTAGGTCATTTATTGTGTTTTAGGGACAGTTTTATCTTCGCATACTCTAAATATTTAACTATTTACAGGTTTTATCTCTTTTATATTGTTTTTCCAAAATTTTGCGTTTTTGTCGTTGTCGTTTTACGTGTCTTTGGCACAGTTTTGTCTCCTTGTGGTCATTTTCTCTAATATTTGTCATTTGCTAATCATTGTTCTCTCAATTTGTGACTAATTTTGCAGTTTCTGTGTCTCGTTTTTCTTGTTTTATATCTTGTTTTGGTCATTTACTGTGTCTTTTGGAAAAGTTTTCTCTCATATTTGCCATTTTTTTAATCTCCTTTATCTCATTTTGTGTCTCATTTTTGTCTTTTCGTGTCTCGTTTTTCTTGTTTTATATCTTGTTTTGGTCATTTACTGTGTTTTGGGGACGGTTTTGTTTCTTTGTGGTCATTTTCTCTCGTATTTGTCATTTTTAAATCGCTGTGCTTTCATTTTGTGACTAATTTTTGCAGTTTTCCTGTCTCTTTTTCTTCCTTGGTGGAGTAATGTGAGGAAAACGAGCCAAACTGAGTTGAGAAGGTGAAATAAGAACGCTGCTTCTACCTGTCTGTCTCTCTATGAGGACCAGAGTGTCTTCGGTCGGAGCTCCTTCCAGGAGTTTCTCCGTCAGTCGACTCCCGCAGGCCTTCAGCAGCCTGGAAATGAGACAGAAACACACATTAGACACCACAGAGAGACGGAAACAAGCTGAAGACGTGGTTGTGAGGACCGACCAGCTGAAGGAGGAGTGCAGGCTGGCCCAGAGGCTGGGATGTTGGGTCAGAGAGGTGAGGGATCGGGCAGCGTTGCCACTACGCTGGTGAGGAAATACGGCCGGAGAAAAGACGCTGTTCATCCTCACAGCTCTCTGAGGACAAACGCCCTGCTCGCTGTCAAACACCTGCAGGACGGAACAGAGACGAGAGACAATAAGACATCCATCATCTGTACAAAGCTTAGTCTTCATTACAGCAGCTGGAGTCTATCCCTGTTGTTGTTTCATTTTAGCCATTTAACATCTCAGTCTGCGTTATTTTCTTGCTTTAGTATTACAAAAAAAAATGCCATTTTGTGTCTCATTTTTTCCCATCTTGTGTCTTTTTTTTAGATATTTTGTGTCTCATTTTTTTCATCTTGTGTCTTTTTTGGGTATTTTGTGTCTCATTTTTTCATCTTGTGTTTTTTTTATATTTTGTGTCTCATTTTTCTCATCTTGTGTCTTTTTTGGGGTATTTTGTGTCTCATTTTTCTCATCTTGTGTCTTTTTGGATATTTTTCTCTCATTTTTCTCATCTTGTGTCTTTTTTTTGGATATTTTGTGCCTCATTTTTCTCATCTTGTGTCTTTTTTGGATATTTTGTGCCTCATTTTTCTCATCTTGTGTCTTTTTTGGATATTTTTTCTCTCATTTTTCTCATCTTGTGTCTTTTTTGGATATTTTGTGTCTCATTTTTCTCATCTTGGGTCTTTTTTTGGATATTTTGTGCCTCATTTTTCTCATCTTGTGTCTTTTTTTTGGATATTTTGTGTCTCATTTTTTCATGTGTCTTTTTTGGCTATTTTGTGTCTCATTGTTCTCATCTTGTATCTTTTTTGGGTATTTTGTGTCTCATTTTTCTCATTGTGTCTTGTTTTAAGTATTTTGTGTCTCATTTTTCTCATCTTGTGTCTTTTTTTGGATATTTTGTGCCTCATTTTTCTCATCTTGTGTCTTTTTTTTGGATATTTTGTGTCTCATTTTTTCATCTTGTGTCTTTTTTGGCTATTTTGTGTCTCATTGTTCTCATCTTGTATCTTTTTTGGGTATTTTGTGTCTCATTTTTCTCATTGTGTCTTGTTTTAAGTATTTTGTGTCTCATTTTTTTTCATCTTGTGTCTTTTTTGGATATTTTGTGTCTCATTTTTCTCATTGTGTCGTTCTAAGTATTTTGGTTCTCATTTTTTCCATTGTGTCTTGTTTTAAGTATTTTGTCAGGGTATTTTAACCCTACTTCCTGTTTTCTGTCGTTTTTCATTATGATTGTGACCTGATTTTTCTACATTTGTGTCTCATTTGTCACGTCTTGTGTCTCATTACGGCAATAATGTGTCTTGTTCTGCTTGTTTTGTGACGAACCTCTCTTATTTTTTGCATCATTATTTATTTTGTTGTTTCATTACAGCCATTTAGTGTCTCATTTTGTGTAATCTTTCTTGTTTTGTATGAGAAAAATGTGTTTTGTTCTTCATTTTGGAGATGAATAGTATAGTTTAGTTTTTTACAGATACAGAAACATGACAGGAGTCGGGCTGATTGATTGATCAGTTTGAAATAATATCTGATCCCATAAATGCCGCATCATGAGTCAGAGTTTAAACAAACGGTCACACATCTGATCCATCACATGATTTAGATGTGAACTGAAGCTTCACTCTGAGAACGTTCTTAGGTAAACTGGGTTTATCTGCGTTTTTAACCGTTCAGCAGATTAAACTCGATGTTTGAGGATGTCAGCAAGACTTCAAACTAGTTTTCTGTTCGATTAATCACAAAAATTCAGTAAATTACTGTCAGTTTTAGTCCAACAGCGACCACACAGGTCACTTAACCCTGGAAGACCCAAATAAAGGGAAAAAAATAAAAAATAAATGTTGTATTTCTGCCACAGTGGGCTTTACAGGTTAAAGGGTTAAATCTAAATTATTCAGATTTTCCATAAACTTCCAGTCCTCATTGGTCCGTTCTGTATTTATTTAATCAGAGTGAACAGAATAGAAAGCTCCTGTGTTTGAACCTTCAGGGCGGTGCTCTGAAGACTCTGGATGGTGAGTCTGAGGTGTCGCAGCAGGAACGGCCACGAGTTGATGAGGTAGATCCGGTCCATGGCCACCATGACGATGCTGTACCAGCGCTGGAAGCCTCTGGCCAGGCTGTCTTTGATGAAGAAGGTGTGAGAGAAGACGAAGCCGTGCTGCTCATCGCCAAAGAAGATCGGTCCTTCACGTCCAGGACACACCTGGACGAGGAAACAGCAGGATGTCATTCTGAGAACGTTGTACTCACTGAGGACACAATTTGACTTTATTTTGGACACATTTGAATCATTTTCAATGTTTTTCTGTCACTTTGGGTCAATTTAGGACAAACTTGACTCATTTTGGACAGTTTTCACCTCATTTCAGACAAATTTGAGGAATTTTAGAAAAGTTCAAGTAAACAAAACGGCTAAAAAATGCCCAAAATAATCCAAAGCTCATTTAAAAAAAACCCAAAATAAATCCAAAATGACTAAAACTGATCTAAAATTCTTAATTTTTTTCCAAAATGTGACCAAAATTAGGTGAAATTTGTCCTAAATGCATTAAAAATAGTCCAGAAATACCCAAATTAGTCCAAAATGTCATTTTAGAGTCATTTTGAGTGATTTTTAAATGTTCCAGTCATTGAGGACACAATTTGACTTTATTTTAGACACATTTGAGTCATTTTGGACTTTTTTTTAATGTCATTTTGGATCAATCTGAGTCATTTTGGACAAATTTCATCGCATTTCAGACACAATTTAGACACATTTTAGGAATTTTAGAAAAGCTCTGGTCATTTTGGAACTATTTTTGGGTAACTGTTGACCCCATTTGTGTCACTGCGGACACATTTTGAGTGTAGTTTTGTGTATTTGCAGTGATGTACGTCAGCGTTTACCTCACAGCTGAGACTCCGGACACAAGCCTGGCGGACCACGCTGAACAGCTGAGGCTGTCTGGGATGCTGGTGGCTCAGAAATCTGATGCCCGTTTCGTCATCGATGCTCACAAAACCCGGGTGAGACGCAGGAAGAGACCGACAACCCTAAAGAGGAAAAAATACAACTGTAAGACAGAGCACCTGCAAGCTGGAAAACTGCAAAAACAAAGAGATGAAGATCAAGCTATCTGATCAGCGTGGACAAAAAGGAGACACAAAAAGAAAACACCAAAAATGAGACAATCGTCAAAAACTAGGCACAAACTGACAAAAACAAGACTGAAAATGAGAAAAATGAGACACAAAACAACAAAAATAAGACTGAAAATGACAAAAATGAGACACAAAATGACAAAAACAAGAATGAACACAACAAAAATGAGACACAAAATGACAAAACAAGACACAAAACGAAAAAAATGAGACACAAAATGACAAAAACGAGACCAAAAACAACAAAAAACAAGGCACAAATTGGAAAAAGGGAGACACAAAACAACAAAAACTAGACAAAATGACAGAAAAAAGACAAAAATAAGACCAAAAACACCAAAAATGAGACAATCGACAAAAACTAGACACAAAACGACAAAAATAAGACATAAAACAACAAAAACAAGACTGAAAATGACAAAAACCAGACACAAAACTATCACATCTTTCTACTGATGATGAGCAGAGTAGAGAGGAAACATGGAGATAGAAGAACATCTGCAGGATGAGATGGGAGGTGGAGATCAAACGATGTGATCAGCTCACCTCACACATCTCTCCCCTCTGCGAGGCTGAGCTGTTGGCCCTCATCGTCAGCCCTTCTCCCTCCCGGTCTCCGTCTCGGTCCCCAGACACCGGAGCTCCGGCCTGGGACGAGGGGTCCGGGGACGGGGGGTGGAGGGCCTCGGTGCAGAACAACGTCCGAGGACCGTGGAGCTCACAGAAGTGACA
Organism: Acanthochromis polyacanthus; assembly: GCF_021347895.1. NCBI lineage: Eukaryota > Metazoa > Chordata > Actinopteri > Pomacentridae > Acanthochromis > Acanthochromis polyacanthus. The sequence goes on along the minus strand of NC_067124.1, from coordinate 40,462,157 downwards.
GAGAGCCACCAGAGCGTTCATCTGAGAGAGAGAGGACGAGTTACTGCATCGAGTGATGAAGGCTGAAAATGACTCCTGGTTGGAGTAAACTTTACATTTAAAGTGAGTTTTATTTGACCAACAAATAAAAACAAACTATTGAATTTAATTGCAAAGTAAAGATTTTAAAGATGATTTTGAACTATTTCCATGTTGTTTTTTTCCCCACATTTTACTGTCCAAAATTTTTCATAGTTCTCACAATATTTCTTCAAAAATGCAGCTTCTATCTGATCCCAGATGTTCCTGTTGGTTCCTTCCATGTTCTATCAGGTTCTAGTCCTCTATAAAGGTAGGACAGCTGATGCAGTAGTTCTATAGTCAGTTATAGTCCCAAAAAAGAAACCAAAAGTATTCCTCCTAATGCCAAATATACATTTCTAGTGATTTTTTATTTGACTAAACGGTTTCTCCTGGCTAAAAAATGACATGAATAAGAGACTAAACTCAGTAAAACATGTTGACTGTGAACTAAATCAGAAGGAACTGGTTATGTAGATAATAAACTGGCAGCCAAGTATCTTTACAATCATTTACTTGAAAACAATAATAAAATGATGAGGCAAAGAAGAGAAAACAACATTAGTCTGTCGGATTGTTCGCATTCCTGAGTCACTTCCAGCCAGAAGATACCTGCCGGTCAAATAAAACCTCACTTAAATTTACATTTGACATTAAGAAGAATAATTGATGCCATAACGGTAGATGTCAGAGTCATTAAAATGCCAAAGTTGAGTTAAAGCTCAGTTATTACAGCTGCGAGCATCACAGTTTCTTACCTTCGGCGCAGACTGGAGCTCTAAACTGCTTCACAGAACAACATTCATCGGTCCTACGGTTAAAAAACGTTAAAGTAATAGTAACAGCGGCGCCGAAATAAATCTGGATTCAGTTCATTTTACAAACACTCTTGTTTTTAGCGTTTAAATCGAGTTTTTCGGCACTTTATCGTCTCCTTCTGATCGGCTGCTAACTGCTAACTGCTACCAGACAACAACACACCGGGTCACATGACGCGTAGTCACCGGTTCTGACTACAAATCACGCGATAATTTAGAGTTTAAACATTTTAACAGTTAAATTGGAAAGAAATCTTTGATAATTTTAAAGCGATGAGAAATTGATTTTCTGCCCTTTAGATTTCTTGTTAATACTGACCTTTTCGTAATAAACAAAGGACATTTTTCAGGGAAACGTGTGAAAACAACATTACCCACAATCCCCGCTGACGTAACAAGCCAGAGGTTAAAGGGCGACGACAAGTCAGAAGCGTTTTCTTTGCCGGTTAGTGCCTGAAATAACCGAGAAACTCTGTTCCCTGTGGTTTAAAACACACGTTCGTATTTGTAAGTGTATGATCTTCATATTGATGTATTATTTTTTCATTAAATGTTTAGAATTTTATCGTAAATCGCCATTATAGGAGCCACTTCCGCGCTGAGAAGTGATTTTTCTAGTTTTAGGAGTGTCACACAAACAAAGCTTAAAACAGCTCAGAAACACGGCAGACTTTTCTGAAATAACACGTTTTTTCTACATCTCAGATCTGAAAATGGCGTCAGGTGGATCAGCGGTGATTTCAGCTCCAGAGGAGGAGACACATGGTGGGACTCACCTGACAGACTCACCTGGAGCAGAGGACTCACCTGGAGCAGAGGCAGAAGTTCCAGCTGACAACCAAAAACCCTCAGGAGGTAGATCTGTCTGTCAGGTTCACACATACTGGTATACATTAACTTAGAGATGAAAAAGTACGTTTCTATGTTGTTTTTTCTCATGTAGAACACATCTGACCAGGTCCAGATCTAAAACCACTATATTCAGATTCAGAAAACTTTATTTGTCCCCAGGGGGGTATGTAGACGAGTCAAATCTGGACTAGAGTGTTCTATAGAGGCTAAAGATTCTTTAAAAGTCTATTTTTGATTCTTGAAGCCTTTATTTTATTTGTAAAAATGCAAAAAAGGGAGATTTTAGTTTTTTAAAATTATTTTTTATATAAAATGATGGAAAATATGGATCAGTGTTTCATTACTCAATTATTATTTCCATTGTCAGTTAACTTGTGGGCTTTTGTCAGGATTATTCAATTAATTTTTGGTCGCCAAAATATAGAAAAATGGTGAAAAATGTCTTGTTTAGTCAAAAGATCTTCAGTTTACTGTCACAGAGCAAAGAAACCAAAAAACATTCACATTTAAGGAGCTGAGATCACTGAATTTAGACTGTTTTAATGAATAAATGAATCATTCTGATTGTAAAATCTGCTGGAGGCGACCAAATTGGAGCTAAAAATGAGGATTTACTCATAAATATTCTTTGTCTGGATTAAAAACTAAACACTTTTTTGAATGGAGTTTGGTTTAATGAGGGTTTATTAAAGATCTAAAACTAAGGATTATTTTAAATATTGATTATAAAATTGGTTTCTAAAATGTCTTTAAATGGTGAAAAATGTGGATCAGAGTTTCCTCAAATGTCTGGTTTAGTCCAAAGATCTTCAGTTTACTGTCACAGAGGAAAGAAACCAGAAAATATTCACTTTTAAGGAGCTGAAATCACTGAATTTAGACTGATTCTGGTTTTAAAAACTCATAAACCGACTGTTAAAATCATTGACAGTTGTTTTAATAATTGTACGTATCAAGACTCATTAGACCAGGAGTGTCCAACATGAGGCCCGTGGTCCAAAAGTGATCCTCCAGAGGGTCCAATCCGGCCCTCAAAGTGTAAAAATACCAGAGAAGACATTAACTGCAGATTGTAAATTAGTAAAACTATAAATTTAAAATCATTTCTAGACCATGACAAGTTGTTTGGATCAGAAAGTAAAATACTAGATTGTTCATTTCTCATTTTTTGTGTCACTTTAGTCATATTTTGTCTTGTTTTTGTTGTTTTTTTGTATTTTTTGCATAATTTTTGTTGTTTGTCCATTTATTTGTCAATTTCGAACATTTTTGTGTAATTTTTTGACTCTTTTTGTTTTGTTTCGTTTCATTTGTCCCGTTTTTTTTGTCACTTTGTGTCTCATTTTTGTCATTTTGTGTTTCCTTTTTCTCTTACTTGTGTTGTTTGTCTATTTTCTTGTCATTTTGTTTCTCGCTTTTTGTCTCGTTTGTCCCTTTTTTGTCGTTTTCTAACTTTTTTGTCCTAGTTTTTGTCTATTTTTGTTTCTGTTTCGTGTCGCTTGTCTCATTTTTGGTCGTTTTGTGTCTCATTTTTGTAATTTTTTGTCTTGTTTTTTTTGTTGTTTTTTGTTTTTTGTCTGACTTTTGTCATTTGTCTCCTGTTTTTGTCAATTTTTGTCTCATTTGTGTCATTTGTCTAATTGCTCCTGGGCTGAATGTTTAGCCTGGACTAAGATGAGTTTGACTCTCCTGGGTCAGTGTTCATTCATGTGGCTGGAGATGAGTTTATTTCCTCTGTAACAGACGGTCAGCGGGTTTCTGGGTGACTGGGAGTGATTAGTATTCTGGTAAGTTCTGCTGTCATGCGGTTGGAGCTCCTGAACCGCTGCCAGACTTTCTCCTTCCACGTAGAAAGTGAGTCAGGATCTGTCAGGTTGAGTTTCTGAGGAATGAAGAACATCCCCGTTCTTCCAGTAACGTCTGGAAAGTCGTAGCGGCTGATAATCGAGTGTTTGAGTCACGCTGGGTTCTGTAAATAGATCGACCGGGTGTGGTGGAAGTTCAGGAACTGTTTGGCTGACATCTGAGTGTCCGGGGCAAGACGTTACCACCTGTTGGTTTACAGAGAAACTCCTCCCACTTATCTCAGTTTCAGATGCTTTACTGGACCGTCAGACTTGATTAAGATGGGGAGGAATCCAGTAAAAGATTCAACACAAAACGACAAACGAGACACAAAGCAACAGAAACAAGTCAGAAAATGACAACAACTAGACATAAAATGACAAAAATGAGACCCTGAAGGACAAAAACGAGAAACAAAATGACAAAAACAAGTCAGAAAATGACAAAAACTAGACAGAAAATGAGACGGAAAACAAGAAAAACGAGAAAGAAAGCGACAAAAAGACACAAAATGACAAAAATGAGACAAAATGAAAAAAACGAGACGCAAAACAACAGAAATGAGACAAAAAGTGACAAAACGAGACACAAAACAACAAAAATGAGACACAAAATGACAAAAACAAGTCAGAAAATGACAAAAACTAGACGGAAAACAAGAAAAACGAGAAAGAAAGGACAAAAAGGACACACAATGACAAAAATGAGACACAAAACAACAAAAATGAGACCCGAAATGACAAAAATGAGACACAAAATGACAAACACTAGACAGAAGACAATACGGAAAACAAGAAAAACAAGACGGAAAACAAGAAAAACCAGAAAGAAAGTGACAAAAAAGACACAAAATGACAAAAATGAGTCAGAAAAGGACAAAAATGAAACCCTAAATGACAGAAACAAGACACAAAATGACAAAAACTTGACAGAAAACGACAAAAACAAGACACAAAATGACAAAAACTAGACAGAAAACAAGACGGAAAACAAGAAAAATGAGAAAGAAAGCGACAAAAAGACACAAAATGACAAAAACGAGACAAAAGGACAAAAACGAGACAAAACAACAGAAACGAGACACAAAAAGACAAAAATGAGACACAAAACGACTAAAACGAGACAGAAAATTGCAAAAAGTTTTTAAAAAGGGCTGATGACGACAATAAACATGTAGTTTACAGAGAAGAGACACGATAATGTAGTTAAGCTCCAGAACTGTTCATATCCACGACTCAATCAGATTTAGAGGGAATTCATATTCAACCAACAGGTGTTTTCTGCCAAAGCAGTTAATTAGAGATGTAATAATGAGTTTTAACTGCTTCTAACTACTTCCTGTTGGTTCCCTCCATGTTCTATGAAGGTGGAACAGCTGGTGCAGTAGATCTATTGGCAGTTTTTAGTCCAGAAAAGACCCAAAACTGTTCCTCTTCATGCCACATTTAGAATTATAGTGAATATTTATGTGATCAACAGGTTTATTCTGGCTGGAAATTACATAAATAAGAAACAAAACTCAGTAAAATGAGATGTTAAAGATGAATTTTCAACTATTTAACCTTTTTTTTTTTTACATTTTACTCTTCAAACATCTTCGTATTACTTAAAAGTTCAGTAGTTTTCTCTTTGTTGTTCTGTTTTTCACAGATTCTGCTGAAGTCGACGTGGACGGAGTTAAAGTCTGCCAGTTTTTCCTGATGGGAAAATGTCGTTTTGGACAGAGATGTCGTTTATCTCACAGGTGTGTTCGAATAAAAGCAGCCGGCCGAGCAAAAGGGAACTTTTTTTTACTGGTTTATTTATGGTTCCATCATGAAAATCAGCCAAATAGAAGCTTTAAAATGACAATATTTCATCAAAATAATTACATTTTTCAGCCAGAAACACGAAAAACTGAAGGATTTCTATTGTACCGACGGTTCCTGAATGCATCACATTCAAAAGGAACCAAATCTAATCTTAAGCTGTCAATATTTCATTAAAATAATTTTAATTTCTACATAATTTATCAACCTGAGAAAGTAAAAACTGAACTTTTCTAACTTACTGATGGTCCCTGAACGCATCACATTCAGAGTTAACAAAATCTAAGCTTAAAATTCTGATGTTTTATCAAAATAATTTAATTTTCTACAAAAATTATGAGCCAGAAACAGCAATAACTGAAGGATTTCTAACGTACTGATGGTCCCTGAATGCATCACGTCTTTCCATCATGAAAATCAAACAAATCTGAGCTTTAAATGACAAAAACAAGAGACAGAAGACGGTAAAACATGATGAATTTGAGCTGTTTTTATGATTTTTTTTTGGTCAAAAATAATCCATGCCATTGAAATGTTCAATAAAAGGTTCTATTTTAGTCTAAAAAACGTTTCTATGTTTCATTTCTTCAAGATTTTATGTCGTCTAAAAAGCAGCTTTTACACCAAATATTCATAATTGTTATTTTTGTGCCGTTTTAATGTGACATAAACAGAACATTTGGACAGAGATGAATGGCTTTATGGTTTATCTCACAGGAAACTTCCCAGCAGAGCAAAAAGATTTTTTCAGAAGAATTCAAGGCAGATTTTATTTTTATTTTTAGTATTTCTTCCGTAAATCGTTGTGGTAAAAGCTGCTGCTTTGCCTGAAACAGTAAATCATTCTCAGCGTGAATCAGCTCCATGTGGAGATGAAATGATCCTCCAGGGTCAGATTATGAAACTGAAACGTCTTTATTTTTAGTATTTTTTCATTCCTCAGTGTGAAGCTGAATGTTTCAGAGATGAGTCGAGTCCTGATGAAGGTCTTAATGTCAGAGAGAATTTACGTTGTTCTCGTTGTTTCTTAGCGAGCCGCCGGCCGATGATTCAGGAGCTGCGTGTCACGACTCGGACGACAAACAGGACGCAGAAAAACACAAGAAGAAGAAAGGCGGCGCCAACAAAGCAGCGAAGCCGAAACACAGCGAGAGGAGAGGTGAAGGATCGAATTTAACTTCCTCAGAGGATGACAGACTGAGTCCTGTCAGTTCTAAAAAAAACATCCAAATTACACCATTTATCAGCCAGAAACTGTAAAAACTGAACGATTTCTAATTTACTGATGGTCCCTGAATGCATCACATTCAAAATGAACTAAATCTAAGCTTTAAAATTACAATATTCCATCAAAAATATTTTTGTTGTATCAGCCAGAATCAGTAAAAACGGAAAGATTTCTAATTTACCAACGGTCCCTGAACGCATCACATGTTTCCATCATGAAAATCAGTCAAATCTAATCTTGGAATTACAATAGTTCATCAAAATAATTTTATTTTCCAGCCAGAAACAATAGAAACTGAAAGATTTGTAACTTGCCAAGGTCCCTGAATGCATCACATCCAAAATTAATCAAATCTAGGATTTAAAATGACAATATTTCATCAAAATCTATTTATTTTCCATGTGATTTATCAACCCGAAACTGTAAAAACTGAAACATTTCTAGCTTATTTATGGTACTTGAAGGCATCATGTTCAAAATGACCCAAATCTGAGCTTAAAATGACAACATTTTATCAAAATAATTTTATTTTACAGCCAGAATCAGTAGAAACTGAAAGATTTGTAACTTACCAATGGTCCCTGAATGCATCACGTGTTTCTGTCGTGAAAATCAACCAAATCTGAGCTTAAAATGACAACATTTCATCAACATTATTTTATTTTATCAGCCAGAAAAACTGAAATCACAGTCATGGTGTCATCAGCTGATGTCGTGTTCACTGGTTGTCATGGTTACAGTGACGCCGTGCCGCTATCTGGCAATGATACAGAAATCTTTAGCAAATCTGTAGATCCAGACTATAAGCTGCATCACTGCCAGAATCTGATCACCTGGTCCTTGAGTCATTTCTGAGCCTGAAGGAAAATTTCATCCAAATCCGTTGGTCTGTTTGTGGGAATTCTGCGGACAGACGGACTTTGATCTTCACGTAACTCCACCGCATTCTTTGACGGAATAAAAGATGCTGCCTTTCTGATGATGCCGTATGTGGGACTGAGCAGCCTTGGAGGAGGACTTTGCTCTCTGAGGGTTTTTCTTCTTCTAACTGTGTTTGTTCTGTTTCCGTAGAGCTGCAGGACTTTAGATAATGATCCGATGAGTCTTTTTCTACATTAAACCGTTTCATCTCTTTGTCTCCTCAGAGGTGAATAAAAAGCCTCGGATGCGGACGGCCGACGACGTCATCTCCAGGATCCTTTGGGACCCGTCGGTGGAGGCCTCAGACTTCGTGGTCGGCTACGTGGATCGGTTCCTCGGCGTTCTGGAGCGTCCGTTCTCCGAGTTCAACTGGGACACCGACCCCTGCGACTGCGACTACGCCTCCGAGCTGGCCCTGCCCCGACACCGGATCCAGTACTTCACCTACAGGGGCCACCGGGTCTGGGACCGCCACACCAGGACCGACCGGGTCTTCGGCTCCACCGGGCAGCCTGTGGCGCCCCCCTTTGGACGGGAGGAGGAGGCGGCGGGTGAGACTCTGCTGCTGCTGCGCCTCGTATTCACCAGACTCTGAGTGAAACCTGACGGGTTCTGTTTGTTTCAGAGCAAATGGAGTGTGAGGATCCAGAAGAAGCAGAGCAGCTTCCACCTGAGCAGGACGGAGGAGAAACTGAGACTGATCCCAAACATCTGGAGGAGGACGAGAAGAACGAGACCAACGTTCAGCCTCAAGAATCAGCTGCAGACAGGTCAGAGTTCATCCTGTAGTTTAACCTCCAACACCCAGTCTTTAAAAAAAGCCTCTGTATGAAATGAAACACAAAGCAACAAAAATGAGACAGAAAGCAACTAAAATGAGACCAAAAACAACTAAAATGAGATACAAAAGGACAAAAATAAACCCGAAAACGACAAAAACGAAACACTAAACCGTCCCTAACTGACAGAAGAACTGGAATTAGAAGATGATGAATCTATTTTCTGAACTTAAACGAGCGTCAAACACAACATTTTCTGTTTAATAACTCGGCTGTGACTCGGTTTAGAGTCTAAACTTTATAAATGAGTTCTGATGATGATAAATGTTCTGCTTTCAGACTTCAGGCTTCAGAGGAAGACGAGGAAACTCCGGCTGAATGGGAGGAAAACTGGGAAAACAACGGAGACTCTGAGGTTGGTGCTGCTTCAAAACATGCTGATTCCAGCTCCTTAAATGTGAATGTTTTCTTTCCTCAATGACGGTAAACTGACGATCTCTGGATGAAACAAGACATTTGATGAGATGAAAAACGACCTGTTTGTTGTTTCATGAATCTTTGGGGTGTTTTTTGCGTGTCTCATTTTTGTAATTTAGTGTCTCATTTTACTCGTTATCGGTCGTCTTTTAAAGCTGCTGTCTGGAGTTTGAATCTCAGCGTCTCCTAAAACACTGTTGGTCCCTCCCTCTGATTTTGCCCCTTTATTTGTGCACGCGCTCAGTACATGAGAGAAGTGCCCGGAGTGCTGCAGCATCTCGCCTGTTTTGCTGTTTTCCCCTCTTCTACGTTTAGTACATTTAGTAAATAATAAAGGAATTACGTTAGAATGCTGTATTGAGTCTAACTTGTCCTAATACCAAAATAACATGAATCTGCTAGGACGAACTAGTAAAGTTTCAATATGTGATTACACTCGTGTATCCCTCTGGATGACGTTGTTTATCAAACTTAGTGCATTTACGCGTGTATATGTGTTACATTGTTTATTTATTTCTATCTAGAGTTCAGAATTGCATGACTCCTCTGACGAAGAGTATGTCCCAGACGCCCCAACATCTTCCTCCAGAGGTCGGGCATCTAAACGAAGCCGTCAGGCGGGCTATGGAGGCCGTGGTCGGGGAGCGACGCGAGCACCCCGAGCCAAAAAACGTCCTGCAGTCTCTTGGCCTGACAAGCCGTGGGATTGGTAACTTTTCTGGAAGTTGCTGATCCCTGATGCTCTCTCCTCCTCAAGCAAAACAAATGTGCGCGCGGTTGCGTAGTGCGTAGCTCGCCCACCTCTGCATGGGCTTGCTTGCTGTGCGCGTAACCGTTGATTGACAGCATGACAAAGCTGAAGCTCGAACTTGATTGTTCGGCAGCGACCGGCGCTTTTTGGAATAACATGGGGGTCTATGAGAGGAAGGCGGAGCTCAGGAATACATTTTCATATCGCGTTATACTAACTTTATATTATAGTATCGAACTAGACTAACACATTTAAGCTTTGTTAAACAATGATACATAAATTGAAAACAAACGGAAACTCCGGACAGCAGCTTTAATCATTTTCAGTCTCGTTTTTGTCATTTTCAGTCTCGTTTTTCTTGTTTTGTGTGTTTTGGTGCTCATCCTGTAGATGTTTTTCTGTCTTCTAGCTTCTTCTTCGTCTTCTTGGACTTTGGAAAACTCTGGTTGCCTCATAATTTTCAGTCTTTACGTTCTCCTCCCGTTACCCAGAATCCTTCAGTCCCTCTGGAGAAGCGAGGCGGCCGTCCTCCTAAAAAGCGTCCGACCCACTTCGTGTGTTTCCGGGCCAACACTCCGTCCATCCTGTCGTGTTTCCAGCAGCTCCAGGAGGACGTGGTGGCTCTGCTGCCTGACAGCGCCCCCTACTGGCGGCCGGCCTCCAGCCTCCACGTCACCCTCTGCCTGCTGGTGCTCCGCGGCCCGGACCAGGTGGCCTCTGCTGGGGAGATCCTGCGGCGCTTCGCCCAGCTGGACCGGAACCCTCCGGTGTCGGTGACGTTCCCGGTGAAGCTGAAGCACTTCAGCGGGCGGGTTCTCTACCTGAGCCCCCAGCCTCAGCTCCACCTGCAGCAGCTGAACGCCGGCCTGCAGGACGCCTTCAGGACGGACGGCCTGCTGCACCGCGACTCCTTCAACCCCCGCTACCACCTCACCCTGGCCAAGCTGGACCGGCCCGACGCCGACCGGCTGTTCGAGGGCGTCGCCGACCTGAAGGCCGGGAAGAGTCTGAACTTCGGCCGGCTGCCGGTCAACACCTTACACCTGTGTGAGATGGGCGGAGCCAACGTGGACGGCTTCTACCGGACGCTGTGCACCGTCTCTCTGAGATGAGGACGGACGGTTACATGAAACACTACTCTGCAGGTCAACCAGGACAGCATCACTTACAGCTGCAAGAAGAAGTCTGTGAAGCCTTCGGGATCCGTTGGATTTCTGCAGAAGTTGGCCCTAAAATGTTCTGATGTTCATCTAAGATCAACAGACAAACACAGTCTGCTGAAGACGGACAGAAATGTCTGGCACATGCTAACATTTCTGTCCAAAGTTTGTCCAAAATGACTCAAAACTTATTCAGAATGACAGAAAATTCATCCAAAGTGATTTAAAATTGGTCCAAAAGGAGCCAAGACGTGACAAATGACTGAAAACTGTCAAGAATGACCCAAACATTGTTCAAAGTGACAAAAAAAGTCTAAAATGACTTAAAATTCTTCCAAAATGACTCAAAACTTATTAAGAATGACCCTAACCAGCGCAGAATGTACAAATTGACTCAAAAATTGTCCAAAAAGACAAAAAAAACACCTAAAACGACTCGAAACTTACTCAGAACAACCCCAAAATTGTCCGTTTTTAAATTATGCAAAATGACTCAAACTTTGTTGAGAATGACCCAGAAATCGTCCAGAATGACAAAAAAGATCATTTTTAGCAGACGGTGTTTGTCTGTTGATCTGAGATGAAGATCAGAACATTTTAGGACCAGTTCCTGCAGAAATCTCAAAGAATTCAGACTTTTTATTGTCCCTGTATAAACTGACTGGTTTCTGTTGGTTACAGCTCATTCTGCTCACTTTCCTCAACAAACCTACAAGAAACATAGAAACGTATTTTTAAGGGGCTCAGAATGATTGAAAACATTCAGAGTTTGGAAAAAAAAAAAACCTGGTGTTTTTCAGTCAAACACATTTTAACCCTTTTTAGACCTTTTTTAACGATGCTCTGGGGCTGCAGGTTTTATGGGTTCAACATCAGACTTTATTTTAGGGCTGGTCCCAATACTGGTTTCTGGCCTCCGAATATTCAGGCCCTATTAAAGACGAATATCCGAATATTCATTCCACCCCGTAATGTCCGAAGGGGGGGTGGGGGTTGTGGCGGAGACGGCCCGAATATTCGGATCCGTTCGTCTGGTCTCCCGGGTCCAAATTCTGCCTTCGTTTGTCTTCAGTTAAACTGAAGAATTCCCAAACAGCGGAGGTCTTCAGCATCTTATCTTGTGTTTATGCAAAGAAGTGAAGCGTGACGTCAGAGTCTGCAGCAACCCGGCCATTCAGGTGGTGGTAAGAAACAGGAATGGAGGAGCAGAGATGAGCCGAACACGACGGGATGAGGAGATATGGGCCGAAGGCGAAGGGAAGAGACGAGCTCCAAATATTTTCGTCTGAGGGGAGGAAGGAGTGATCACAGAGACATATGTGTATATGTTTATGTGATCACAGGACGAGATGAGCCGATATGAGCCGATGTGGGCCGAAGGCGGAGGGAAGACAGTAACGCTGCTTATTCTTTCTGCCCGGTAACGTCTGACGGGGGCGAGCGAATATTCGGATACCAAAATTAATATCTGGATACCGCCGTAGCGAACGGATATTCGGGTCAAGCCCGTACTTTATTTTATGTTTTATTTTTGCCTTTTTTCCCATAAAGTGTCTTACCGTGAATTATTTCTATTATTATTATTGTTATTTCCCATCGCTAAAGAAATGTGTCCAACAGAAGATCATTCAATCCGATTTAAAATTTTGCCGCTCTGAGCTCCTGAATGTTGTAAATTATAGAAAATGATGTGGTAGAGTGTGTTTTCGTCACAGATATTTAAGTTTAAACGCGTTTTCCAGAATGACCCCACATGAGGAAGCTTCAAAACGGCTTTTTTGTTGTTTTTTTCACATTCATTTTATTTTCTCTTCCCCAGAAAATCAGCCCGCTCATTCTTCAGATCCAGATGAAGAAAAAAAGGGAAACATTTAAATATATATATTTTATATTTTTTTTCCCAAAAAATTTTATATATATAAACCCAGCTATAGACAAAAGGAGCAAAAAAGACGAAAATTATATATGTGTATAAAAAATAAATAACAATAATAAAAGTGAAATCGATCTGATGTTTTTGTGCATCAGTGGTTTTCAGGTTAAACTCATTCGTTCTTTCTAAATGAAGTTCTTCTCAAAGTTTCTGCTTTTTTTTTTCCAGCGTATTTTGCAGAAAAAGTCGTTTTTCTCCAACACGGTGTCGTCCTGTTTTCTACCAAAGCTGCTGCTGGGTTTGAAGTTTCTAAGTTATTAAGTCACTTTTTTAAAAATCTGTTTTTATTTAAGGGCTTAAAGGTGTAAAATGAAGATTGTTTGTTTACGACTTGTTATAACTCTAATATGATGACAGTTAAATGTATTTTAATGCATTTCAAACAGTTTCATTCTGTTTTTATTCATATTTTGACATAATAAAGGGAATTGACAGCTAAAATGATCATATTTTTCAATATTGGGTGAGGTTGTGCAGCATTAGCTGAGCTGCTACACGAATAAATTAGTTGATTAATCATTTCTGCTGCAGATTCATTGACTCTGCCTGGATTATTCTGATTATTTACTTTTTAACACATTGGAAATTCATGCAGAAACTGATTTAATTGTTGATTTTATTCAGTTTTCAGCTTTTAAAGTCTTTGGAGATGCACTCTGCTGTTAGTTTTTCTTCATATTTTATCTAAATGAGGCCATCTGGACCAACTTTTCTGTAATTTTTCCTCTTTTATCACCACACAGATCAAATTCATTCTGACTTTTTATGCTGTTTTTTCAGTTTTCTGCATGATTCTTTGATGCTCTTTGTTCTTTTAGTCATTTATTTGTGTACATTAAAGCCTGAGCTGCTGTTATTTATCAGTAATGATGATGGTGATGGTTCCTTCTTCTTCTTCTTCCCAGAGACTCCCTCCATGTCCCTCTATAGATAGTCTATATGAGTCAGTGCTGTTTGCTGCTTCGTCTCCCTTCCCCCACTCGCTCCTCTTTTCTCCTGGTGACACAGAAAAGCCAACGCCGCCCCCTCCTCCCGATGCTAAACCCCCCTCCATCCATCCAACCATCCATCCAACCCTCCATCCATCCCTCCGTCCGTCCGTCCGTCGGCACACAAACGTTCTTTTCACTCTCGGAGCATCTCCATCCTTTCTGCTCATTGTTGCATCCATCTCAGCATCTTCTCCTCCTCTCTGGTCTGAACCCGGTAGCTTCTTCCACCGGGGCTCATGTGAGTGGGAATAAAAAGCTGTTGTTGTTTGGTGTTAATCCTTTGCTCTGGATGGGGGTCGAGTGAAGCAGAATGAGGGGCTCGACCGTCGCTAATCCAGCTAACAGATTAATTATCTTTGCATCGTGTTGGTGAAGTCGCTGTAATGCAACGATAAAGAGTCCCTGAGGGGAGTCTCCTCACTCTTAATCCCTCTCTCTCTCTCTCTCTCTCTCTCTCTCTCTCTCTCTCTCTCTCCCTCTCTCTCTCTCTCCTCCCATCCATCAACTCAAGCACCTCTCCTCTGACAGCCTCACAATTATCGCCTCTTTAATATTTCAATAACTGCTCCTGATTTACCACCATCTTCTTCTTCCTCTTCCGAGCTGCTGTTTGTTGCTTTTTCATCCCAGGATGATGTTTTTTTGTAAACCTCTCTGAGCTGGTGGATATTTTCCTGAGAGACGAGCCAGAAGGAAGAGAAGGAGAAGCTCCTGAAGCAGCGACAGCGGTAAGGTCTCCCTCTGCTTTTTTTTCTTTATTAATTAGGAGCGATTTAAAGCTCGTAAATCTTTTTGCATCGCCTCTGCAGCTCCTCCAGCATCAATCCAGACGATGCAGTTTGACAATCACAGCTCCAAATAAAAAAAGAATCTCTTCTCGTGCATTTTATCCCCGCTGGTTTGCAGCGACTCCCACCTGCCCTCCATGCATTTCTGCAAGATTTGCAACCTGGAATTTAAAAATGAAATGCAGTTATTGCTCCTTGATTCCCCACCCAGACCAACTCTTACAGAGATGTTCATTATTTCCTCTTTGTTGATGTCAGGACGACGTAAAAGCAAAATTTATGAACTGAAATCTTATTTTTTTGCGTTTTATTCCCACCTAGACATTGCATTTCTGCAATATTTGCAATGCGGAATTTAAAAATTAAATGCAGTTATTCCTCTTATTTCCCGCCTACATATCTTCTCCGACAGAGAAATGAATTATTCCTCTTTAGACATCATCTGTTAAATTTGCAACCTGAAATCTGATTATTTTTTCATTTTATTCCTCACCTAGACATCTTTTTGTACAAAGATGTGAATTATTTCCTCCTGGTTGATGTCAGGAGGAGAGAATTTGATAAATTTGCAACCTGAAATCTGATTATTTTGTTGTTTTTTACCATCTAGACATCTTCTTTGACAGAGATGTGAATTATTCCTCTTTGTTGATGTCAGGAGGACATAAATGCTAAATTTGCGACCTGAAATCTTCATTTTTTTTGCGTTTTATTCCCAACCTAGACATTGCATTTCTGCGCGATTTGCAACCTGGAATTTAAAAATTAAATGCAGTTATTCCTCTTTTATTTCCCGCCCAGACAACTACTCTTATAAACATGTGAATTATTCCTCTTTGCTGATGTCAGGAGGCCATAATCTGCTATATATGTGACCTTACATCTGAATTTTATTCTTTTTTTTTACCACCCAGACATCTTCTTTGACAAAAATGTTCGTTATTTCCTCTTTGTGGATGTCAGGAACTTGAAATCGTATTTTTTTTGGGTTTTATTCCCCATCTAGATAACTTGTCCGACAGTAATGTTCATTATTACCTCTTTGTTGATGTCAAGAGGTAATATTCTGCTAAATTTGTGACCTGAAATTTAAAAATTAAATGCAATTATTGCTCCTTTATTCCCCACCTAGACATCTTCTTTGACAGAGATGTGAATTATTCCTTTTTTTTTTTACTAGTTTTCTTCTATATTTGGGTCTTACAGGGTTAATTCCTCCAGGCTGGTGTCAGGAGGTGATAATCTGCTAAATTTACGACCTTAAACCTTATTTTTTGGGCTTCATTCTCCACCCAGACATCTTTCTCTACAGAGCTGTGAGTTATTTCCTGCTGGCTGATGATGCTGCTGTCGCTGCTCCATAAATTTCCTCCCCGTTAAGAAGCTGTTAGTTTTTTTTACGAGGCTCGTTGTTGTTCATCCAACCGGCCGCTGCATTACTCATGTCCTTTGATTCTCGTTAAAATAAAGAAAAGGTGGAGAAGAAGCTCCGTCCTCGTTAGCCGCCTCACAAAACAAAATGGTTCTTTTTCTTTACATCCAGACATCATGGAGTCTCTATCAGAGACAGAAAACAGCTCTCTGCTTTTTCTTCCTCTCACCGTTCGCTGAGAGTCTACGGCGTCTTTTTGAGTCAAACAATCCGGTTTGCTCATCTTTTAGTCGTGCTGTTCTTCTAAAAAGCTTTCAGGGGGCGTAGCGTCAACTTGAGGCTTCGTTTCCGTGACGACCGAAGCTTCATCAGCGTCTAACTTTCTGATTCCTACCTGAGCTCTGACCTGACGTCTGTCACAACTCTGTATTGATTTAGTCTCAGAACTGACTCAGGTTACCAATAATTCACATTTATTCATCATTAACGGTTTCATAACAGGGTCTAAGCTGTTTAAATCGGTGATTTCAGCTCCTTAAATGTGAATATTTTCTGGTTTCTTTCCTCTGTGACAGTAAACTGAAGATCTCTGGACTAAACCAGACATTTGAGGAAACTCTGATCCACATTTTTCAAGAGACCAGAAAACTAAACATTTAGTCAATATTCAAAACAATCTCTAATTTAAGCCCATTAATAAACATTTTTCAAACCAAACTTCATGAGGAAAAGTTCTCATTTTAATTCAGAAAGAGAATGTTTAAGAAGAAATCCACATTTTTTGCTCCAAGTTTGGTCACCTCCAGCAAATTTTAGAATAAACTGTTAATCTGTAGATAAAAACAGTCTAAATTCAGCCATCTCAGCCCCTTAAATGTGAATATTTTCTGGTTTCTTTCCTCTGTGTCAGTAAACTGAAGATCTTCGGACTAAACAAGATATTTGAGGAAACTCTGATCCACATTTTCACCGTTTTCTGACATTTTAGAGACAAAACAATGACAACAAATTGTGGTTTGTTTGTGGTGTAACATGATTTCAGGATAGATTCAAGAAAAATACTTATAAAACTGTGATTTTGGGGCTTTTTCGTAGCCTAGCCGCGCTAGACCCATGCTCTGAAGACGCAAGGGTCTAGGAACGCTCGACAGGGAGGGAGGCGGCTAAAAGGTTGTCTATCAAATCACTCTGCAGCAATTGGGTAGGTATACAACAATCAGTGCAACGAATAGGCTCCTAGAGCGCCGGAAATCAGAGGATGCGGTAGTTCGGTGAAGCCTTATTTATACAGTCAATGGGTGAAGCACAAGTATATTACAGACATGTTAACAGAAAGATTATTCAGAGTCGGTGCTAATGGAGCTCAACGACTGTTGTCGTTTTTGTTGTCGACCCTGGCAGAGAATTAAATTCGTTGCCGTGGGTTGTCTAGCGCGGCTAGGCTAGTTTTTTAGGTCAACAACTGACAAATATATTTATATACTTTGGATTATTTTCATATTTTTGTCTCTAAAACGTCTCTAGATGATTAAATGTTCATCAGTCTTAAAACCAAAGGTGATGTCTTAAAAAGACTTATTTTGTTCAACCATCAGTCAGAAACTCAACCAACCGTCTAGTGGTGAGTGTCTAAAGGACGAACTGTCTAAATTCATGATGATTCGTACTTTCAGCTGCTTAAATGTGAATCTTTTCTGGTTTCCTTCCTCTGTGACAGTAAACTGAAGATCTTTGGAGTAAACCAGACGTTTTTTCAGACATTTTTCGACATTTTAGAAAGATTGCAGCTTTGGAATAAACTTTAATCTGACCAAACTTCATTTTTAAAAGTTTAGGTTCTGGATGAATCCCGACTTTTAACTTCCAGAAGATTTTATTATCAGGGGGAGTTTCATTCTTTCCTTGAGTAAATTGAGTATTTTTGGACAAAAGACATTTTTTAACCATTTTTCGAGATTTTCTGACTTTTTAGAGGCCAAACTGTTGAATTAATTAACTGATTTGTCATTTAGCTGAAGTTTGTCTGATGATTTCATGAATATTTCCCATTCTTCTGTTTTATATCATCTTAAATCGTACATTTTTAGGGTGGTGGACTGAATATTTGTCATCTTGGACTTCTTTTGGACATTTTTCATCATTTTCTGACCAGAAAATAATCATTTACCATCCAGTTCACCTTCAGTTGGAGTCTTGATGTGCTTTGCTTGTGGTGATTTCAGCATGAATTCAAGATAAACTACAAATAAATCATTTTTTTGTCTATTGAAAGCAATGACTAATAACTATCTTCATGAGTGAAAAGTTGTTAATGTCACTGGCTGAAATCAATCATATCAATGAAATACAGATTATAGATCATCGTACCCTACTGAACTACATTTTACACCGTTTTCTGACCAAACAGCTGATGGATTCACCCAGAAACTGATCAATAGATTGACTGAATATCCTCGTTAGGAAACTCTGATCCACATTTTTAATCATTTTCTTCCATTTTAGAGACCAAACAACTGATTGAGGACACTTATTTGAAGTTTTCTTAAGAAAAATTAACTTTTTTCTAAATTTCATTGGCATAGCCCTTTAAGCTTCAGTCAATTCCAGCCATTTTCAGTCCAAAAAATTGTTAATATTGTATTTGTAAATAAAAATATGATGAGAAATACAGGGAATATTGGACGCGTATTGCGAGGTGCATTTCCTCGAAAACGACCGATTCGTGGATTTTATACGACTTCAGGACATGTTTTGGACAAAATAGTTTACTGGCTTGTGTCATCTGATGTAAAAGGTTGGATTATGGCCTTTTTTTGTGGAATATTTTCATCTGTGTGTAATAATGAACCCGGAAATGTGAGTCGCGCTGTGTACGTTGAAGCCGTGTATAGAGAACGGATGGATGAATATTTGTTTTTGTCGGACAAATGTGTTTTTCTCACCCGCTGTGGTAATCACATCTGAAAGTGGTTTATACCGGCGGATTCATGAGAATCTAGGCTTTCCATCGGTGTATAGTGTTTGTATAATCACGTTTGCGGCTTCAGACATTTAAGGAAATGCTTATGCAGATCTCAAAGTGTACCGCGGGTGGAACACTGAAGCGCAACGGCTTAAGCCAATCATATGATTAAACTACAGACAAATAGATCATTGTTGTCCTCTGAACTACATTTTTTTTTCAGTTTTCTGATTGATAGATTGATTTAGGAAACTCTGATCCACATTTTTAATCATTTTCCAACATATTAGAGAGCAAACAACTCATTGAAGACACTTTCTTGAAGATTTTTTAAGAAAAATCTCGTCTTTTCTAAAATTAAATTGGCTGAAACCAATCAAATTAATAAAATACAGATTATAGATCATTGTAGTCCTCTGAACTGCATGTTTTAACCATTTTCTGACCAAACAGCTGAGCGATTAACCCAGAAACTGATCAAATAGACACTTATTTTGAAATTTTCTGAAGAAAATTGACAGGATGTGATACTTTATCTGTCATTTCTAAATGCCATTGGCTGAAACCAATCATATCAATAAAGCACAGAAAAATAGATCATTGTAGTCCTGTGAACTACGTTTTTCACCATTTTCTGACTTTTTAGAGACCAAACAACTGATCGATTCACTCAAAATCTGACTGAGTTGACACTTTTTTGATTTTTTTCTGAAGAAAAATCACTTATCTTTTTAACAATTTGACTAGCTGAAACCAGTCATACCAATAAAATACAGATTATACATCATTGTAGTCCTCTGAACTGCATTTTTTTTAACCATTTTAGAGACCAAACAGCTGACGGTTTCACCCAGGAACTGATCGATAAATTGAATATCCTCGCTGACCCACTTTATCGTCAACAGGTGCCGGTTAGAATTCCTCCTTTCCATGTTTACTACGCCTCTCAGGAATCTTTCAGCCTCAGCGTCTGACCGAGTGCAGCTCTGGAGCCGGTAAACTGGATGGACTTTAATAAGTGAAATGGAGTGTTGGCACTGATGTGATTTGTGACAGTCGGGCTGCTGGGACCATTAAGGTGAACGGGCTTATTGTAATGGGCTTAGAGGCGCCCTGTCTGGACGAGCTGTTAACTGCTTCTGGCCTCAAATCTGCTGCTGTTTGGCTCCTAAAAGCTAAACTTCCAGCGGCATTTGGAGGCAGTAAAAAGCAGAACAGTGAGCTGGTTTACTGTTTTCTGTCTGAATGGAGTCGGTCTGAGGTCAGAGTCTTTATTTTAAAGCGTCAGACAGCCGTTGTGTCTTAAACACTGCTGCATTAATCTGAAGCCGTCATTGTAAGGAGGATTTCACTGTTTTGACTCCCTGTGTTTACCCCACTTTCTCCCCCTTTGACCGGCTTTATTAAGAAACACTGAGTGACTTCTGTTGGCAGCTTTGTTCTCACTGTCCGTTATTTTCTGATGAGTCTATCAGCTGTTGGGTCTCTAAAATGTCAGATAATGGTGAAAAATGTGCATCAGTGCGTCGTTTAGTCCAAAGATCTTCAGTTTACTGTCACAGAGGAGGAAAAAAAAAGGAAAATACTCATATTTATGGAACTGAAATCACAAAATTTAGCTGTTAGCTGTTTTGTGTCTAAAAAGTCTTTAAATGGTGAAAAATGTGGATCAGAGTTTCCTCTAATGTCTGGTTTAGTCCAAAGATCTTCAGTTTACTGTCACAGAGGAAAGAAACCAGAAAATATTCACATTTAACGAGCTGGAATCACTGAATTTAGATGTTTTCTTGAAAAAAGTCAAATATGGGGCTTGTTGGTGATCAGTTAGTGAGTTTCCAAATAATTGATAAATCGTTGCCTTCAGTTTTTCTGTTTGTCTTCTTCCTCCTGATCTCAGGTGATCACTTCATGTCGACATCAGCCTCCTTCTTTAACTTCTTCCTCTGCTCTGAATTATTCTTCTTCTCCTTCTACTACTCCTTCATCTTCTCCTTCTACTTCTTCTTGTTCTTCTTCATCTTCTTCTTCTCTAACTTCTTCTTGTTGTTCTTCTTCTCTATTTTTTTCTTCTTCTTTGACCCTTTTCTCATCCTCCTCCTCCTCCTTCTTCTAACATTTTCTTCTTCTGTGGTTCCTCCTGCAGGGTGGAGCAGGGCTCCAGTGGTGGTAGACGATGGCTGCCATGACGACGGTGCCCAGCTACGCCCCCTCTCTGTGGGTGAGGGTGTGCCACGCCCTGCCCCGGCTGGACCTCACCATGCAGATGAGGGACAATGTCTTCGTCCCGGACAGCTGGGAGTACCAGCAGGTAACAGCACACCTGTCTGCAGCCGGCCAATCAGAGACCTCGTTCCCGATGACAGCAGCAGGGTTGTTATCTTCTAATCAGGAAGGAGGCGGTTTGGTCAGAATCGCTACGGAAACGGCTCCAAAGATCACAGAGCAGCCCGGAGATGAAGCCGTTGACGACATTTACACGACGCGTTTTCATTTATCAGACTAATTATTGCACTTAGAGCTTCTAGACTCTGAAAACCGGAGAGATTTTATTCAGTTTGGAGCAGATTCAACATGACGAAGGTCCAACAGGAGGTTATTATGGTCTGCTCAGCCACGTTTCTACAGCATCCATCCATCCTCTATCCACCGCTTTATCCTCACTAGGGTCATGGGGGGGGGGGATGGGCGGGCGGGGGTGGAGTCTATCCCAGCTGACTCCGGTGAAGGCAGGGGACACCCTGGACAGGTCACCAGTCTGTCACAGGGCTACATATACAGACACACAATCACACTCACATTCACACCTACGGACAATTTAGAGTAACCAATTAACCTCAGCATGTTTTTGGACTGTGGGAGGAAGCCGGAGTACCTGGAGAAAACCCACGCATGCACAGGGAGAACATGCAAACTCCATGCAGAAAGATCCCAGGCCCAGGCCGGGATTTGAACCGGGGATCTTCTTGCTGCAAGGCGACAGTGCTAACAACTGCACCACTGTGCAGCCCCTGTTTCTGCAGAAAAAAAGTAAAAACATGGTAATATTTAAGCACTAAACAAAAATAAACTACATAAAGTGAGATATGTCACAATCTTATCCTGTTAGTATTAAATTCGTACATGTTTACCGAGCTAATTGTTGCCTGTAGAGCGTGTTAACTGTGCAAAATGTGGTGCAGATTCATCATGGTCGTCCTCTATCAGCTTCCTATTGTCTGTTTCTGCAGAAAAAAATGCAACAGCAACAAAAAACAAAATGGTAGAACACAGAAATAGTGTGAACTAAAAGCTGCTCCATGAAGCTCTATCTGTAAGAGCGACCTGCAGAAGCACGATGACGGCATTTACAGGCTTGTTTTTCTATTTATTGACCTAATTATTGCACCAGAAGCTGCTCAAATTGGAGATATTTTAATGCATTTTGGTGCAGAGTGAGATTTAACATCATGTCAGTCCTCCAGCAGGTTATTCATGTCTGTACAGCTCTGGTTCTGCAGTGGGAAATGCAAAATAATTCTTAAAAACTGTAGAAATACGGTGTGATTCCAGCAAAAAAGCAAAAACTAAAATTTCTCCATAAATCATTGACTGTAAGAGCGACTTGCAGAGCCACAACGATGCCATTTACAGGCTTGTTTTTCTATTTATTGACCTAATTATTGCACCATAAGTTGCTGAAATTGGAGATATGTTGTGCAATCTGCTGCAGACTAAGATTCGACGTGGCTACAATCCTCCAACTGGTCGCCATCGTCTGTATGGCTCTGGTTCTGCAACAGAAAAAGCACAATACTTTCAAGAAAAACAGTAAAAACACGATAATATTCCAGCAGCTGGAGCAAGAACAACCCCCAAAACATACAATGAGTCAGATATATCATCCTGTAATTAAGAGGACTGCTCCGTATTTTTCTGTAAACTGCTTCTTTTTCTATTTATTGACCTAATTATTGAGCCGGAAGTTGCTGAAATGGGAGGTGTTTATACGTTTTGCCGCAGAATGAGATTTAACATCACGTCAGTCCTCCAGCAGGTTGTTGGTGTCTGTAGAGCTCTGGTTCTGCAGCAGGAAATGCAAAATAATGTTTTAAAACTGTGGAAATATGATGTGATTCCAGCAGCTAGAGCAAAATAACAAAAACTAAAATTGCTCCATGACTGTAAGAGCGACCTGCAGAGACGCAACGATGCCATTTACAGGACACTTTTTCTATTTATTGACCGGATTATTGCACCAGAAGTTGCTCAGATTGGAGATATCTTTATGAATTTTGCTGCAGAGTGAGATCCAACATGGCGCCAGTCCTCCAGCAGGTTGTTGTTGTCTGTTTCTGCTGCAGGGAAACTGTAAAAGCCTGAATATTCTGGCAGTTTGTTTCATAAATCCCTGAGTGAGACCTGTTTGCTGCACCTGAACGTGCTCTTTCTGTTTCGTGCGTTCTGGCGGCAGGCTGAGCAGCCGGAGAGCCAACATGGCGTCAGGATTGTACTGTTTCTGCAGCAGAAAATGCGAGGATTCATCCCCTCCTGCACACAAACACTCAGCTAACAGGCTCCCAGTGTTTGTGACTTCTCTCTGCGGTACAAAGGGGGAGTCGGAGGGGAGGAGGGGGAGACGCAAATTATCCCGCAGAACAGAAAAGACAAAAGAGAGTGAAAGTGCTGCGAGAGAGGGAGAGAGAGGGAGAGGGAGAGAGAGAGAGGGAGGCTGGCGAACAGAAAACCGGGCAGAGGCAGCGAGAGGCAGTGAATGTATTTAAGTAGGTCACAGATTATTAATAGAGATTCAGTGGTGTGGATAGAAAGGAGAGGGAGAGAGAGGGGAGGTAGAGGGGAGAGAGAGGGAGTTTCAGGGAGCAGGAGGTGAGGCTGGGAGGAAGGTGGAGGAGTGACAGATGGACGGAGGATAAAGCAGAAATGTGTTGAATAAAAAGCATTTTAGTGACATCAGAGGTAAAATCACAGGACGGAAAACCAGAGAAGAGCGGCGACACGTCACACGTTCTACACATTATATATGAATATATATATATATATATAATTATTATTATATATACTAAACTGTGGTTCATAATTGCATAATATTTTAATATGAAATGCTTTTTAATGTATATAAATAACATATATACTTTTTTATGGAAACATCAGAACATTATAATCTCACTAAATTCATTTTCTATAATCAAAATAAAGCAAGCCTTAATATTTTTGTCTTTTTAACGTTAGTTATTATTATCATTATTGTAATTATTATTTTAACTAAAATGTGGTTGATAATTACATAATATTTTAATTATAAATGTTCTTTTAAATATACATCAATATTTTTTGTACATTTCTTTACTAAAGGATCCCGTTCAAATACAGAATAGATTTATTATTATTATTATTATTTATTCAAATTCTATAATATTTCGGTCACTCTTTAAGTAATAAACTGTAATTGTCCGTCATAAAGTATTCTATATTTTTATTAGCATTTTCAATGGATTAAAATAAATAAAAAAATAATTTTAAAAACTTTATACTGTGTTATACTTTATACTGATCACATGAATTTGATTGTAATATATAATATTATATGTATATTTTAATATTTATTATTGAATTGATAATAATTTAATAAATAATTTCATGTAATAATAATTGTCATCATTTATAGTTCATTTAGAAATATATTTCTGTTATTAAGCTTAACTTTAATGGTTGCATCTATTAACAAGAGCAATCCGAGATTTCTGACCTCCGCCAAGGGAAGATGATACCAAGTTGGAAAATCTAAATCCGGATCCAGAATCCAGATCCTTAACCGGATCAACACAAAATTTGAATGGAGTCTTCCCTGGGCCAAGATCCACCTCTGGTGCGAATTTCATAAAGATCCGACAAGTAGTTTCCGAGAAATCCTGTCCACAGACACGCGCACAGACAGACAAATAAATAAACGGACCCGATCGCAAAACCTCCTTGGCGAAGGGTAATTAAAGGTGATGTAGGAGCAGATTTGAAATTGCTCTAATTATATTGGTGTCAGTGGGTTTCACTCTGATTTAATTGATCAATTTTACCATAGACTCTATATAATATTATGGACTTTACCTCTGTAAGGTAGGAACCTTTGTGGCTGGGTCAGGTTTCCAGCCCAAAGGGACAAATCAGTTTTTGACCACGGAATGCTAAACGCTAAAGCGGAGCGCTGTACGCTAAACGCTGAACGACAACTTGTAAATGAGAATTGGTGCAGTTTGGAGTTTTTTGGGAAACCAATGAAGACACTGTTTGCAAGACAAGTTAAAATGAGTTGGACTTTAATTTATTATTACAGTTATTAAGCGAATCAGTTACGTTTTTATGATTCCCGGTTGGATGCTCTCAGTGGCTTAAAGCATTGGCTTAGCCCCTTTAAACTGGTAATATTATAATAAAGACCATAAATATGTGAATGTTTGTGTCAAGAAACAGTTATTACAGTTATCCACAGCTAAAGTTTTAAAAAAAAATCTATTTGATGTCTGTAAAAACATTAAAAATGGCAAAATAAGAAAGGAAAAGACGAGTTAAATGCCGTATTTTTATGACGGTGTGAATACTGAAGCTCAGAATTCTTCTCCTCACACCTTTTTCATCACCGTCTCTGCTGTTCTTGTGGGCGGGTTCCTGTGAAAGTGGACTTAAAGAGCTCTTTCCTCTGTTCTCCTTCTGTCCAGACGCTGCTGGTTCTGTCCAGCTTGTCGGCCATCGCTCTGGTCGTCTCCCTCCTGGTCATCCTGTCCTTCCTCATACACTACTGCTGCTGTCACCGTGGCGACCGGAGCGAGGGCTCGGAGGAGGAGGAGGAGGACGAAGATGGCAGCACGGGTCACGGCTACAGCGGGAAGAAGGGGCGGGGCATCTGCTGCGTCACCTGGGTGGCGGTCGCCGCGGTAACGCTGTGCTGGTGAGGAATCATTTAACAACAACGCAAACACACAAACGTGTCGCTTTAGAGAAAACGTCGAGGTCATCGTTGGATGTTTACTCAAGTAAAAGTGCAAAGGTACCTCCAGTGTTTTATAAGCTACTAAAACTAGCCTCTGGGACTGACATACAGGAAGTCCTTGGTTTAAGACGTATGGCGTTTCGTTGTTACACTGTTCGTATTTATAGGTGTGTCCTCGGTGTACGATGTACCGCGTTTCATCATTACGTCGTTCGTATTTATAGGCAGGTCCTCGGTGTACGATGTATGGCGTTTTGTCGTTATGTCTTTGGTATTTATAGGTGGCTTCTTGGTTTACAATGTATGGCGTTTCGTCGTTAAGTTGTTACATCGTTCGTATTCATGGGCCGTCATCAGCTGATGAACCAAGTCAGAAAGAGAACAAATGTAGAGGAACTGAACCAATTCAGACATAAGTCAATGAAATTGATAGGATAATGATACTGCCATTGTTATTTTGCGTCTTGTTTTTGTTGTTTTGTGTCTCGTTTTTGTTGCTTTGTGTTTTCTTTTTGTTGCTTTGTGTCTCGTTTTTGTTGCTTTGTGTCTCGTTTTTGTCGTTTTGTATCTCGTTTTTGTCGTTTTGTGTCTCGTTTTTGTCATTTTGTGTCTCGTTTTTGTCGTTTTGTGTCTCGTTTTTGTTGCTTTGTGTCTCGTTTTTGTTGCTTTGTGTTTTCTTTTTGTTGCTTTGTGTCTCGTTTTTGTTGCTTTGTGTCTCGTTCTTGCCATTTTGTGTCTCGTTTTGTCGTTTTGTGTCTCATTTTTGTTGCTTTGTGTCTCGTTTTTGTTGCTTTGTGTCTCGTATTTGTTGCTTTGTGTCTTGTTGTTTTGTGTCTTGTTTTTGTTGTTTTGTGTCTTGTTTTTGTTGCTTTGTGTCTCGTTTTTGTTGGTTTGTGGCTTTTTGTTTTGTTTTGACGTGGTAAAGAAATGGTTCCATCAGGCTAGCATGAAGGTTCTAGACTGGTCTCCCCAAAGTCCTGACTTAAACCCATAAGAACCTGAAGAACCAAGTCAGAAAGAAGCACACATTTAGTTCCACTACATTTATCGTCTTTCTGTCTCCGACTTGAGTCAGCTAAATTGATCGTATAATGATACCGCCACCTCCATGCTTGGTAGTAGGTGTCGTGTTCACAGAGATCAAAGACAAACCAGAAGATTAAAACCAAGACGACCAAAAACATTGACTTTTTTCACCAGATATTAGCATGTCTGTATGTATATTTATCACCCAACAGATTTTATTATGTCTCCAGAAGACCTTTAAGGAGGAACCTATTGCCAGTTTTTAGGAGACGTTGATGATGTGATGGTCTTTACAAGCGTTTGATGACTGTACTCACTGTTCAGTAGAAGTAAATGTACTCTATTACTTTCTGTGACTCAGTGTCCGTCTCCTCCACAGTCAGGAGTTTTTTATAACAGAAGGATGCTGGATGACGGCTGACCGTCACGCCACACCGACCTGTGTGTGTTTGTTTAGTGTGTTTCTGCATCAGTGTTTGTGTGAGGACGATCTCGTGTTACGTCGGTGCTCCCCTCGGTGTCCATCCAGTCGGTACATCGTGTTTCTCATCTGTCCAACACGCTGTAGAGTGAGTCAGCTCGCTGAGAATGCCACGGTGGAACAGAATTATAACGCAATTTAATGCTTCGGAGCGGCTGTTATCGTTTCCCAGACCGCTGCTGCTGCATCACAGAACATAATGTACTGCAGATCTGATTTCAGCTGCCATAATGTCATATATGGAGAGTGGAGGCTGATGAGGTGTCTCCTCCTCACAGATCCTCATGTTTATGTCCTGGAAATAAAGTTTATTACAGGTCTGATGGATGAGGACTAAACAGTAGCTCCACATAAGAAAATGTTATAAAATTATCGTTTCAAGAGCAGAATGTTATGTTTCCTTGAATGAGATGAGATGAGATGAGATTAGATTAGATATGATAGGATGAAATAAGATGAGATTCAATAAGAAAAGATGAGTAAATGATCATTTCAAGAGCAGAACGTTGTTTCCTTGAATGAGATGAGATGAAATAAGCTGAGGAGAGGTGAGATTCGATATGATATGTTAAGATAGGATTAGAAAATATAAAATTATCATTTCAAGAGCAGAACTTTATGTTGCCTTGAATAAGATGAGATAAGCTGAGATGAGATAAATTTAGATGATACAAGAAAATATAAGAAAATTATAATTTCAAGAACAGAACTTTATCTTGTCTTGAATAAGATGAGATATTATAAGAGGAGCTAAAATGACATGAGATGAGATATGATATGATAAGATTACAAAATATAAAATGATCATTTCAAGAGCAGAACTTTGTTTCCTTGAATAAGATAAGCTGAGATAAGATCAGATCAGATTAGATAAAGATGAGATAAGCTGAGATTAGATACAATTAGATGAGATGAGATGAAATAGGCTGAGATACAAAGTAGAAAATGTTATACAATTATCATTTCAAGAGCGGAACCTTGTTTCCTTGAATGAGATGAGATACAACAACAAAATTTTTAAAAATTCTTTTCAAGAGCAAAACTTTGTTTCCTTGAATCAGATCGATGAGAGAAGATAACATATTAAAATATCATACAATTATTATGTCAAGAGCAGAACTTTGTGTTGCCTTCAGTGAGATGAGATCAAACTTCTGGTGTCAGACATTGCTCAGTGCAGGGCTGAAAAAGCAATGAAACATAAAGCATTTCTGGAGTTAAGCTACAATAAGACAAGAGTAGAAAAAGTTTATATTAAAAAGACTTCTAATACAGATATACTGAAAATAAGAGCAGATCAGATTAGAATCAACTTTCTTGTCATTGCACAGAGTACCAGTTCTAAACGTGTAAGCAGACGTGGAAAAACAGTAAATATGAATAAAAATCTTCAATTAAAGTAGGAAATAATGATTTTGATCCTTGTTTTCTGATCATATTTTCGATTACAAAAGTGAAATATTTCACATTTAATTAAAATATTGCAAAATATTCTGAGATATTACACATGATGATTAAATTTTGCACATGAAAAACAAGACAACAATGAACAAATGAATGACAAGTCTAACACATTCCATGGACAATGTTGTGCTCGAATATTGGACATTTAATCAAAATATTACAAATAAAAATTCAATATTAGACATGAAAAATCTGATAAAAATGAAAATATTTCACTTTGCATCAACAGTGTTGTACATAAAAGTGAAAAATTTCACAATTAATGACAAAATTCAAATGAATATGAAATATTTCACATAATAATGAAATATTGGACATGATAATGAAATACTGCACCTGAAAAATCTGATAAAAATGAACAAATGAATGAAAAATATAACGCATTATATCGACAATACTGTGCATGAAAATAAAATATTGAACATTTTTTACAATATTACAAAATGAAATATTGCACCAGAAAAAATCCAATAAAAATGAAAATATTTCACTTTGCATTGACAATGTTGTGCATGGAAGTGAAATATTTCACATTTATTTAAAATATTGCAAACAAAAATGAAATATTAGACATGAAAATGAAATATTGCACCAGAAAAAGGAGATAAAAATGAATGAAAGAATAAAATATTTCACTTTGCATTGACAATGTTGTGCATGGAAGTGAAATATTTCACATTTAATTAAAATATTGCAAACAAAAATGAAATATTCAAAATAAAAAGGAACTATTGCATTTGGAAAATGAGACAAAATTAAATGAATAAACTAAAATATTGCCTTTAAGTGAAATATTTGACATTTAAGTAAAATATTGCAAATAAAAATGAAATATCAGACGTGACGACTACATTTTGCACGTGAAATGAAATGAACACGTCATCCATAGGCTGACGTTGCATCAAACATTGATAGCAGTGATGTTACAGATGATGTTTGAGCTGCAGAGAGAGGAGAGTGTTAAACATTATTTCAGACGATGCTCACGTCGTTTTCCATTTCAGCCGCATTACTCCGGCTTCACATCTCGTTTGAAATGCGAGGCACACAGCGGCAGCCTCACATTCCTCCTGCCTCTAATCTGGGTCACAGACTTTGTGGGAGATTGGGTCGTACCATTCCTCCGGGTTCGAGGGGATTTGACGAACATCTGGCCCGAGCTTTAATCTGAATATTTGAATACCGGAATAAATGTGTAAACACGTGGCTGTGGTTAACCTTCTGGGAATATTTCTCCTGTTTGCCGGAGCTTAAAGCGTCTGTTTCCCCGTCCACTGTTCGCCGTTTCCCCCCTGAGCTGCTGCTTGGTCGCGCCGTCCTTCCATCCTCTGCAGCTCCATTTAAAATGTACATCCACACTGAATTAAACATCACATTTCTGCCTCTCTGTCTGCTCTGCTCTCCCTCCCACAGCGTTTCCATCACGCTCTCTCCTCTCTCTCTTCTCTTTGCAGTGTTGCCATAGGCATCGGTTTCTATGGCAACAGCGAGGCTAATGATGGGATGTATCAGTTGACCTCGTCTCTTCTCACAGCCAATTACACGCTGGCTTCCATCGATCTGCTGGTGAGTGCAGAGAGAAAACAGAATCCGATAGAAAGTTGTGTCGCATCGATTGCTCAGTTTGTGTGTCAGAGAGCTGCAGGAAGCAGGTCAGCCGATGAAAAGCACACCTGGACGAGAGAGAACACGACAGGAAGCGGACCGGGGAGGGAAATAAAACACTCAGGATTCAAGATTTACCGTTTCAGCACAGACAGACAGTCCAGGAATTCTAGTGACTGCACATGAAAAATGAAATACAGCACCAGAAAAACGAGATAAAAATGAAAACACTGCACATGAAAGTGAAATATTGCACATTTATTTAAAATATTGCAAATAAATATGAAATATTAGACATGAAAATGAAATATTTCACCAGATAAAGGAGGTAAAAATGAATGAGAGAATAAAATATTTCACTTTACATCAATAATTTTGTGCATGAAAGTGAAATATTGGACGTGATTAAAATATTGCATCTGAAAAACAAAATAAAAATCAATGAATGAATGAAAATACTGCACATTATATCGACAATGATGTGCATGGAAGTGAATTATTGCACATTTAATTAAAATATTGCAAATTAAAATGAAATATTAGACATAGTAATGAAATATTGCACCAGAAGAAATGTCCAAAATGACTCATTAAGTTTCCAGAATGACTCAAAAAGTTTTAAAAAGGACACAAAAAGTGTCCAAAATAACCAAAAAAAATCTCCTATAGGACTTCGGTTTCCTCAAAATATCACAAAAAAGGCAGATTTTACATGTAAGTGAGGTAGAAATGATGATATTGTTAATTAGATGAGAAACAATATGGAAAATATATGCATGTATTAGCAGAAATCCAACACTGTTCCTCCTCCAGTGCAGCATTAGAGCTCAAATATTAGACAGAAGCGGTAAATCTGCTCATACTTACAGAACATTCAGCTTCCAGAGCGACGGTGTTCTGATCACATGGTTATTTATACGTCTGAGTCCACTAGCTGAGGGATTTATCCTGAACATTACATTTACACAGAAATATCCACATATATGATATGGATATTTACACATGAAGACAAGGAAATTCAATCTCTGCTTTTGTTTAATCAACAGTGCCTAAACTTCAGTTTCCCTCCATCTGGAACGCGCTTTAACAGGAATAGAAAATTTATAAATAGAGATGAAACATCGGGTGATTTTACAACCAGAACTGGAGAAATAAGGAATTCTGCAGCTTGTAAATAAGCCAGAGACATGAGAAATAAGACATATAAAGATGAATAAACTAAAAATCTGTGAGATCGCTTCTGTTTCTGAAGCCACTGGGAATATTTTCTCTCTTAAAGTGAAAATAAATCGCATTAAAAACATGTGAAAACACGTACATTTCAGCAGGAGAGCAGGTTACAGAAGGAAAACGAGAGTTTAACTACGATGTACAACTACTGGTACCAAAGTTTAATTCAAATGACTCATTAAGATTCCAAAACTCATCCCAAAGGACTCAAATTTGTTCAAAATGTCTTGAAACTTGCCCAGAATGAGTTAAAAAAAATGTCCAAAACACATTGAAACTCAACCAAACTGTGTTAAAACTGCCCAAAATGACTCAGAGGTTTGCAAATGACACAAAAAGTGTCCAAACTAACTCAAAGATTGTCCTAAAAGACTTATATTTGCTCAAAATATCTTGAAATGTGCCTAAAATGAGTTCAAATGTGTCCAAAATATCTTGAATCTTGTCCAAGCTGAGCTAAAATCATCCAAAATGTCTCAACATATGTCCTAATGGACATGAAATAGGACTAAAATGAGTTAACTGTATAAAAGTACTCAGAATAGTGCCCAAAACAACTGAAACGTGATCCCAAATGACTAAAAACTGTCCTTGAGAGCTTAAATTGTCCATAATTACTTAAAACTTGCCTAAAATGAGTCAAAATGTGTCCAAAATATCTTGAATCTTGTCCAACCAGAGTTAAAAATTGTTCAAAATGATTCAGAAATTGTCGAAAATCACTTCAAATGTTTCTCGAAAACTTAGAAATTGTCCCAAAGAACTCAGATTTGTCCAAATGTCTTAAACTTGACCAGAATGAGTTGAGAAGAGTTTGGGAGGTTTTCTGAGGGACGTCCATGAACGTCCTTCAGATCAAACCCTCTGGTTTAACGTCCTGCTTCCTGTCCAGATTTCAGACACCATCTCTGGGCTGCAGCTGTCCGTCTCCGGCCCGCTGTCCTCCATGGAGGAGCTGTTTACGGGCAGTAAGCCCTTCCTGGTGTCCACCAGGAACTGCCGGCGGCTGTCCGAGAACGTCATCAACCTGCTGTCCTCCATCTCTCTGTCCCGGTCCGGTCTGGACGCCGGTCTGGGCAACGACAGCGGCGTCAGCGGGGCGTCCATCACGCCGCTCACCCCCGTCCCGCCCTCCGTGGCCCCGACCATGGTGCCCAGCGGAGGCCTGATGCCCAACCCCTTCTCACCTGGCTGGGCGGCCAACACGCTGATGGTCAACGAGGACTACAGGTGAGCAGAGAGGTCACAAATACACCAACTATACTAGAAAAGCACTCAGAGTGCAGTACTCCGCCAAGGCTGCTCAGTTGACGTATTATTTCCAACGGATGAACCAGAAAAACGAGCTAAAAATGAAAATACTGCACATGAAAAACTGTTGTCTGTGATTACCTTTTTCTTCTTGTCTCTTTATTGTCAGTGTTTTTAAATGTTGTTATTTCATTAGTGATGTCTTGTTTCAGGTGATGTGGTCATGTGACCTGGTTCTCAGCCCTTATCTGGCACACCTGTGCCCTATTGCTGCATTATGTTCTGACGAAGGCCGTGTAATTATTAAAGGACTTTTAGGAACTCGGAGTGCCTCGGATCTCTCTTCTTCTTTTTGCTACTTAAATGTAGATTTTGATTTGTTTGTGAAAGTGTGACCAGAAATGTTCAGAAAATGAGGGTTAGAAGCTGTTTACATTCTTTTACTGCTTCCTGTAAGACTTTTATTGTCTCGGATCATGAAGCTGTTTAGGTTTTAGTGACAGCTGAATGATTCCTGAACTCACACGATGCCGTTTCCTGTGAAATGAAGTTGATTTTTTCACGTAAATCGGAGCAGAGTTTACAGAAACCCTCAGAAACATCAACATGTGCAGCTGGACATGAAGACATCGTATACAGACGTATAAAAGACGTCCGTTTTGGAAGATTTATTTTAAAATGACGAAATCTTTTCAGTGGATTCATGGGATGTTTTTAAATCCCAGACTCCTTAATGTGGACATTTTTAGTTGCTAATAAAAGTGGAGATGATGAATGAACTTTGTTGATTGATAACAAAGTCCTGATAAACGAACCAGAGCAGACGGAGGAGAAGGAAGAGTCACGAAACTCTGGAAAACTTAGAGATGAACTCTGATTAAACAGACTGAATGAAGACAGAAATAGATTGAGACTCATTTCATTTTATTTCATTTCATTTTAGGTCATGTTATTTCATTTCATTTGACTTCATTTTGGATGTTTTTAGTTCAGCTTAGACAAGCCTCAAGATATTTTGGACACTTTTGAACTCAGTTTAGGCACATTTCAAGATATTTGGAGCAAACTTAAGTCCTTTCGGACAATTTCTGAGTTAGTTTGGACACTTTTTGTGCCATTTTAAAAACTCTTTGAATCATTTTTGGACAGATTTAACACAGTTTGGATGAGTTGTAAAATGTTTTGGATGTTTTTTTTTTTAACTCATTCAGGGCAAGTTTCATGACAGTTTGTGGGTCATCTGGGATGATGTTTCAGTCATTTTGGGCACTTTTCTGAGTAATTTTGGACAGTTATTAACTAATTTTAGTCATGTTTCATTAGGACACAATTTGAGTAATTTTGGATGATTTCAGCTGTTCAAAATGTTTATATTTTATATATTGGACACATTTGAACTCCTTTTAGGCACATTTCAAGATATTCCTTGAGGACAACTTTTGAGTCATTTTGAACACTTTTCAACGGTTTACAGACAAGTTTCAAGATATTTTGATTCATTTCAGATGATTTTAGTTTAGCTTGGACAAGATTCAAGATATTTTGGACACTTCTGAACTCATTTTAGGCACATTTGAAGATATTTTCAATCATTTTTGACTCAGTGGAGACATAAATAGATTTTCTACGTCTGCAGCATTGCCAGAATCCTAATAATCTTATTAAACTTCTCAGCAGATTTATTCCAGGGATCAGTCGGTGAGTTTTAATCTCAGAGCAGGTGGAAAAATCCAAACGTCATGAGAGGAACAAGATAAAAAGCCAACATATGAAGGTGGACATTTAAGTCAACCCAGAATGATTTATAGCCGCACCGTGTTCAGATTTACATCTGACCAGCAGGTTTGGTTCTGGCTGGAACTGACAAAAGCAAAGAAATAATAAGGATGAATTAGAAGCTTTTATGTATATTTCTGGAAACAAGGGCGACAAACCTTTAAACGACGATTAAAGAAGTGTCCAAAATGACTCTAAACTCGTCCCAAAGGGCTCAGATTTGTCCAGATTATCCTGAAACTTATCCAAGAATAAGTTGAAAACCGTCCAAAACATACTGAAACTCAAACTGTCCAAAAGGATTCAAATAAGTTTTAATTAACTTAAAATATCTTCAAACTTGCTTAGAATTAGTTGAAATTGTCCAAAAGGATTAAAAATATCTTGAAATGTGTCTAAAATGAGTTCAAATCATCCAAAATGACTCAAAAGTTTAATGATAAAATTCTTAATTTGATGAAATTATTTTGAAAGTAACATAACTTCATTGTGTGTCTGTTTGTGTTTATGTTTGTGTCTGTGTGTGTCTGTGTGTGTGTGTGTGTTCCAGGTGGTTGTCCTACGTGTTGCTGCTGCTGCTTGACCTCATTGTGTGTCTGTTCATCCTGCTGGGCCTCGCAAAGCAGGCAAGATGGCTGCTGATACTGTAAGTACACAACTACACAACTGCTACACAACTACACAACTACTACACAACTACATGACTGCTACACAATTACACAACTACTATACAACTACAACTACACAACAGCTACACAACTACACAACAGCTGCTACACAACAGCTACACAACTACACAACAGCTACACACAACAATACAATTACAAACCCGTAACTAGCACAGCCACACAGTTGTATATTTTTTCTGTATTTGGAGTTGTGTTCTGGTTGTGTTCTAAAAAGTTGTGTTGCTGGTTGACCGTCCTGTTGCATGTTTTATGAATTTGTGTAGTTGTTGTTGTAAATAGTTGTGTTGTTGTTCCAGGATGATCGTCTTTTTGTATATTTTGTGTATTTGTGTTGTTGTTGTTGTTGTTTTAATAGTTGTGTTGTTGTTCCAGGATGACCGTCTTTTTGTATATTTTGTGTATTTGTGTTGTTGTTGTTGTTGTTTTAATAGTTGTGTTGTTGTTCCAGGATGACCGTCTTTTTGTATATTTTGTGTATTTGTGTTGTTGTTGTTGTTGTTTTAATAGTTGTGTTGTTGTTCCAGGATGATCGTCTTTTTGTATATTTTGTGTATTTGTGTTGTTGTTGTGGTTGTTTTAATAGTTGTGTTGTTGTTCCAGGATGACCGTCTTGTTGTTTATTTTGTGTATTTGTGTTGTTGTTGTTGTTGTTGTTGTTTTAACAGTTGTGTTGTTGTTCCAGGATGACCGTCTTGTTGTTTATTTTGTGTATTTGTGTTGTTGTTGTTGTTGTTGTTTTAATAGTTGTGTTGTGGTTCCAGGATGACCGTCTTGTTGTTTATTTTGTGTATTTGTGTTGTTGTTGTTGTTGTTGTTTTAATAGTTGTGTTGTTGTTCCAGGATGACCGTCTTGTTGTTTATTTTGTGTATTTGTGTTGTTGTTGTTGTTGTTTTAATAGTTGTGTTGTTGTTCCAGGATGACTGTCTTGTTGTTTATTTTGTGTATTTGTGTTGTTGTTGTTGTTGTTGTTGTTTTAATAGTTGTGTTGTTGTTCCAGGATGACCGTCTTGTTGTTTATTTTGTGTATTTGTGTTGTTGTTGTTGTTGTTTTAATAGTTGTGTTGTTGTTCCAGGATGACCGTCTTGTTGTTTATTTTGTGCATTTGTGTTGTTGTTGTTGTTGTTTTAATAGTTGTGTTGTTGTTCCAGGATGACCGTCTTGTTGTTTATTTTGTGTATTTGTGTTGTTGTTGTGGTTGTTGTTGTTTTAATAGTTGTGTTGTGGTTCCAGGATGACCGTCTTGTTGTTTATTTTGTGTATTTGTGTTGTTGTTGTTGTTGTTTTGATAGTTGTGTTGTTGTTCCAGGATGACCGTCTTGTTGTTTATTTTGTGTATTTGTGTTGTTGTTGTTGTTGTTT
Organism: Acanthochromis polyacanthus; assembly: GCF_021347895.1. Lineage (NCBI taxonomy): Eukaryota > Metazoa > Chordata > Actinopteri > Pomacentridae > Acanthochromis > Acanthochromis polyacanthus. The sequence continues at coordinate 40,425,549 of NC_067124.1, read as the reverse complement.
TAATAGTTGTGTTGTTGTTCCAGGATGACTGTCTTGTTGTTTATTTTGTGCATTTGTGTTGTTGTTGTTGTTGTTGTAATAGTTGTGTTGTTGTTCCAGGATGACCGTCTTGTTGTTTATTTTGTGCATTTGTGTTGTTGTTGTTTTAATAGTTGTGTTGTTGTTCCAGGATGACCGTCTTGTTGTTTATTTTGTGTATTTGTGTTGTTGTTGTTGTTGTTTTAATAGTTGTGTTGTTGTTCCAGGATGACCGTCTTGTTGTTTATTTTGTGCATTTGTGTTGTTGTTGTTGTTGTTTTAATAGTTGTGTTGTTGTTCCAGGATGACCGTCTTGTTGTTTATTTTGTGTATTTGTGTTGTTGTTGTTGTTGTTGTTTTAATAGTTGTGTTGTTGTTCCAGGATGACCGTCTTGTTGTTTATTTTGTGTATTTGTGTTGTTGTTGTTGTTGTTTTAATAGTTGTGTTGTTGTTCCAGGATGACCGTCTTGTTGTTTATTTTGTGCATTTGTGTTGTTGTTGTTTTAATAGTTGTGTTGTTGTTCCAGGATGACCGTCTTGTTGTTTATTTTGTGTATTTGTGTTGTTGTTGTTGTTGTTTTAATAGTTGTGTTGTTGTTCCAGGATGACCGTCTTGTTGTTTATTTTGTGCATTTGTGTTGTTGTTGTTGTTGTTTTAATAGTTGTGTTGTTGTTCCAGGATGACCGTCTTGTTGTTTATTTTGTGTATTTGTGTTGTTGTTGTTGTTGTTGTTTTAATAGTTGTGTTGTTGTTCCAGGATGACCGTCTTGTTGTTTATTTTGTGCATTTGTGTTGTTGTTGTTGTTGTTTTAATAGTTGTGTTGTTGTTCCAGGATGACCGTCTTGTTGTTTATTTTGTGTATTTGTGTTGTTGTTGTTGTTGTTGTTTTAATAGTTGTGTTGTTGTTCCAGGATGACCGTCTTGTTGTGTATTTTGTGCATTTGTGTTGTTGTTGTTGTTGTTGTTGTTTTAATAGTTGTGTTGTTGTTCCAGGATGACCGTCTTGTTGTTTATTTTGTGTATTTGTGTTGTTGTTGTTGTTGTTTTAATAGTTGTGTTGTTGTTCCAGGATGACTGTCTTGTTGTTTATTTTGTGTATTTGTGTTGTTGTTGTTGTTGTTTTAATAGTTGTGTTGTGGTTCCAGGATGACCGTCTTGTTGTTTATTTTGTGTATTTGTGTTGTTGTTGTTGTTGTTGTTTTAATAGTTGTGTTGTTGTTCCAGGATGACCGTCTTGTTGTTTATTTTGTGTATTTGTGTTGTTGTTGTTGTTGTTGTTTTAATAGTTGTGTTGTTGTTCCAGGATGACCGTCTTGTTGTTTATTTTGTGTATTTGTGTTGTTGTTGTTGTTGTTGTTGTTTTAATAGTTGTGTTGTTGTTCCAGGATGACCGTCTTGTTGTTTATTTTGTGTATTTGTGTTGTTGTTGTTGTTGTTTTAATAGTTGTGTTGTTGTTCCAGGATGACCGTCTTGTTGTTTATTTTGTGTATTTGTGTTGTTGTTGTTGTTGTTGTTTTAATAGTTGTGTTGTTGTTCCAGGATGACCGTTTTGTTGTTTATTTTGTGCATTTGTGTTGTTGTTGTTGTTGTTTTAATAGTTGTGTTGTTGTTCCAGGATGACCGTCTTGTTGTTTATTTTGTGTATTTGTGTTGTTGTTGTTGTTGTTGTTGTTTTAATAGTTGTGTTGTGGTTCCAGGATGACCGTCTTGTTGTTTATTTTGTGTATTTGTGTTGTTGTTGTTGTTGTTGTTGTTTTAATAGTTGTGTTGTTGTTCCAGGATGACCGTCTTGTTGTTTATTTTGTGTATTTGTGTTGTTGTTGTTGTTGTTGTTGTTGTTGTTTTAATAGTTGTGTTGTGGTTCCAGGATGACCGTCTTGTTGTTTATTTTGTGTATTTGTGTTGTTGTTGTTGTTGTTGTTGTTTTAATAGTTGTGTTGTTGTTCCAGGATGACTGTCTTGTTGTTTAGTTTGTGTATTTGTGTTGTTGTTGTTGTTGTTTTAATAGTTGTGTTGTTGTTCCAGGATGACCGTCTTGGCCTGGCTCGCTCTCTTCCTCAGTTGGGGATCTCTGGGTCTGGAAACAGCGACTGTGGTGGTGAGTTCATCCTCATAGAGAACCAATGAATGGATGGATGGATGGATGGATGAAGAAACGGATGGATGGATGGATGAACTGATGAACTGATGAATGAATGAATGGATGGATGAATGAATGGTCTGTCTTTGTGCTGAGCTGTGAAGGAAGAAAAGCAGAGTGGCTGGAAAACAGAAACTGGGACACAGATTAAAGATTCAGGCTGAGTCTGAACAAAGTGTGTTTGTGCAGCGGAGTGTGTTTTACATGAGGAGAAGAGGAGGAGTACAGAGGAGTACAGAGGAGTACAGAGGAGTACAGAGGAGTACAGAGGAGTAGAGAGGAGTAGAGAGTACAGTGTTATAATAACTCAAGAAGTTTCCCAAAGGACTCATATTTGCCCGAACAGTCTTGAAATGTGACTAAAGTAAGTCCCCAAAATGTATTAAAAGTTTCCTAAAATGACTTAAAATTGTCTAAAATATCTTTAAACTTGTTCAAACCGACTTTAAACTGCTCAGAGTGACCTAAGAATTCTCATAAATGACTTGAAACATGGCTAAGATCAGTTAAAACTCACCAGAATATACTGAAATTTGTGTGAAAAGACATCAGAATGGTCTAGAATAAATTGAAAATGATCTGAAGTGAATTAAATTCATGTAAAAATGATCCAGAAACAGTAAATGACTCGAAAGCTGCACAAAAACAACTGAAAAACCGTCCAGAACATGACTGTAGAAGTGTAAAAGTGTCAGATTCTGGTGATCCAAACAGAACCAGCTGACGGCTGATTTCCCGTCAGAACCTGTTTACAGAAGTTCTGGTTCTGGAGGGAGACGTCCCAGAGCCTCCGTCCACACAGAGCTGCTCTGTCTCTGGGCTCTGAGGGGGAACAAAGACCCGGCTGTGGTTCTGACCCGCTCTCTGCTCTGTAGGGCTCTGACTCCCTCTAACGGTGGCCGGACCCGGATCAGACTCAGTGGGTGGAACCAGAGGAAACATGTTAACCCTCCCAGGCCCAAAGCTGGGTTTAAAGGGACTGTTACCTGTAAGACTGAGAATACTGTCCAAAATGAGTTAAAGGGGCCTCAAAAAGTGTCCTCAAGAGCTGAAAGTTGTCCAAAATATCTTGAAACCTGTCCAAACTGACGTAAAACCGTCCAAAGTGACTCAAAACGTGTCTAAAATAACTTTTACAGTGTCTTAAAGGACTCAAAATTGTCCAGAATGACTTGAAACATCTCTAAAATTAGTTAAAATTGTCTTTAAACTTGACCAATTAGAGCTACAACTGTCCAACGTGTCCTGAAAGCTGTCCAAAATAAGTTGAAGGGTCCTCAAAAAGTGTCCAAAATGAATCAAAAATTGTCCTAAAGAACTGAAAGTTGTCCAAAATATCGAGGAAATTGTACAAACTGAGGTAAAACTGTCCAAAGTGACTGAAAATTTGTCTTCAAGGACTCCAGTTTGTCCAAAATGACTTGAAATGTTTTTCAAAATATCTTGAAAACTGTCCAAACTGAGGCAAATAATAAACAACTTAATAGTTGTTAAAAGACTCAAAAATTGTCTTAAAGGACTCAAATTTGTCCAGAATGACTTAAAACTTCCCTGAAATTAGCTAAAAGTGTCCAAACGGTCTTTAAACTTGACCAAGTAGAGCTACAACTGTCCAGCATGTCCTGAAAACTGTCCAAACTGAGGTAAAAAGTGACTCAAAACGTGTCCAAAATAACTTCCCAGTGACTTAAAACTGACCCTGAAGGACTAAAACCACCAGAGCAGACCTACAGGAGATGATCTGATGGAAACTGATCTCAGATCTTTGCAGGTTTGAAGAGTCTGTCGGTCAGTGTGTCGCTGACTTCCTGTTCCTGATCCTCACTCTTTAGTCTATTTATTCCTCTTTGTTTTCTTCATTCTTCTTTATTCTATTAATTCTCTTTATTCCTCTTTATTATATAAATTCTCTTTCTTCCTCTTCCTTCTACCTTTTTCTGTTTATTCCTCTTTCCAGGCTCTCAGTGACTTCTGCTCAGATCCGAACGCCTTCGTCCTGAACTCCACCCAGTTCTCCTCTGGGACCAGTGCAGGTAGAACATTCTGGAATCAGACGTTTGCTTCGCTCTGCAGAATCTTTCATTGTGTTCTGATCTGTTGTTGTGCTGCTCACTCAGATGTTCTGGATTATTACCTGACCTGCAGCCGGCGCATGAACAGTCCGTTCCAGCAGGTAAACATCTGGAAACATCTGATCTACTGGAAAACACTGACATCTAGAGAACGGGGCAGCAGCACAGATCTACTGGTTTACTGAACATTATTAGCTTCAGACTCTGTTTTTTATTAACACTATGACTGAACATTGTGTGACTATAAACTGAAGATTCTGCATTAATTAATTTAAAACAAAAGTCAATAAATGAGTTTCATTTTTCTGTAGGCGAGTTCAGATTTTACATATTTAAGAATTTGTGTTTATGCTGCAACTTATTCATTATTTAGTTCATTAGAAAAATATAATGTAAAGAAGAGACTGAAACATGCTGGGAACCAGTTTAAAGGATGAAACAGTGGTGTTTAACGTCTCTCTTGGTTCTGCTGAGTCCAGGTTTGAGTCGATTAATAGATTTTTTTTCTTTGCACATGTTGAGGTAAAAGTCAGTAAATGGAGTCTGAGTGTTCTAAAGTGAACATCTGAGGTTCTGCAGCTTCAGCTGATGTAAAAAAGAGAACAGGTTGACTTCCAGACTTCCTGAAGGGCAGCTAGGACCATGTTCTGTCCTCAGCTACTCTTAGCATGTTAGTATGTGATCAGTACTACAAAATAAAAGCTCTCAGCATGTTAATATGTGATCAGTACTACAGAATAAAAGCTCTCAGCATGTTAGTATGTGATCAGTACTACAAAATAAAAGCTCTCAGCATGTTAGTATGTGATCAGTACAACAAAATAAAAGCTCTCATCATGTTAGTATGTGATCAGTACTACAAAATAAAAGCTCTCAGTATGTTAGTATGTGATCAGTACAACAAAATAAAAGCTCTCAGTATGTTAGTATGTGATCAGTACTACAGAATAAAAGCTCTCAGCATGTTAGTATGTGATCAGTACTACAGAATAAAAGCTCTCAGTATGTTAGTATGTGATCAGTACTACAGAATAAAAGCTCTCAGCATGTTAGTATGTGATCAGTACTACAGAATAAAAGCTCTCAGCATGTTAGTATGTGATCAGTACTACAGAATAAAAGCTCTCAGTATGTTAGTATGTGATCAGTACTACAGAATAAAAGCTCTCAGCATGTTAGTATGTGATCAGTACTACAGAATAAAAGCTCTCAGTATGTTAGTATGTGATCAGTACTACAGAATAAAAGCTCTCAGCATGTTAGTATGTGATCAGTACTACAGAATAAAAGCTCTCAGCATGTTAGTATGTGATCAGTACTACAGAATAAAAGCTCTCAGTATGTTAGTATGTGATCAGTACTACAGAATAAAAGCTCTCAGCATGTTAGTATGTGATCAGTACTACAGAATAAAAGCTCTTCCTTCCACCTCCAGCTGCTGACCCAGTCCCAGAGGGCGCTGTCCAACATCCACACCCATCTGTCCAGCCTGGAGAGGAACGCTCTGCCACAGTTCCCCAAAGCCGAGGTACGTAGCACCGTCCATCCATCAACAAACGCAGCTTCTGGACACGCTTCCTCACTCTCTGTGGTTTTGTGTTGCTGCAGAAATCACTCAGGGAGGTTCAACAGATCCTCAACTCCACGGAGGGAAACTTCCACCAGCTGGTGGCGCTGCTGAACTGCAGGGGGCTGAACAAGGTGGAACTAAAGAGCTGGAAGTGAAGCCATGATCCGTGCTCCTGTCCGTCGTTCTGCTTTATTAACTGGTGTTTGTATCTCAGGACTACATCGACTCTCTGAAGGGTTTGTGCTACGATGGGATGGAGGGGCTGCTCTACCTCTCCCTCTACTCCTTCCTCTCAGCTCTGGCCTTCACTGCCATCCTCTGCTCTCTGCCTGGAGCCTGGAGGAGCTTTCCCAGGTGAGGAAGCTTCTTATTCACTGTTCACTCTGTAATCTGAGACACAAATGTGGATTTATTTGGGTTGAAGTTAATGCATGTGTTTGTCCCACAGTGAAGTTTAAGCCTCAGTTTTCTATCTGATCTTCTACAAGCACCGATGAAGCTCGGTCTGCAACGCTCAAAAAATTACTGGAGAGTATTTTCCAGGAGAACCTCCAATTGATTTATGATCAGTTTTACAATTTCTAATTCATTTCGGACCAGTTTGAGTCATTTTGAACAATTTCTGCTTGATTTACAAACTGTTTTAAAACCATGTTTAATTCATTTATGGCCGGTTTTAGTAATTTTGAACATTTCTTAAGAGTTTTTGATTCTTTTTGGACCAGTTTGAGTCATTTTTCGCAAATTTTGATTGATCTGCGATCAGTTTTACAACCAAGTTTTGATTTATTTTGGACCTTTTTTTTAGCAAATTGTGATTGCTTTATGATGTGTTTTACATATTTTGATTAATTTATGAGCAGTTTAGGTCATTTTGAGCAATTCCTCACAATTTCTAATTCATTTATAACCAGTCTAAGAACATTTAACAACTTTTGATTGATTTTGGAACAGTTTTAGACCCTCTTAGCAAATTATGATTGATTTATGATCAGATTTAGTCATTTTGAATTTCTGCTTGACTTACAACCAGTTTTACAACCAATTTTAAATCATTTTTGGCCAGTTTTAATGAATTTGAACATTTTAAATGAATTTATGACCAGTTTTAGTCACGTTGAACAATTTCTGCTTGACTTGCAACCGTTTTTACAACCAAATTTTGATTTATTTTGGACCAGTTTTTGTAATTTTTAGCAAATGTTGATTGATTTATGATCTGTTTTACATATTTTGATCAATTTATGACCAATTTTAGTCGTTTTGAACAATTTCTGCTTGACTTACAACCAGTTTTACAACTCATTTTTAATTCATTTATGTCCAGTTTTAGTCATTTTGAACATTTCTTAAACACTGAAAGGGATTCTGCAGTTGGTAGGGTTAACCCTAACAGTTTGGTAACTCGTTCCACCACCGGGAACCCAGAGGAGAAGGTGCCAGCTGGCCCTGCTGTGGTTGGATCAGGTGTCTTTTGTTGGCCGAGTCATTAAAGTTCATGTGAAGTCAGACGTCTCGATCTTTTTGGCAATTATTTGAATATTCATAACTCAGAACCACATTTGTATTTATTTATTTATGGTTAATGAGCTTTTATCCAAAGTGCCGTACATCTGAGAGTAGATCCGACACCAGGTAGGTAGAAGGGGCAGCACTAAGGACGCTGATTCACGGAACGTGTCCTCAGGATCCGTCAGTTTCTAACATCCCATTCATGAAGTTAAAGCAGGACAGATTTAGCTGCTTGTTTCTCACCTCAAATGCTTTTAGAAATATTTTTCACTAGAAAGACAAAGTTTGTGAGTGAGCCGCCATGTTGGTCTGTACCATTAAAAACTGTTCAGCTGAAAGTATTTCTGAAAGATTTCAGACAAGAAATAAGCTGCTCAATCTGTCCTCCATTGAGTTCAACGATGGCTGGTTTAGACGTTCTACCAAAGTTTCGTAAGGCGTCAGACCTCTGCTCCTCGCACAGAATTTCCATAAAGTAGAAGTCAAATCTACTTTATGCAAATGTCTGAGAAGATCAGACATCTGGAGGGAGCTCGGAGTAGAGCTGCTGATCCTTCACCTCTAAAGGAACCAGTGGAGGTGGTTTGGACATCTGATTCAGATCCTCCAGGGAGACTTCCTTTGGAGATTTTCAGAACACCAGGGAGGAGACCCCGGGGTAGACCCAGAACCCTCTGGAGGGATTATATATCTCATCTGACCAGGGAACGCCTTGGGAAGAGCTGGAAAGTGTTGCTGGGAGGAGGAACGTCTGGAATGACCTGCTTCATCTGCTGCCTCCACAACCCGACCCTTGGATCAATGGATGGTTGACAAAACAAGACACAAACAAGACAGAAAATGACAAAATGAGACACAAGATGACAAAACGAGACATGAAATGACAAAAATGATACACGAAACAACAAAAACTGATTGAAAACGACAATAAGACACAAGATGACAAAAGCGAGACATAAAATCGATGGATTGAATAGAAGTCAAATCTACTTTATGCAAACGACGCAGCTTGAAACACATCCAGCATAGACGATGTGACTAATTGACGGACCCTGTGGACATGTACCTTTACAACCAGGACAACCAGGTCCTGACTGGGGTTTGAACCTCTGATGTTCGGGGTGTTGGTCTATCCAGTAACGTCCGTAGAAAGCCGTCTTTTATTTACTGCTCATCAGTCCTCTGTTTCTGTTTCTGTCTTTCATGGCCGGCGGCAGCGAATCGGAGGAGTACGAGGACTCGGACAGTGAGAGTGAGGACCCCTTCACCTCCCATCAGGCACGTAGACAGACGCCCTCGGGGCCTCAGCGGGGGGCCTTCTATAATTACCCGGGGGCCGGCTGGACTCCCCCGTTTTCTAGCGCGCCGCCTCTTCCGTGAGTAACACCGACACACAGACACCCAGACAGACAGACAGACAGAACACCTCAGAGGTCCAGAGTCGGCTTCATCCACGTCCAGCTGCTGGTTCTGTTTTACCCCAAAGACCAGATGATCCACCACAGTCACACCTCAGCAGACAGCACTTCCTGTGCAGACACGTAGCTACTTCCTGTTTAAAAACACACAGCAGCACACACAGGTGACAACAACAACACTTCCTGTTTATACATGTAGCTACTTCCTGTTTACAGACACACAGCAGCACACTCAGCACATGCACTGCAGACAGACACACAGACAGGTGAATATGGACTCAGGTGTAGGCAGCAGAGAAACAGACACAGCTGCAGGTCTGTCTGTCTGTCTGTCTGTGTGTCTGTCTACCCGTCTGTCAGCTGTTTCCTGGACAGACGCCGTAGGCCGCTCGCTCACCACAGATTCTAAACGTCGGCGTCGCTCGTAAACACTCCGGCCAGGCGAAGCTCAGGTTGTAGGTAAAAACCCGGCGCCTCCCCCTGCATCGTCCTGCTCAGCCTCTCCTCCTCCTATCGCCTCCTCCCTGGTTCTCCTTCCCTCCCGTCTACATAGTGATGCCAGCTGCTCACACTAACACAGAACCTCTAGACCAGGGGTGTCCAACACACTTCAGCTCAAAACGAGACACAAAATATTACGAGAATGAGACAGAAATGACATAAAATGAGACAAACGACAAGAAACAAAATAAAAAACTGACCAAAAAATAAACATTGAAGTTAGAGAGTGACAAAAACTGGACAAATGACAAAAAGGAGACAAAAAATGACAAAAGTGAGAATCAAAACGACAAAAACATGAGACAATCGACAAAAGTCAGACAAAAACAAGAAAAAATCTGAGAAAAATTTGACAATAAAATGAGCAAGCAAGACAAAATACTGCAAAATTGAGACACAAAATGACAAAAACTAGACAGAAAACGACAAAAACGAGACACAAAATGACAAAAACTAGACACAAAACGACAAAAACGAGACACAAAACGAGACACAAAACGACAAAAACGAGACACAAAACGACAAAAACGAGACACAAAATGACAAAAACTAGACACAAACGACAAACTAGACACAAACCACAAAAACTAGACACAAAACGACAAAAACTAGACACAAAACGACAAAAACTAGACACAAAACTAGACACAAAATGAGACACAAAACGACAAAAGCGAGACACAAAACGACAAAAGCGAGACACAAAACGCCAAAAACTAGACACAAAATGACAAAAACGAGACACAAAATGACAAAAACGAGACAAAACGACAAACTAGACACAAAACAATAAAAACTAGACACAAAACGACAAAACTAGACACAAACGACAAACTAGACACAAAATGACAAAAACTAGACACAAAACGACAAAAACGAGACAAAACGACAAACTAGACACAAAACAATAAAAACTAGACACAAACGACAAACTAGACACAAAATGACAAAAACTAGACACAAAATGACAAACTAGAACCAAAACACAAAAACGAGACAGAAAACGACAAAAACTAGACACAAACGACAAACTAAACACAAAAGACAAAAACTAGACACAAAACGACAAAAACTCGACACAAAACAACAAAAACGAGACACAAAATGACAAACTAGACACAAAAGACAAAAACGAGACACAAAACGACAAAAACTAGACACAAACGACAAACTAGACACAAAATGACAAACTAGACACAAAACGACAAAAACTAGACACAAAAGACAAAAACGAGACACAAAACGACAAAAACTAGACACAAACGACAAACTAGACACAAAATGACAAACGAGACACAAAACGACAAAAACTAGACACAAACGACAAAACTAGACACAAAATGACAAACTAGACACAAAACGACAAAAACTAGACACAAACGACAAACTAGACACAAAACGACAAAAACTAGACACAAACGACAAACTAGACACAAACGACAAACTAGACACAAAACGACAAAAACTAGACACAAACGACAAACTAGACACAAAACGACAAAAACTAGACACAAACGACAAACTAGACACAAAACGACAAAAACTAGACACAAATGACAAACTAGACACAAAACGACAAACTAGACACAAAACGACAAAAACTAGACACAAACGACAAACTAGACACAAAACGACAAACTAGACACAAAACGACAAAAACTAGACACAAACGACAAACTAGACACAAACAACAAACAAGACACAAACGACAAAACGAGACAAAACGACAAACTAGACACAAAATGACAAAAATGAGACACAAAACGACAAAAATTAGACATATACCGACTAAAGAACAATCGAGTATTTTACTTTATGTTCAAAACAACTCATAGTCTCGAAACTATTTTAAATTCATAGTTTTACCATTTTACAGTTAATGTCTTCCCTGTCATTCTTACACTTTGAGGGCCGGATTGGACCCTCTGGCGGCCGGTTTTGGCCCACGGGCCTCATGTTGGACCCCCTGCTCTAGACCTAGCGCCCTGCTCTGAACCGGCTGTAGAAGCGGGTCAGGTTTTTCTTGGCTGTGAGGATCAGCAGTGGACTGTAGCCGGCTGCACTTTAGGAGCTCTACGGTGTTTTTCTACACTGTATTTCTAATCGCTCTTTCTCCCCCTGTCCTCTACCTGTCCTCGGGTCCCGTCGCCCTTCTGTCCTTCTCGATGTGTCCTCTTCATCCTCCTCCTGCCCCTCTCCTCTGTCCTTGTCTCTTTCTATCTCTACACAGGACTCCAAACGTTTCCTCCAATGGCAACCCTGGCTATGAGAGCCTCCCCCTGGCCGACAGGCAGTCCCCACCCCCCTCTGTGAGTTCCTCTGTGCTGTGACGCCATCGCAATCTGCTCCATCTCCAACCGTTATCTTTTTTAGCCGTTAGCCGCTCAGTTTAGCCGCTCTGCTAGCCATCGACTTGAAGCCTCCTGGTCCACCACAGCCGATCGGAACATGTCTGGGGTCACCGGGGTAGATTCAGGATCGCCAGGAGGTTAAAGTCGTGGACTTCTAAGAAAAGTTCTAATCACAGGCGCAACACTTCATCCGACAGGTTGTTTTCCTGAGCATATGGACGCACACTGGCATATAAAAATGAAACAATCTGTTAAAAAATGAGCTCAAGTTGCTCTACATTACTTAAAGTTGCTCTATATTAAGTTGCTCTAAGATGAATTAAAGTTGCTGTATATTAGTTGAAGTTGCTCTACATTAGTTAAAGTTGCTCTACATTCCTTAAAGTTGCTCAAAGATGAGTTAAAGTTACTCTACATTAGTTAAAGTTGCTCTGTATTAAAGTTGCTCTAAGATGAATTAAAGTTGCACTATATTAAAGTTGCTCTACATTAGATGAAGTTACCCTAAAATCAGTTAAAGTTGCTCTGTATCAGTTAAAGTTGCTCTATATTACTTAAAGTTGCTCCAAATGAGTTAAAATTGCTCTATATTAGGTGATGTTGCTTTATATGAAAGTTGCTGTATATTAGTTAAAGTTGCTCTATATTAGTTAACGTTGCGCTACATTAGATAAAGTTGCTCTATAATAGTCAAAGTTGCTCAGAAATGAGTTAAAGTTGCTCTATATGAGTTAAAGTTGCTCTATATTATGTTGTTCTCTCTTAAAGTTGCTCTAAAGAAGTTAGTTTCTCTATATTAAAGTTGCTCTATATTAGTTAAAGTTGCTCTACTTTAGCTTAAGTTGCTCTATATTAATTAAAGTTGCTCTATATTAAGTTGTTCTCTCTTAAAGTTGCTCTAAAGAAGTCATAGTTGCTCTATATTAAAGTTGCTCTATATTAGTTAAAGTTGCTCTACTTTAGCTTAAGTTGCACTATATTAGCTAAAGTTGCTCTATATTAAGTTGTTCTCTCTTAAAGTTGCCCTAAAGAAGTTATAGTTGCTCTATATTAAAGTTGCTCTACATTAGTTATAGTTGCTCTACTTTAGCTAAAGTTGCACTATATTAGCTAAAGTTGCTCTATATTAAGTTGTTCTCTCTTAAAGTTGCTCTAAAGAAGTTATAGTTGCTCTATATTAAAGTTGCTCTACATTGTAGTTGCTCTATATTAACATTGCTCTATATTAAAGTTGCTCTATAGTAATTAAAGTTGCTCTACATTAAAGTTGCTCTATATTAATTAAAGTTGCTCTATAAACTGTAAAACCAGAGTTTAAAAAGGATTTATAATCTTTTCTTTCAGAATATAAGTGAATTTCTAAACCTATGAATTATTAAACACTGAGTTAAACATTTTTCTCCTGAATAAATAATGAATGTGTTTTTCTTCTGTTTTTATTTCATGCCGGCCGCCTCGCCGCCGCCCCCTCTGGCCGCCTTGTGGAAGTGCAGTACTCTCCCAGCATGCTGACTGGATACGGGGGAAGTCAATCACACCCAAACCCCGCCCATTCGAGGAACCTGTACTCACGTTGATTTTATTTTTCTGTTTTTTCTTTTTTGTTAGAAAAAATGTATAGAAAAAATGTTTAGTTTTCATATGAATGGACACTTTAATGAAAAAGAAACTAATCTGAATAAAGCGAATGCTAGGTGTGATAACTGAGTATTATTATGATTATTATTCTGATTATTCTGATGATGAAAAGCACTTACAGGAGCAGCTCTGATCCTTCCCCTCGTCTGTGTAAAGTGTTTTGAGGCGGACGCTGTCGTAGTTTTCTATTCTGACGTGTACCACCGCTTTATTTTCACGTTTTTATATGAATATTGTTGTAGAAGAGGCACGTAGCAACATGACACTTTCTTTTATTTTCTGTGAATGGTTATGCAGTTCCTTCACTTGGTCTGATTTTTTTATTCTTATGATAATTATTCTGACTTTTTATAGGTGGATATTCTGTATTTTCCTTGTATGACCTGATCTGTATATCTCACTGTCTATAATATCTGAGTAATCATGAAAAAAAAAAAACAACCAGAGGGCTACAAAGAGAGCCTGTTCTAAAGGAATAAACGGAGAACTACAAATGGACTACAAATCCCATGAGAGCAGGAACATAGCAATATGGCCCTTGCTACTGGTGCTCAGTAGCCCTACCGTAACGAGCAATAAGAACAACTCTGTACAGATCTGAGGCGAAATGAGATCTCTCCAAGGTGTTCTGTGTATATATGGTTCCGTTTGAGATTTCATTGACCCCTTCCTCCTCCTCCTCCTCCTCCTCGTTAACCCTTGAATTGAGTTTCTATGGTTACCAATGCTCCTTTTGAATGGCATCCTTTTACACTCAAGAGTCTAATATAAATAAAATAACTTCAATAACCTGACGCTGGTCTCGTCTCCCATAGTCACAAAAAAACCTCCAACATCTGTGAGTTCAACTTTTTATCTCTAAAATCTGGATGTTTATAAAGGTATGTGTGAAATTTTAGCTTTATATATATATATATATATATATATATATATATATGAGGCCATATTTTTAAAGTAAAAAAATATTTAAAATACATTTTAAATAATACAATTTTTAAAAATGCAGATAAAATGTAAATATTAGTTATTTTTTGCAAATGTAAAATGTATTAAATGTAAAATTTTAGAAATTTTACATTTAATAAAATGTTTAACTTAAATACAGTTTAAATAAAAAATTAGAATTCATTTTAATTAATAAAAATTTGTATTTTATTTTATAAATATAATAAATAATTTAAAAATCCAAGTAAAATTTTAACATCTACATTTTTTGCATTTATTTTTTTCTAAATGTAAAATGTATTATATTTTAAATTTAAAACATTTTACATTAATAGAATTTAGATTTTAAATTTAAATTGTAATACAATTTAAATAAAATTTTATTTGTTCATACATTAATTATTTATATATATTTCATACATGTAGATACGCTATATTGCCAAAAGTATTGGCTCACCCATCCAAATAATCACAATCAGGTGTTCCAATCACTTCCATGGCCACAGATGTATCAAATCAATCACCTGGGCATGCAGACTGCTTTTACAAACATTAGTGAAAGAATGGGTCGCTGTCAGGAGCTCAGTGAATTCCAGCGTGGAACTGTGATAGGATGCCACCTGAGCAACAAATCCAGTCGTGACATTTCCTCTCTCCTAAATATTCCACAGTCAGCTGTCAGCTGTGTTATAAGAAAGTGGAAGTGTGTGGGAACGACAGCAGCTCAGCCACCAAGTGGTCGGCCACGTAAACTGATGGAGCGGGGGGGTCAGAGGATGCTGAGGCTCATAGTGCCAAGAGGTGGACAACTTTCTGCAGAGTCAATCGCTACAGACCTTCAGACTTCATGTGGTCTTCAGATTAGCTCAAGAACAGTGCTTCAGCAGAGAGCTTCATGGAATGGGTTTCCATGGCCGAGCAGCTGCATCCAAGCCGAACATCACCAAGTGCAATGCAAAGCGTGGGATGCAGTGGTGTAAAGCGGCCGCCACTGGACTCTAGAGCAGTGGAGACGCCTTCTCTGGAGTGACCAATCACGCTTCTCCATCTGCCAATCTGATGGACCAGTCTGGGTTTGGTGGTTACCAGGAGAACCATACTTGTGGGACTGCATTGTACCAAGTGTAAAGTTTGGTGGAGGGGGGATTATGGTGTGGGCTTGTTCTTCAGGAGCTGGGCTTGGCCCCTTAGTTCCAGTGAAAGGAACTCTGAATGCTTCAGCATACCAAGACATTTTGGACAATTCCATGCTCCCAACTTTGTGGGAACAGTTTGGAGCTGGCCCCTTCCTCTTCCAACATGACTGTGCACCAGTGCACAAAGCAAGGTCCATAAAGACATGGATGACAGAGTCTGCTGTGGATGAACTGAACTGACCTGCACAGAGTCCTGACCTCAGCCCGATAGAACACCTTTGGGATGAATTAGAGCAGAGACTGAGAGCCAGGCCTTCTGGTCCAACATCAGTGTGTGACCTCACAAATGAGCTTCTGGAAGAACGGTCAAAGATTCCCATAAACACACTCCTAAACCTTGTGGACAGCCTTCCCAGAAGAGCTGAAGCTGTTCTAGCTGCAAAGGGTGGACCGACATCATATTGAACCCCATAGATTAGGAATGGGATGTCACTGATGTTCATATGAGAGTCAAGGCAGGTGAGCGAATACTTTTGGCAATATAGTGTAGATACACACACACACACACACACACACACACACACACACACACACACACACACACACACACACACACACACACACACACACACACACACACACACACATATAAAACTTAATAAATCAGATACTTTCAGAGATTTCTTTTACAGAATCTGGAATATTAAACAGCAGATTATTGAGGCTCATATTTACAGAAAACACATCAGAACTTTGTACTGAAAACAAAAATGTTTATTATAAATAAGCTTTAATATTAGGAACCTCTGAGTTAGTCACTAGTGTGTTTCTGGTTTTGGATATGCATAGATCAACAGGAACAAACAGAGGTTATTAAATACAGTCAGAGCCGCCGTTTCTGCACCTTTCTACACAATAATAACCTAAAAAGTTTAACTAAGAGGAGTTTTACTGTAGAGCTGCAACGACTTACTGCCAGCTGATTTACTTTGATTGAAAAACTCTAAATTCTCCAGTTGCTGCTTCTTAAATGTGAATATTTTCTGTTTTTTTTCCTCATCTGCTGAATATTTTTGTACAAGACTCTGAGGCACATTTTAGAGACAAACCCCCCCATCAGAAAAACAACCATTAGCTGCAGCCCTGACAGCAGAATTAAAGAAAACATCAACTTCTCATATGATCATTACTTTTATCTGTTCCAGTCTATACATTTATACTTCATCAGATATTCTCAGTATTAAGAATCTGATGAAAACTTGAACATTTTCATTTGATTAAACTTCACATTTTTTGGGTTGTTTTTAATCTGAGCTTTTGATCTTTTCCCCATTTTCTGACGTTTTAGAGCCCAAACAGCTGATTAATTAACCGACAGTAAAACTCCTCGTTAGCTGCTGCTCTCGTCGGATTAAACTTTGATTCTGGAGGTGATCCGTCACAACGAACGCGACGTCGGCTTCAGCACACGATAATAACAAAAAGTGAAACAAAAGCTGGCAGGAGGTCCGCTGTGGTGGATCACAGGACTTTAAATCTCTAAAAACGGGATTTTTATGTGCAGTAAACGGATTAAAACCTGCAGAAACAGCGGCGTGGTCCTTCAACGCCTCACGGGGCGATGCCTTCAGGTACCTGTAGGAGACAAGACGTCCAGCTGCAGTGCATAGAGAGTTAGAGGCCGTCGGTTATAAAGTGTCATCAGACGAACCGCTCAGGTTCTTGTCCCAGTGTTCAAACTAAAGGAGAATCCACCGCAGGAACTCGCAAAGTTCCAGCTGTTTGTGCAGAAAATAAAACATTTAAATACTAATAAATGTGGGGACTGAAGGCAGAAAAACAAGAAAAACTAAAGTACTTTGGAGATTAGCTCGGTAGCATGCGATTAATGAATGTTTTTCTCACTTTTTAGAGTCCTTTAAATGTTCGTCTTTAAAAGTTCAGGTAAACAAAAGTCCTAAAAAATGCCCAAAATGATCCAAATCTCATCAAAAAGGAGCCAAAACTAGTCCAAAATGACTAAAACTGATCTAAAAATCCTAAATGAGGTGAAATCTGTCTAAGATTACAAAAGCTTATCCAAAATTTAGTGACATCAGGATCATTCTGTACAATTTTTTATGCATTTTGAACGAGTTTTAGCCATTTTGGACAAATTTTGATTCTTTTTTAATACAATTGAGACAAATTTTAGGAATTATAGAAAAGTTCAGGTAAATAAAACTACCAAAGAATGCCCAAAATGACCCAAATCTCATCAAAAAATAATCAAAATAAGTCCAAAATGACTAAAACTTTTCTAAAATGAGTCTGGAATGAGCTCAGTTTGTCCTGAATTAGTGTCATTAGGGTCACTCTGGACAATATTTGATGTATTCTGGATAAACTGAGGTCATGCTGGACAGATTTCTCCTGATTCTGAGCACATTTTAGGAATTTTACATCAGTTTTAGTCATTTTGAACTCGTTTTGTTGTTTTTAATGAGAATTGGGTCATTTGGGGCATTTTCTAATCAATGTTAACTTGAACTTTTCTAAAATTCCTAAAATTTATCAAAATTGTGTCTGAAAGTCGGTGAAATCTGTCCAAAATGACACAAGTTCATCCATAACTGACATAATTTAGACAATAATCGAATCATTCTGGACAAGTTTTTGGTAACTGTTGACTAGATTTATGTCAACTAACTAAATGAACGTTTTTGGACATAAAAGCAGCAAAATCTGCTGAAAAATGAGACGTTTGCGTCTCCAGAAGCAGAACAACGGAGGTTTGTCGTGTCAGAATCTACAGCTGAGCTCAGACGTTTACATTCTCTGACAGAATCAGCAAAATGTTCGTGAACGAAAACATGAACCATCAGAGCAAATAAAACTGTGTGGCCCTAAACGAAAGAAAATGTTTGTATGATTAAACACATTTTCTAGTTTTAAAAAAAGGAACTATATTTCACTATTGCTGCCAGGAAATGTAAACTTCTGAGCACCACTGTATGGCAAAAAGAAGATAAAGGAAAGTCACCTGAAGAGTTTAACGTTAGATTTAGAGCTCGTTTCTAAATAAATGAGGTTCTACTGGGAACGTTCCTGCAGCTAAACGGGTTCCTGCAGCAGAAAGTGGCTTCAAATCGTACCGAGAGTCGGGTGGAAAACGGAGAAAGACTTAGACAATCGAGCAGCTGTTGGGAGTAAAACTTCTCCTCTGCTTCTCTTTGGGTTTTCCTCTGTGAGATTATTTTTAGTGCATTCCCTGAAGACATTTTTCTCAAAACGAGGTGTTTGTTTAAAAAATAAAACAAAAAGAAGAAGTCTGTCGTTTTCCCAGAGGAGTTCTTCTTCTTCCGTCATGCTACTCGGAGTCACTTCCTGTCTGAAGGAGTCACTTCCTGTCTGAAGGAGTCACTTCCTGTCAGCGTTGAGCCACGATCCGTCCTCCTCCACCTCCCTCCGGACCACCAGCAGCATCTCTGCAACGTCCTGAGAAAGCTGTTCGCTGAGAAACGTCCTGAAGAGAAACAACGAACAAAACTTTATTAGAATAAAGAGTAGAAAACCCTCAGAGAGCCGTCCTCCTCCAAGGCTGCTCATTCATTCCATAAACAAACGCTGCATTTCTGACGACGCCGTGTGGAGGAATGAGCAGCTTTGGAGGAGGACTGTTCTCTCTGAAGGGGCTTTCTACTTTTAGAAATGCAACTTTTTTTTTTAAATGCAGCGATTGTTTTTTGGTAGTAATGGAGCATTTTATTTCATTTTTAGAAATACAGAATTTTATGTATTTCAGAAATGCAGCACTTTTTTTAAATGCTGCATATATTTTTGAAATACAGAAACACAAACACATACAGGTTTTGTTCTGTTTTTTAAAAAAATTCAGATGTTTTTTAAAGAAATGCAGCATTTTATTTTATTTTAGAAATGCAGCATTTTTTTTGGAGATGTAGCATTTCTTTTAGAAATACAGCATTTTTATTTTTTATTGTTTTAGAAATGCAGCATTTTATTTGTTTTTTTAGAAATACAGCATTTTATTTGTTTTTTATTTTATTTTAGAAATGCAGCATTTTTTGGAGATGTAGCATTTTATTTATTTATTTATTTTTTAGAAATGCAGCATTTTATTTTATTTTTTTAGGAGACATTGTATGCAACTCCAAGTCATTTAAAATAATTTTTTAACTGTCTCAAGTGACAATTTTGAGTCCCTTTGGACAGCTTTTAACTCATCTTAGATCAGTCTAACATCAACAATCTTGAGCTGATTTAGTGATTATTAAGGATTTTTGTGTAAATATCGAGGATTTTTTATAAAAAGATGAAAACTGGACCAGATGAGTATAAAAGCGATGAATAAAACAGAACCGTAGAAGGAGCAGTGAGCTGAGATCTGATCCCAGAGACAAACAAACGCTGATGTCAGACCCATGTGACACGGGTTCTGGTTCCGTACCGGAGTTCTGCTTCTCCTCCGATGCAGACCGGACTCTTCAGCTTGGAGTCCAGGTTGTAGTACTGACCGTTCACCTGCCGGACCGCCAGCCAATGGCGTCGCCTCAGAGGCAGCGAGACGATGCCGAGCGAGACCCGAGACGGGACGTTAAGGATGAAGCCCTGGACCTTGGACATGACCAGACTCTGGACCGTCCTGCAGTCAAAGAGGACGAATTAAATCTGTCTGTGAGCTTCTGGAAGTTTTACCTGAGTCAGAATTTATCAAAATAAAGTAATTTTTTTGGATAAACTTAAGTCATGTGGGATGGATTTCACCTCATTTTGGCCACGCTTTATGGATTGGTCTTAAATCCAGATGATGGATGGATCCCACTCACCTGCGTTTGTCCCACCACACCGCCGCCAGCTCTCGGCTCTGCAGCGCCGCCATGATGACGTTGACGTCATAGTTTCCGGTACCGAGCACTGAGCGGTGAGGGTTCACCACACACTGAGGCGCCAACCTGCAGAGATTTAAAACAAAAAGTCTCAGTTTGAATCCCACCGCTGCGGGGACGTGGGAAGCTCCTCTTTCTGCCACAATCGTCGTCATTTTCTGTCTCCACGGTCTGGCCTCCTCCCACACAATCATCCATTTAGCAGCGCTGCGTTTCTCCGGTTTGCTCTGGTAAATGTGTTTTGTTTGTCAGAAGCATCGTGACTCATCCAGTCTCATGTTTAGAGGCTGAAAACAGCAGCTAGATGAACACAATAGATGCTGCTGTCTGAAAGCTCAGCGCTGCTCTTCTACCCCAGAGGTAAATATTAGATTTACAGCAGATACTGGCTTACCTCAGAAAGAGGAGCTACAGCACCATAAATGAAGAAAACTGTTTGACATCTGGACTTTATTAACCCTGTAAGACCCAAATATAGAAGAAAATGAGCAAAAAAGAGCAAAAAATAAAAACACATCCGGAAAAATATTGCAGAAATTATATATATAATGGATGGATAAAACTGATGTTGTCTTTCTGTGGGTTTTACAGGGTTAAGGACACTGAACAAAGATGTAAACTCTTCTGAGACTTTTTCTATGAACACAAAAGGTCTGTTTCTCTCAAATTTTGTTCATAGATTTGTCTAAATCTGTTACTGAGCACTAATCCATCCTCCTCACAGGTGTGGCAGATCAAGATGCTGATTATTGCACAGGTGTGCCTCAGGCTGGCTCTAAAGGTGCAGTTTTACTGTGTTAGTGGGGTCAGAGCTTCAATTTTTTTAAAGAGAAAACAGTCACATTTTTCAGATTAATAAATATTTTCTGGTTTCTTTCCTCTGTGACAGTGAGCTGAAGAACTTTGGACTAAACCAGACATTTGGGAACATGGATTGACATTTACGACCATTTTCTGACATTTTAGAGACCAAACAACAGACCATTCATCCAGAAAACAGTCAGCAATTAAAACTGACATTTGTCATGTGGGACTTTAGGAAACTCTGATCCACATTCTTCAACATTTTCTAACCAAACAGCTGATTTAATAACAATAAAACTAATTTGTAACTACATACCTCGTGGCTAAGAAACTACTTTTAAAATAAAACTATTAAAAACCGGCCTGCGAGTTGACGTATTTGCAGTTTAAATGCTCCTGCTGTTGCTGTGAAACACTCCCAGCCTCCCCTCCACACACACCGACCCTCCGGATGAACGCAAGCCGCACCGTTTGCAGATGTCGTCGGCCGTCTCCTTGGTGAACACCCGCTCCTGGAGCACGTTGTTCAGGGCATGGATCGCGCACAGCTCCAGTCGTTGCTTCTCATGGAACACTTCTCCTTCGCTCATGCTAAGACTAAAGAAGAAGACAAAAGAAAAATAAGACAAAGCAGCGTTAGCAGCTGGCATGCTAACGGATAGCTGCTAACAGCTAACCGTTAGCTAAAGTTCCACTTGGCTGTTAGCATGCTAGTTAGCTGCTAGTTAGCATGCTAACAGCTAGCTGGAACTTGAGCTAACGGCGGCGGCTACACCGACCAGAGCTCTGATTTTAACGGAGAGTTTAGCCGCTGACAGTCTGGGAAGACCGGAGAATTATCCCTCGAGCAGCGGGCGAATGAAGCCACCGACCTGCTGATGAAGCGGTTCTCCGGTAAACTGATGCTGGATACGGACAGCTACATCCAGGAAACGCTGCTGCCGCTGCTGCTGCTGCTGTTGTTGTTGTTGTTGTTGTCGTCGTCACACCCCTTTACAGACTCACAGGTTTCCGATGGGAAACCTCCACTTTAACCTTATTGAGCTGGACCGGTTCAGTGCTACTCGGATGAGAGGAGGGTTAGTTACCGCTATATAACTAACCTACTAACTAACCAACGGGTTGTATACAGTCTATGGGTTAAACACTGATGGAGCTAATGGTTGAGAGACGCGGTGCAGCGGCGCCCTCTAGTGCTCAGCTCCGGTATTTCATAATCTGCAGTTTAATCGATAATAAATACATTACAAAAAATCAATACATTAATAACTAAAGAATCCCCATGAAATAAATATCAATAAAATCCTGAAATAAATACACATGCCATTAGGAAATAAATATTCCCTAATATAGATTATAAAACATTCTAAATATTTTAAAGTAGTCCCTATCTTTATTACATACTTTATTACATTCATACTTTATTACATCTACATTAAATAACATGGTTACTGTTATTAAATATTTATTTCTTTAATTATTTATTTTCTTTATTTATGCATATTATCAGTTGAGTCTTTCTGTTGTGTTTTGCTGTTGTTCGGTCCTTTCGTAACAATGTAGACGAACATATTGGTGTACGTTTATTATAAATCATGTTCACTATTACTTTTATTGTTATTGTGACAATTGTTTAGAAATGGGAGCATTCCGAAGAAGAAGTGCGATTATACTAGATAAACTTTGACTTCTTCCCGCTCCTTTTTGAGCACATTTTGTATTGTCTTTTGTTGTAGTTTTCTTTTTATGTCAAAATGTTCAAAATAAACTTTCCAAAAAACAATCTGAATGTATCACTGTACATCGAATTATATATACATATATAGCAACTATGACTAATATAGGGCAATTGTATCTAATATAGACATACATAAATAATTTACTGCACAATTACATCCTCACAAAACATTTAAAACGCTCACGACCTTTATATTCAATCATTACATTTCCACAATGTCTGACTGTGTTTTATTCCAATTCCAGCCTGTTAGTCAAACATAAATCCAGAAACACAATCATAAATATAATTACAGATTTTGACCAGCTGATATCTCGAAGGACTCCAAAAACATCACATCCAGGAGCTTCATATTGAAAATCAGCCTCTATTTGTTTACTGAGGTGAGTCTGGATTCCTAATATAATGAAGGTTTTTATCCTGATGCATGATTTATTAATAACATCCTGAACGCTCAATGACCTGAAATGTTCTAAAACAACAGGAGCTCCTGCTTTGTTTGAAGCTTAATCTCCATGTGTGTGTTAATGAACGTCTGAAGTCGTGACAAAGCTGGATATTTATCTGGGTAGTAAACTGAATCATCGCAGCGTCTTTCACATTTATTCTACTGAACTCGGTAGCAGGTATTAAGAGCAATTTCAGCAGGAACACTGTGTCCTCAGTGCAGCGAAGGAGGCTTCTCCTGCAGCTTCAGAGCATCTGTTCAGTCTCACAGAGCTTCTTGTTTTTTAGTATTTCTGATGACGTTGTGGGTGTTTCTGACAAGCTGTTTAACATTTATATCTGGAATTAATCAATAATGTCCTTTTGAATGATTATTTGTGATTGAAATTTATTTATTTATTGTAATTCTTTTGTTTCCAGACGAAGTACAATAAAGTCTGGATGTCAAAAGAGACAAAAAACAACAAAATATCACAAAAACGAGACACAAAACGGCACAGACAAGACTCAAAACGACAAAGGTGAGACACAAAACGACAAAAAATGAGACAAACGACATGAAACAAAGGAATAAAGAGACAAAAGGTGAGACAAAAAAGTCCGAAAAATGGACAAACATGAGACAAAAAATGACCAAAGTATGAAACGCAGCAAAAAATGGACAGCACAGTGAGACAATAAACAAAACGACAAAAACATGAGACAAACGAAAAAAGGTAGACAAAAATCAACAAAAATAAGACAAAATCTGACAAAAAATGAACCACAAAATGACAAGAAATGAGACAAACAACACAAAACAAAAAAAATAGACAAAAAAGTTCAAAAGTGACAGAAAAATTTCACAAATGACACAAACGACACACAAAACAATGAATAAACCAAAACACAAAATGACAAAAAACAAAAGCAAGACAAAATGGAAACCCAAAACGACAAAAATGAGACAGAAAAGGACAAAAATGAGACAGAAAAGGACAAAAATGAGGCACAAAACGACAAAAATGAGACAGAAAAGGACAAAAATGAGACAGAAAAGGACAAAAATGAGGCACAAAACGACAAAAATGAGACAGAAAAGGACAAAAATGAGACAGAAAACGACAAAAATGAGACAGAAAACGACAAAAATGAGACAGAAAAGGACAAAAATGAGACAGAAAACGACAAAAATGAGACAGAAAAGGACAAAAATGAGGCACAAAACGACAAAAATGAGACAGAAAAGGACAAAAATGAGACAGAAAACGACAAAAATGAGACGCAAAATGACAAAAATGAGACAGAAAACGACAAAAATGAGACGCAAAATGACAAAAATGAGACACAAAATGACAAAAATGAGAACAACTTGTCATGGTCTAGAAATGATTTTAAATTTATAGTTTTACTAATTTACAATCTGCAGTTAATGTCTTCTCTGTAATTTTTATACTTTGAGGGCCGGATTGGACCCTCTGGAGGACCACTTTTGGACCACGAGCCTCATGGTGGACACCCTTATGGTTTCTGACAAGCTGTTTAACATTTAATATCTGGAATTAACATTACAGACATTTCAAAAACAGCCTCCAGACACCGTGTTCTGCTGATTTACAGTGAATGCTGGTGTTTTGTGAGCAGAAACCAGCTGGCTGTTGTTTGCATGATGACGGAGAACGAAGCTTTTTGTTGTTTTATGTCGTCCGTCTGCTCCTATGAACGTCGGCCTTTATCTTCTCCGCTGAGCTGCGTCTGAAGTTTCCATTTGGATGCTTTCAGATAAGCTGCAATTCAAATTCAGTTTTCTGTGTATCAGTCAAATTATTCTCTCCACTGATGAAATATTCTGCAGTTCAGTGACGTTCCCTCCTCAGCCTCGGTTTGGACGCATCCTGAGTGTATTTACAAGGTCTGTTTTAGCTCTACACAGATGTTTATACAAGTAAAATAAAATGGAAAAAAAAACAAGAGATATACACATTTTATTTCAGAGATTTCAGGGAAGGAGTTTTTTTTATATATGAACTACATTTCAAAAGTTTGGGGTCATCCAGACAATTCCATGTTTTCCATGAAAACTCCCACTTTTATCCATGTGCTAACATAACTGAACAAGGGTTTTCTAACCATCAATGAGCCTTTCAACACCATTAGCTAACACAATGTAGCATTAGAACACAGGAGTGATGGTTCTGTACTGGTTTATCTTTTATCCAGATCATCACTTTCATCTGGAAGTTTAGTTCTGAGCAGCAGCCAGGTTTAGTTCTGGTCCTCTGTCTATAGAGGTTGATGTTCTGAAGGTTCCTTCACACTGTCTGAGCTTCACACTAACTCTGGTTTCCATGGAGAACCCCTGATCCAAGTCTGAAGCAGCTGAAGTCTGTTTTTACAGCTGGGTGGAGAAAATAGTTCAGTGTCTGTGGAGTCATTTTAGGAGCTCCGATTAGTGGAACTATGACTCCTTCTAGACCTCCTGATTAGTGGAACTATGACTCCTTCTAGACCTCCTGATTAGTGGAACTATGACTCCTTCTAGACCTCCTGATTAGTGGAACTATGACTCCTTCTAGACCTCCTGATTAGTAGAACTATGACTCCTTTTAGACCTCCTGATTAGTGGAACTATGACTCCTTCTAGACCTCCTGATTAGTGGAACTATGACTCCTTCTAGACCTCCTGATTAGTGGAACTATGACTCCTTCTAGACCTCCTGATTAGTGGAACTATGACTCCTTCTAGACCTCCTGATTAGTGGAACTATGACTCCTTCTAGACCTCCTGATTAGTGGTACTATGACTCCTTCTAGACCTCCTGATTCCTGCTGAATCTGTGCTTCTCTGGTTTTTAGTTGATCACTGATCTTCCTGGATCTGTTTCATCTTTGCTGAGTCTCTCAGTCTGTCTGCATCATGGCTCCACATGGAAAAGAACTGAACAGAGGAAGAAAAAAATCTGTCTTCCTCTGTTCAGTTCTTTTCCATGTGGAGCCATGATGCAGACATAGATAGACCCAGTCCATAGTTCCAGCACTGATAGAGTTCTGCTGCTCATTGAAGGATAATGAGACCAACATAACTTCATTGAGCTCAGATGGAGTCCAGATGTTTTCTGTAAACCCGACCAGGACTACCACAGTCGATCTATAGTCCTGACAGTGAAGCACAATGGCCGTTTTTTTCTTTATGCTTATGGTTGGAAATCACAGCTGGACTCATTTTAGCTTCACTGATCACAGCTGGATTCACTTTTGTTCTTTGAGTTTCTACCTTGGGCTGAATTTTTGTATAGTCTTTATAATGTATTTATATTTAAATGATTCAATACAGTTATTGAGAGGTGGTTAAATTTATAATCTTTTCACATTTAAGTTCACAAGGCTGTACTCATTACTGGTTGAATACTTTCAAGGTAAATGTTAGGTTTCATGAAAGTTTAAGTTTTCAGTTCTAGATTCCAAGATAAACATCTCTACGATCAGGTTTATTATTTCCCTGTAGTTTGGAGAACATTCTTGTTATTTTACTGCACATCTACGTTCATTTAATTCAATTCAACATCGGTATATTGTGTGGAATACAACCGATGTGTCTCCAGTATTGATCGGGGCTGTGCGTTTTTCAAACGGACCAATCAGCGCCAGTCATCGCTCATAGTTTTCACTCTCTCGGACTGATAGGGCTCCCCGCCGTGACGTAACGAAAATACCGCATTACGATTGGCTCAGTGTTTGTGACGTTTCATGTCACTAAGGCGCCCATTGGTCGGTGGCAGTAGGTTAAACTGTGGATCGTATTTTTGTTCCTGTGTCAACGTAACGAAGAAAAGAAGCAGCGAGAGCCGGCGAAGTTTCCACCAAATCTACTTTTTTCGAGACATTAACGGATCAGGCTCCTTCTCTCCGACTCCAGCCGGACCTCCACCCGCCCAGCAGATCGGCTTTTTGAAGATGGTAAGACCGAGGACCGAGCTCCGTTCTCGTTTCTAACGGGACTAGCTGTTAGCTGGTTAGCCGTCGCCAGCCGTCGATGCTTTTTTAAATGTGTATTTATTTGGGTTGCGTCTATTTACTGGAGTTTCTGGTCAGTATTTCAATCGCCGTCTATGTTAACGCGATTTAACGAACACTTTTGTCGTAATTACCGCTGTACGACACATTTTAAAGCAGCTGTAACGTTACCTGGATGAAGCTAGGCTAACGATGCTAACGTAAAGTTACCTACTGACTAACCAAAGCTATGGTCCTCTTGCTAATGTTGTTGTGTAATCTGGCTGTCACGATAAGAAGGTTTTTAGTTTAAAATAAGGACTAGTGTGACTCCAGTAGAGGTTGTCAACAAGCTACTGTGAATGGGGAAACTTTGGAGCTAAACCAGAACGGCAGCAGGGCTCAGTTCGCACATAAATACAACATAAATATGAGTAAAATGAGCCAAACATAGAAACTATCATGTGTTTTTAATGGAGTATGAATAAGAGATAATCAGGGAGGATCTCCAGTGATGCTGATGGAGGGTTTTCCTGATGCCAGGTTGCTCTAGTGTGCTTTAAAACAGATGTGAGCTGCTCAATGAATTGATTTCAAATCAGAAATGCAAATTAAAACAATCCAGTACGCAAATTACAACTGATGCACATATTCCCTTTGTTTCCGTGCAAAAAGTACATTCTGAAAGTGTTCACATGTAAGGAATTCTCTTTTTACGAAACGTCATGAGCAACCCGAAATTTGTTTAGAAAAATTAGTTTAATTTCAACAACGTTATGCTTCAGTTTATCATTTCCACATGACAGCTTCCAGATGATAGAGTGTCTACAAAGTAACACAACATTTAGTCACAGCTATCTACAGCTGAATAAAATAGTATTTTACTTTATAAAAGACAAAAAAACAAGGCAAAATATTACTAAAATGAGACAGAAAATGACAAAAGTGAGAAACAAAATGACCAAAAAACTAGACAAAAAAATTACAAAGAGGCAAAAAAAATGACAAAAGCATGAAACAATATGACAAAAACGATATGCAAAATGACAAAAGACAAGTCAGACAAAAAACAAGAAAAAATGAGACACAAAATGATACAAAAAAAGTTTGACAAACAACATGAAACAAAACCAAAAAAGGAGACAAATATTAGACATAAATGGACAAAAAATTAGAAACAAAATGACAAAAACCATGAGACAAAAGAAAAATGTCAGACAAAATATTACAAAAATGAGACATACGATGACAGAAGAAAAAAAAGAAAAAACTGACAAACGAAACAAAAAATAACAAATTGGTGAAACAAAACTGCAAAATCAATGAATAAAGCAAAACACAAAATGACAGAAATGAGACAAAAAACACAAGCGAGACAAAAAGGAAACACAAAACACAGACAAAAACAAGACAAATGTTGCAAAAATGAGACATAAAATGACAAAAGTGAGAAACAAAATGAGACAAACGACACGAAAAAGTTACAAAGTGACAAAAACGAAACACAAAACAATGAATAAAGCGAAATGCAGAATGACAAAATTATCAAATTAGAACTATTCCAGAACATTCAGAATGAATCAGGACCGGGGTTTGTTTTTCTTCTTCTTACTTCAATTGATGCAGAAACTAGCGGTTGTTTTCACTGTTGATGATTTTCTGAAGTAATTAATTAGTTATTTGGATTGTACAATGATTAAAAAACAAAAAGATGTTTATTAGTGTCATAGAGAAGCAAAGAAACTAGAAAATATTCTCATTTAAGAAGCTGTGATGACAGAATTTAGACTATTCGACTGTCTAATAGTTGACGATGAATCCGTTAATCGTTGCAGATCTGCTTAGGAGTCATTCCATGTCAATTCAACAAATGCTTGTTGCACCACTTTCTCAGATCCTCCCAAAATTTTTTTTGGGCTTTATTTGGGTAATTTTATGAACAAATACAAAGTATTATGGTTATAAACATACAGTATAAGCAGTAATGATCTAATCTAATACCCATAGTCAGTCCAAACTTAATCCTCGCCTATGATTTTAGGGTTTTAAACTACTAAAAAAAGCAATTTATACTCCTTTTACATGGTCAGAATTTTTTCCCCTTCCAAAACTTTTACCCTTCTGGTGAGAAAAGTATAGAAATGAATGAAAATAAAAAAATACTGGACTGTGGAATTTCCCAAAATATCCTTATTATTTCATGGGCGACTTTATTTTGGGTTTTTCATGCCTCTATTTTAGGACTTATTCTTGTGAAAAGACATTGAAAGAATGAATTTTCTTCTTTACTAATGAAAGTTGCATAAGGTAAAAGTTTTAAAACATTAAAATAAAGCTTATTTATTGATTTATAGGCTGTTGAACTCAGGTGTAGACCCAAAATAGCCTAACTTTAGGCATTAAAAAGTGCATGTGGGATACATGGTACGCGGTTCAAATTTTTTTTGGAGGAACTAGTATGTGTGAAGTATGTGTGAACTTACTTTCATATTTGTTTCTTGTGCCAAAGATGAGCAACTGCTGAATCAATTTACTATATATTTTGATCCTCGTTTTTGTTTTTAGGAACCATTTACATGACCAACTAAAGATGAAAGATGAATCTGAAGCATCAGCATCGTAGTATAAGTTACAAAGGGCATATCTGAAGTTAATTATTATATAGACATTGTTTTGTCTTTCATACAGTAACTGAATAAGAAGAAATGGCATCACTCCCAGACTGCATTCTCAGGACAGCCTCGGTATCGTATTTGACTTATCAGCTGAATTTGAAGATTTGCAAGTGAAATTCATGCACCCAAAAGGTCCCAGCAAGAAGTTCACATGGCCTAGAAAGGATGACGTAGTGTGGGTGCCTACAGCCCACATCCTCTGTCCAATCACTGCTCCTTCAACACGCCGTGGTGGACAGTACCACATATCTGGTGCAGATGATGGCCTGATTTCAGAGAAATTCAAGCAGTTCAAAGGACAGAAATAGTGGTGTGATAAGTTGGGGACAAATTACATGTTTTACATGGGACCTAAGGCAATATAACTCATTTTAACTGCAATATATTAGTTAGAATTCCTAAAAAAACGCCTATAAAACATAGTGCATTTCTTGGTTAAATTGGCCATGAAGGATTCAAGAAACAATGTTGATACTTCAGATATCAATTATTCGGATGTTTATTGTTATACAGACAAAGTTTCATGTTTCTACTCCATGTCCCACATTGGTTTCTGTGCCAATATATGTATGGTGTTTTTCAGTCTGTTTCATAAATAGGCATCGTTTTGAGGTCTAAGGAGACTAGCTAGCTCTTGGATATTTTTAGGTTAGAGAGAACTTTTAAGGTACTTTGAGATTTTTATAACATATGAACCTTGTTACTTATTAAAATTTGTGAAAAAAATGCCTAAATTCTTGAAAAATGCCATTTTCGCCAAATTTTTAAATTGCCCTGTACCACAGAGAAATGGGTATATTCATTCCAATTTTTTTTTTCCTGCTCTATTGTTAAGGTGTTTGAACCCTTCAGATCACTTGTAAGTCTATATCATCAGTCAGTTCCCAGTATTATCTTCCTAAATCAAGCCTTTCTACCTAACATATCAATTTCCGAGTGGAAAAATAGGGATTTAAATATTTTATAACTTAGCAAATAGCAATCATATGATGTTAAAACTTTGCAAGTAATCTATTCTTATGTTGGGATAGTTAAAAAAAAAGTTTGGAGATGATCAGAGGAGGTCATGCAACAAAATTTCCTCAGATTTGTTGAAATGAGATGGAATGACTCTTAGATGTTCCTACAATGTCAGGTTTTTATAGATTTTTCTCTATTTTGTTATAGTTCATCCATGTTCTGTACAATTTAAAAACCGTTTTGGGTGCATTTCATACTTTTTTGTTTTAAATTTCACTGTAAGTTGCGATATCTGTCAGAAAAACCCACAAACTGTTTGTGTGTCGGCAGATAGAAAGGAGCGTTCCAAAGCTCTCAGGCTGCATGATGCTGGAAAAACTGACACTGGGTTATTTATTTTTGTCTGAAATCTGATAAAAAATTCAGGGATTTTTAGCAGATGACTTGAATAATTCCATTTGGGGAGAATTAATCACTGCAGGAGTGCATCTGCATCCGAAATATCAGAGCGAAAAACGGAGGCTGAACACTGACAAAGACATCAGGATGGCTTTATTTTGTGTCTCATTCAGGGATTTCAATGGTCCAACCAGCAGTTTCCTGGTGTGGAGAAACGGCTTTTGGTCGATATTTTCCTTTCTGCAGCTGAAATATTTCCTCAAAACTGATTTCCTTTTGCCAACAAATCTTCTTTTTCTGCTCATTAGCTGCATGTGTGGAAGAAACTCGGCGTGTTCCTGGAAATATTCTTCCTTTTGTCTCCTTCCAGAACTCCAATGTGGAGAATTTGCCCCCTCATGTTCTTCGCTTGGTCTACAAAGAGGTTTCAGCGTTAGCAGCAGACCCCCCTGAGGGCATCAAGATCTACCCCAGCGAAGAAGACATCACAGAACTGCACACGGCCATCGAAGGACCGGGTAGGAGACGCTCTGTGGTGGAGGGGTTCAGCCCAGTCTGATGTCAGTGGACCGGACCAGTGAAATAAAACCAGAATAACCGAGAAATAACCACAACTCCCAATGGTTCCTCTGGTTTCAGGGATTCTCTTTTTACTAAACATCATGAACAAACTGAAGAAAATTCAGGTTCACCAACATTCATCCTCAGTTTATCATTTCCTCATTAAACTTCCAGATCAGAGTGTCTACAAAGGAACACAACATTTAGTCACCTGGACCTGAACCAGAGAGGGTTTACTGTAAAAAAGACACAAAAACGAGACGCAGTACGACAAAAGCGAGAAACAAAATGACACACGACACAAAAAAGAAACACACAAAGTTACAGAGTGGCAAAAAGTGACGCAAAGCTACAAAACGAAGCACAAAACAACGAATACAGTAAAACACAAAATGACAAAAAACACAAGCGAGACAAAAAAATGACAAAAACAACAAACAAAACGGCAAACCTCAGGAAAAATAGTGATCTTACAGATTGTCCCATCCATCCATCCATCCATCCATCCATCCATCCATCCATCCATCCTCCATCCATCCATCCTCTATCTATCCATCCATCCATCCATCCATCCTCTATCTATCCATCCATCCATCCATCCATCCTCTATCCATCCATCCATCCATCCATCCATCCATCCATCCATCCATCCATCCTCCATCCATCCATCCATCCTCTATCTATCCATCCATCCATCCATCCATCCATCCTCTATCTATCCATCCATCCATCCATCCATCCATCCATCCATCCATCCATCCTCTATCTATCCATCCATCCATCCATCCATCCTCTATCCATCCATCCATCCATCCATCCATCCATCCATCCTCCATCCATCCATCCATCCTCTATCTATCCATCCATCCATCCATCCATCCATCCATCCTCTATCTATCCATCCATCCATCCTCTATCTATCCATCCATCCATCCATCCATCCTCTATCTATCCATCCATCCATCCATCCATCCATCCATCCATCCATCCATCCATCCATCCTCTATCTATCCATCTATCCATCCATCCATCCATCCTCTATCCATCCATCCATCCATCCATCCATCCACCGACCGCTTTATCCTCACTGGGGTCATGGGGGCTGCTGGAGTCTGTCACAGGGCTACATATACAGGGATGAGAATTTTCTGCGGATTTTATCGTTGCCAGGGTCATTCTTGTGAATCGTCTAAATTCGAGGAGAACATTTTTTTGGGGGTGAGGTATGTTTATGGTCGGCCAGTCGTGATATCGAACGGCTGCTAATATCCACCGCGCTGAATGCTAGCTGCCACTCAGTGAGAGCTGTCATGTACAGTCCTGTAATCGAATCACCGTGAAGTGTAGAGTCCAGGGATGGGAATTTTCTGCAGATCCGCCGCACACATATCACCCCCCCCATCAACAACTTTCCGCTGGAATCAGAACTTGCTGATCCCATTCCTGCATATACAGACACACAATCACACTCACATTCACACCTACGGACAATTTAGAGTAACCAGTTATCCTCAGCATGTTTTTGGACTGTGGGAGGAAGCCGGAGTACCCGGAGAAAACCCACGCATGCACAGGGAGAACATGCAAACTCCATGCAGAAAGATCCCAGGCCGGGATTTGAACCGGGGATCTTCTTGTTGAAAGGCGACAGTACTGACCACTACGGCACTGTGCAGCCCCCAGATTGTCCCAGTTTTATTAAATTACACATAACATGAAGTAAAATCACAGAAAAAACACTTTTTAAAATAAACTTTGTTTTTTACATTTTTACCTTAAAATTTCCCTTTTTGTTGTTTTTTAAACAGGTGTTATTTCACAGGTGTTTGCTGTTACCTGAAAGACACAAAATATGAATGTTAAGGATTTTTCAAAAATATTAAATAATGTTTTTATCTGTTATTTTACAGATTGTTAAATTACAGCTCCTCTAAAGTGACTCAAATGTCCAAAAGACTCACAGATTCCTTCTAAATAATTCAAAATTTGTCCAAAGTGACTCAAAATGTGTCCAAAGCCAGTTAGAATACGTTCTCAATGAGCTGGAACTTTTCCAGAACGACTCAGATTTGTCCACAATGGGACAGAATGTTGAAAGTTAAGCAAAAAATAATCACAAATTCTCTAAAATGACTCCTAATGTGTCCAAAACACGGTAAAATGTGTGTACAGCCACTGTAAAGTGACTCAAATGTCCAAATTCCTCCTAAATAATGGAAAATGTGTTAAAAATGACTCAGATTTTGTCCAAAGTGAGCTAAGATGCGTCCTAAACGCTTGGAATTGGTGCAGAATGATTCCAGAATGAGTTGAAATAGCAGAAATGAATCACAGTTGATCTAACCCGACTCCAAACTGTAAAACTGAACAGTGCAGTAATCCGTGTTCTCTCTGAATCTAGCTGTGTTTAACGGTGTTTCTGCTGTAAATCTTCTCTGACCCTCTTTCCTCTCCGTCCTGCTCCCTGATCAATTCTTCATGCTTCGACAGAGGGAACTCCGTTTGCTGGCGGCGTTTTCCGAATGCGTCTGGTCCTCGGGAAGGACTTCCCTGCTGTTCCACCCAAGGGGTATTTCCTGACCAAGATTTTTCACCCCAACGTGGGCCACAAGGGAGAGATCTGTGTCAACGTGCTGAAGAGGGACTGGAAGGCAGAGCTGGGCCTGCGACACGTCCTGCTGGTAAGGAACTGTTTTATGTCTGTTGACAGGAACAGACGAGCTCCGTCATCGTTCCTTCATGTGTCCTAGCACGCCTCAGAGGTTTATCTGATGCACATCATGGGGCATTTTGGCTGGATGTCAGCAAAACATACACAAAAATCACCCACATCCTTCCAAAATGACTTGAAATTTGTCCAAAATTGTTAATAATTTGCCCAAAACATCTAATGGTACTCAATTTTTCCCCAACATGTCTAGAAATATTTCCAGAATGACTCAAAATTCCTCCTGAATAATGCAAAATTTGTCCAAAATGATTCAAAATTTGCCAGAAATAAATAGAAAATGTCTATTATTATTAAACTTTCCCTCAAAATGACAAGAAATGTTCCCAAAATGACTCAGAATTTTTCCAAAGAGAGTTAACCCTTTAAGCTTCAGTGTACCACCGGCGGTACACCTACTCATTTGCATAGGAATTTATACAAACACTATACACCGATGGAAAGCTTAGATTCTCATGAATCCGCCGGTATAAACCACTTTCAGATGTGATTACCACAGCGGGTGAGAAAAACACATTTGTCCGACAAAAACAAATATTCATCCATCCGTTCTCTATACACGGCTTCAACGCACACAGCGCGACTCACATTTCCGGGTTTATTATTACACACAGAAAAAAAGAATCCACAAAAAACGGCCATAATCCAACCTTTTACATCAGATGACACAAGCCAGTAAACTAATTTATCCAAAACATGTCCTGAAGTCGGTATAAAATCCACGAATCGGTCATTTTCAAGGGTTAAGATCCGTCCTAAATGATTTGGAATCAGTCCAGAGTAACTCAAATTTGTCCAAAATGATTAAAAACCTGCCAAAAATAAATAGAAAATGTCTATTATTACTGAATTTACACCCAAAATGACTAGAAATGTTTCCGAAATTACTCAAAAATTCCTCCTAAATCACGCAAAATGTGTCCAAAATGATTTAAAATTTGCCATAAAAGGTCTTAATATTACTAAATTTTCCCCCAAAATGACTAAAAATGTTTCCGAAATGACTCAAAATTTAAATTTGTCCAAATTATCCTCAGATTATTTTTTCCCTAAAATGACCTATTTTTCCTTAAGTGATGCAAAATTTGACCAAAATTAGTTTTACATGAGTAAAACTTTTCCTGAAATTACTCAGATTTTGTACTAAATGAGTTAAAAATTTTCCAGAATAAATTAAAAACTGTCAAAAAATTACAAAATTTTCCAGATTGACATTTTTTTCCTCAAAAGTGATGCAAAATTAGTCTGTTTTGAGTAAAACGCTTCAAAAAATTACTCAATTTTTGTCCAAAGTGAATCAAAAGTTTTCCAAAATTAATTAAAAAAATTGTCAAAAAATTACAGAATGAAATGCTGTAAAATTGAAAATAGAACAAACGCAGTAAATAACAACATACACGTAAAAACAAGGTCTGCTAGCTTGATGCTAATTCCTATGAGAAACCCCATTGACATGCTAATAGTTAGCATTGCAGTCGTGCCATGGCTGCACACGTTTTTCATCTTCCTACCTGTCCAGTAACAGATCTTAACGGATCTTTTCCTCTCTTCCCTTCAGACCATCAAGTGTCTCCTGATCCATCCGAACCCGGAGTCGGCTCTGAACGAGGAGGCCGGCCGCCTGCTGCTGGAGGACTATGCGGAGTACGAGTCCAGAGCCCGTCTGCTCACAGAGATCCACGCCATGGGGGGGCCCGGCGGTACGTCCGGGGCCCCTCAGGACCCCAACGACGGCCCCCAGCCCAAGAAGCACGCCGGCGACCCGACGAAGAGGGCGGGGCCGAGCGCGGCGCCGGTGCCGGCGGCTCTGGGCAACGGCGCTAACGGAGCTAGCACCACCTGCAGCAACAGCAGCAGCAGTAGCAGCAGCAACGTAGCGGGGAAGAAGAAAGCGGATAAAAAGCGAGCGTTGAGGCGACTTTAATACCTCGGCCGGATCCTCAGTGCGTATGAGTGCGAGTGTGAGAGTGTAAATATAAATATCGAAGTGTGCTGACGAAGTTTTTGTTCCCTTTTTCTGACTCTTTCTACCCCGACCCGGACCGTCACCTTTGTACTCGCCTCACCATCACGGCTTCGTTAATTATCTCCATACCGGAAGACGTCAACGGACACAATCCTCCTCTTTTTTTCCAGAAACAGAAACACTTTCACCTCGGAGATCTCAGTTGTTACGAACGAAAGACGCTCGTCTGTCCCTCAGTGAGACTCCTGTGGTCTCAGACTGGATCTTTTTACGGCGTCTCTGCTCAGTTTGCTGTGATGGTACTGTGTACTGCTCAGTCCAAACCGGGATTCATCAAATTAAATGATCCTCGATACCTAAAAGCCTCCTGTTTCATGTTTAGATCTGACTGAAGGTATGGAAGGAGTTAGCAGCAGAGAGCAGGAAGTCTGTCTGATTCTTTTCTAAAACTGTTTCACTGTCCAGTATTTTCAAAAGTCGTTTTTAATTGACATATCCATATTCAGCTGTCTCGTGGTCGTGTGTGAAGACGTAGATCAGTGGCTGTAAGGGAACAGGGTAACTTTTATATGAAAAACAAAACAAAAATCCTCTGTTCTCTGTGTTAAGCATACTGTGATGTGACTCCGCCTGCTTCCCGTAGAGCTCAGACCGATGGGGGACTCCAGCGCTCGGCCGGACTCGTCTCGTTGCACTTTCAGGGTTTCTGGGGCAGGTTTTCTCACAGTTCTGAACGCACGCCGGGTCTACATTTCCCAAGGAAACACACTGAAGCGCTGTCTTAATGTGGATGGAAAAGGTGCCTCTGAAACTCTGTTACTGCAGACTGTTGGCTGGATATTTTGTGTCCATTTTAAATTATTTAAATTAATAAAATACCAGAAGTGAAATGAGAAAACAAACGCTCCTATTTGCTTTTATTTGACGTGTGCAGTGAGTGAAAAGCATCGCATAATCAAAAACAATCGAGATCTTTACAGTCTTAAAAAAATTAAGACTAAAGATCTCTAGATTGATCTAGAATGACCCAAGTCCCAAATTACTAAAGTGACCCAAAAATGGTCCAAAATAACTTAAATGTCTTCAGAACCTGTCCATCAGTTAAAAATGTCAAGAATGGCTCAAGACCGATCCAGAACCACCCAAAGGACCGACAGAAATGACTCAGAATTTGTCCGTAAACGGCTAAAAAAATGTCCAAAACAAGTTCAAAGATGGACAGAATTTCTGAAATTTTGTGCAAAATGATGTGAAAATTGTACAAAATTACTGTTTTGTTTGAAATGATTCAAAAATATTCCAAAATTAATTTTTAAATAAGTCCAAAATGAGGTAAATTTTTTCCAAAATTACCAAAAATTTCTTAAAATTTGTCCAAAAAAATCTAAATTTGTTCTAAATAATTAATTTAAAAACATCCAAAATACAAAAATTCAGAATCACAAAAATCTGAAAATTTATACAAAAAAATCAAACTTCTCCAAAATAACGTGTCAAAATGTGTCTAAAATATCAGAAATTACTGAAAATGTGAGTTAAAATTTGATTTAGTTAAAATTTTATGCAAAATTATTCAAACTTTGTATAAATAGATGAAACATTTGCAGCTAAATCTGCTCTAAATGAGTCTCACTAGAGTTAATGTAGTATTTTACCATTTTTATTCGTTATTTTACAAAATAACGAATAAAAATTGGTCGCAAATGAAGTAAAAAAAAATGTTTTCAATTTTGTGCAAAATTACTGAAAACTCCGAATGACTTGAAATCTGTCTGAAGTGAGTTAAAACTTTTTTGCAAAATTACTCAGATTTTTCCAAATTGATGCAAATTTTCTCCAAAAAACTAGCCTAGCCGCGCTAGACAACCCACGGCAACGAATTTAATTCTCTGCCAGGGTCGACAACAAAACGACAACAGTCGTTGAGCTCCATTAGCACCGACTCTGAATAATCTTTCTGTTAACATGTCTGTAATATACTTGAGCTTCACCCATTGACTGTATAAATAAGGCTTCACCGAACTACCGCATCCTCTGATTTCCGGCGCTCTAGGAACTACGTCAGCCTATTCATTGCTGATTGGTTGTATACCTACCCAACTGCTGCAGAGTGATTTGATAGACAACCTTTTAGCCGCCTCCCTCCCTGTCGAACGTTCCTAGACCCTTGCGTCTTCAGAATGGGTCTAGTGCGGCTAGGCTAACAAAATGAGGCTGTTTGACTGGAATCCATTTATTTCATGTAATATTTCAAACTGGACGTCACATCGGTTGAATATTTTTGACTATTTCCTAAATTACTCAGATTAGTCCATTATTCTGCTGCCTGAAGCATTTTTCATGTTTTTTTCAGCAGCAGCAGATGGAAGCAGGTCGTTATCAGGCCTCTTCTCAGACACCTGGAGCTCCACTAAACCCTTCCACCTTCCTCCTGGAGGAGCTGCTCCTCCTCCTGCAGCGTTAAGGAGCAGCTCTGATGCATCCTGCTGCTGTCACAAACAGAAGATGTTTCTGTGATTCATCCTGTAAAAATCTGCTGCACATCTGAGGAGGACAAAACATCTGACCTC
This sequence comes from Acanthochromis polyacanthus, assembly GCF_021347895.1. Taxonomy (NCBI): domain Eukaryota; kingdom Metazoa; phylum Chordata; class Actinopteri; family Pomacentridae; genus Acanthochromis; species Acanthochromis polyacanthus. Next base: position 40,386,535 of record NC_067124.1, on the reverse strand, counting down.
CTGCTCCTCCCCCTAACCCCCTCCCTCATGCACCTTCACCTCCTCCTCCTGTTTTTCTCCTGCTTCACTTCCTCCTGTATTCCCTGTTCCCATTTCTACTCCTACTCCTCCACCTCCTGGTTTTACTGCACCTCTTCCTTCTCCTCCTGCTTCTACTGTACCACCTCCTGCTTCACCTCCTCCTGTATTCCTGTTTCTCTTTCTACTCCTTCTCCTCCTCCTACCACCTCCTAGTTCTACTGCACCTCCTGATTCAATTGCACCACCTCCTGCACCGCTTCCTTCTCCTCCTGCTTCTCCTCCTCCTGTTCTCCTTCTACCTTCTCCTCCTGCACCTCCACATACTTCTGCTCCTTCTCTTGCAGCACATCCACCTCCTGCTTCTCCCTTTTCTTCACCTCCTGCTCCTCCTCCCCCCCTGGTTCTTTCTGTTGCACCTCTTGAACCTCCTCCTTCATTTCCTCCTGCTTCTCCTCCTCCTCCCACCTCCTCCTTGTCAGTGTAGGTCTGAGTCTAATTGACAGTTTCGTTCTCGCTCCAGTGTTGGAGCTTTTTGCGCCAATCCTCTCCCCTTCCCCGTTTTCATCGCTTTCATAATTGCCACCAACATAATGACACAGTTGCTGTGGCAACCGTGTCTCTCTGAGTGTGTGTGAGTGTGTGTGTGTGTGTGTTTCTCTCTCTCCCGCACACACAAACGCGCACACACACAGTGGAATCACACGCACGCTCCCTCCCCTTGGATCTGGAGGTCTTCCTGGATTCTCCAACTTCTTCTTTCTCCGCTCCGGTTTTTCTTCTTCTGCTCTCCTTCCAGATGTTCTTAGATGTTCTCCGGTGGTTCTTTTGGCGGGTGAGCAGCACCGGTTGAATCGGGCCTAATGAGCATCAGCAGCACCAGTCTGAGCGACCAATCACAGCGCTCCCCCACCGGCGGACCTCCGTGAGGCCAGGAGGCGCAGCGAGCGGCGGAGCCTGTTTGTCGGCTGGAGATGGAGCAGAGCGCCCGCCTCGGTGCGCTCCGAACTTCCACCATCTGAGGAGGGGAAAAGGCGGACTGTTGGAGCTTCAGCGCATGTATCAGAGAGTTCTGCAGGATTACGAACCGGAGCGGAACCGGTGAGGAGCCAGAACAGGTGTCAGCAGAGCCAGCAACAGTGCGCAGACTCCCCGCATCCGTCCAGCAGCAGCGGCGCAGGTAAGACACGACGCTCCGCACCTTCCGCTGAAACAGCTGCAATTAGCGCAAAAAAGACAGGAAAAACCGATTGTGTGTCGCCGTGTGTGTGTCCGTGATTGTGCACGATAAACCCCGTGTGTGCGTGTGTTTTAGTTTTTTTGTTTTTTGCGGCTGTTGCGTGCGTGTGTTGAAGCTGCGCCACATCGCTGCGTCTTTTGTGCGCAGACATGTTCTCCGGCACTTTGGTCCATCAGAGGAGGACATTAGGAACATATTAACACACCGACACATGCAGCCGAACTACACACACACACACACCGGCACGGATACACCCACGCACACGCACGCACGCTCTCCCGATACATGCAAGTCATGTCCATAAAGCGTAAACTTATGGATGCGGTTGCGCAGCAGATAAAGTCTTTCACGCATCTTTATTCTTGTTTTTTTTTATTTTGATTTTAATTTTGATTTTCTCCAACATGCAGGAGGAGGAATAAAAGAGGCCATTTTGTTTTATTTCCAGCTGACACCTGTTGAAATGTGCTGTTCTCCCTCTGGTTCCTCTGCATGGAAGCAAAAAAACACGTCCAGGAGCACAGATCTGCTCGTGCTTGTCTGCTTTAGAGGACTGATTTGTGTGTTTCTGTTGTCTAATTATCTTTCTGGAGACTGGCAGATGTGGAGTCCTTTCTGCTGGCTGGCTGCAGAAGCATCGGACTGCCTTTTCTCCCTTTTTTTCTTGCACTCAGCAGCACAGACAGGAGCTGCAGTGCTATTCTGAGAGAGTTAGCTGCCTCAACCCACGCACTGAATCTGAGAAAGACAAGAGAGAGGCAGGGAAAAGAGGGAGAAAGAAAAGGAGGAGGAGAAGGGAAGGAAACGAGAAGGAGCTCCGAGCAGGGAACAGAAGAAGTCTCTCACACTGTGCTGACACACATTTAAATTATAAAGAAGCAAAAAGCCCGGCTGCACGGCGTCGCCCTTTAATTGATCGCACAGTGTTTGTGTGGCGTTGTGTTGGTGAGTGCTGCTGGGAGAAATGTACTTGATTCTGTGCCACCCACACACCGCCCTCCCACTCACGGTCGTCTCTGCATCTATACCTCTGGCTCTTCCCGCTCGCCACAATCGCTCTCTGCTTTTTCCGTTTAAATCCCTCAAACCCTGCATTATTTGTGCCCCTTTCTTTCTTTCTTTCTTTCTTTCTTTCTTTCTTTCTTTCTTTCTTTCTTTCTTTTCAATACAAAGAAGGGGGGGAGCAGGGGTAAGGTTTCTAATCTCTCATGTCCTGTTTTGTGATTTCTGCAGGAATAAGAAAAAGAACAAGAAGAAGAAAAAGAGTGGCCCCCCAGGAGAACCTTTTCGGAACATTAGTCAGAGGAGAAACCGCTGCTGCTTCCCTCCTCGGAAGGTTAGAGGAGCTCGTAACCGAAACCGGCGGCGGTGGCATCTCCCCCCCTCATCCTCCCGGTCTGTGCCTACATCCCCCGCCACAGATAGGGACGTTCTGATAATTACATGTAATTATAATTTCTGTGGGAGACAGATCTGCCTCTGTCTATTATTGCCCAACACCTCCGACACAATAACTCCACGCCATTTACATATTTCCTCTCCGCACAAAAAGTGATATTTCTTCCGAGGCGAATTTCACTTGTGAATCCGAGATCCGACTGAGTGACACTGTGTGCCTGAAAGCTTCAACATCCTGACGTTTGACTCATTCTGCAGGGCCGGTTTACGATCGGCCACAGTCCCAGACTCTCACTGATTGTTTACAGCAGCAGAAAGCACCAAATATACGACATAAACGCAGATTTAATGCGTGTCCCCCCCCCCCAGATTTGCTAAATAAGTGCCCAGTCTGAATGTACAGAAGAGCGAGCAAAGTGTTTACATCAAAGTGCCACGACCAGCGCAGGAATGTACCCGAACGCCACATTTCACTCAGAATAGCTTCACCTCCTCTTGGACTGAAAAGCAGCGAGATCGTTGTTCCCAGTTTGTCCTTTTTTTAATCGTACATTCTGGAGCTTCCACAGTTCCTTTCCTGCAGGTTTTAATAGCAGAACTGCTAAAAAGCATCCTGCCAGTGTTTGTCCCTCTGCAGCTCCATCGCTCCCGACCTTTTGTAATTATTATTTCACTGACGGCAGCAGAGAACAGACTTCCAGCGGCCGGCTCCGTCCTGAATGAGCTCAGGAACCCTTCAGCTTTAGTGGGTTAAACTAGCGGATACAGCGTTGTGGCTGCATTGACTCAACAACAGAAAATAGATGTCTTAGTCATGTAAAAATGACGCCCACCACCAATCTCCGAGTCCTCGCCGTCTCCCTGCTCTCCCTCCTCGCCGCCCCCCTCACCACCGTGGTGGAGACCTCAGCGTCCCCCCCTCCTCAGCCCCCCAGCCGGCTGCCCGACGCCGGCCCCTCACTGCTCCTCGCCATCCAACCGGCCGCCCTCCAGGGCCGGACCAAAACCCCGGAGTCGGACTCTCCGGACGGGGTCCTGGAGACGCCTCGGAGGCCCCTCCCCCAGGTGATGTTCCCCAAGAACGTCACCTCGTCGGAGGCCCTGGCGCCGCCGCTGGGAGCCGCCCAGGTGGCGCCGATCCCGCCCCGCATGGTGGAGCTGTGGATGGACGTGTGCCGGGGCTACTACGACGTGATGGGGCACTTCGACAGCGCTTTCAACTGCTCCAAAGACACCTACTTGTACTGCTGCGGGACCTGCCACTACCGGTTCTGCTGCCCAGACCGGAGCCGGCAGCTGGACCAGGACAGCTGCAGGAACTACCACTCCCCGGACTGGGCCAAGCCGCAGACGGAGACCATGATCATCCCTGAGGAGCTGACCAACGAGCCCGACTTCGACCCGCTGAAGCTGCAGAGTCACAACACCGGCTTCGTGATCGGCGGCGTGGTGGTGTTCATGGTGGCCGTGGCCGTGGGCATCAAGGTGGTCTTCAACAAGGTGCAGCAGGAGGCCCAGCAGAGGGACCTGAACATGCCCAGGTGAGGCTCTAGCTCCATCTGACACCGGCACTGTGATGAAATTAGGTCTGCAGAGCTCCATAAATGGCCCAGATTCATCATTCTGGAATCAGAATATTGTTATTAGTCATCAGCTGAAACATATTTCATCTCCACCGAGTGGCTGCTGCAGGAATCATGGCTGTTTTGGTTTCCTCTTGGCTTCCTCGGCTCATGCATGGCCTGCAGCCTTGGCAATCAGGACTTTGGTTTCTGAGCAGGTCACAGTTTTCTGTCTGGTGGGAGAAGATGCTCTTAGATGCATATGAACAGTTGGCTGGTTGATTAGAGGATGAAGAATACTGAATAGTGTGTTATTTTTTACATTTATCCATCAGTGTGCACCATCCGCATCATAAATAAATCAAAATAACTTGAAGAACTGCAGCGATTAACTGTTTCATCGATAATTATTTTGACAGTTTCTGATTCAGTTTCACCAATTTTTAAAAGACAATCTGTGATTTTCAAAGAATTAACTGCTAGATCTGAATGAAAATATTAAAAAATCTGTCATTTAAGTTCCTTAAATGTGAATATTTTCTGGTTTCTTTCCTCCTCTGTGACAGTAAACTGAAGATCTTTGGACTAAATAAGACGTTTTTCACTATTCTCTGACATTTTAGAGACCAAACAATTGATCATATCATCCAGAAATTAACTGACAGAATAATAAAGAATGAAAATATTCAATAAACAAGCATTTTAAACAGCTAAATAGAGAAATCAGATTGGTCTTGAGCATTTACAAGTTTAAGTATTAAGCCTAATACCTTGCAATGTTAGTTGTTAATTGCGGCATTAATTATGGTTTTTAGCTGCAACAATTAATTGATTAGTTGTCGACTATTTCAATTAATCACCAACTATTATAGTTTTAAATAAAAACAGTCTAAAATCTCTGATTCCAGCTTCTTAAATGTGAATATTTTCTGGTTTCTTTCCTCCTCTATGACAGTAAACTGAAGATCTTTGGACTAAACAGGACGTGTTTCACCGTTTTCTGACATTTTAGAGACCAAACAATTGATCGGTTCATCTTGAAATTAACTGACAGAATAATAGACAATGGAAATAATTATTAAATCAGTTTTTGGCATAATTTCAAGCAACTAAATAGAAATCAGATTGGTGTTGAGAATTTACAAGTTTAAATATTAAGGTTAAGATTCCTCAGTATTACTCAGTTGTTAGTTGCAGCACTAATTTTTTAAACATTACTCACCAATTATTATAGTTTTGAATAAAAACAGTCTAAATTATGTGATTCCAGCTTCTTAAATGTGAATATTTTCTGGTTTATTTCCTCTTCTGTGACAGTAAACTGAAGATCTTTGGCCAAAAAAGGACAAATTCGCACAATTTTCTGACATTTTCATGTCAGTTCATCCAAAAATTAATTGACAGACGAATAGACATTAGAAATAATTATCAATTTAGTTTTGCACCACATTTGAAGCAACTCAGTAAAGATATCAAGTTTAAGTATTCAGGTTATGATTCTACAATGTTACTCAGTTGGTAGTTGCAGCACTACTTTTTTTTTTTCATTAATCAGCGACCATTATAGTTAAAAAAAAAACTAAATTCTGTGATTGCAGCTTCTTAAATGTAGTTTCTTTCTGCCTCTATGACAGTAAACTGAATATCTTTGGACAAAACAATTCATTTTATCACCATTTTCTGACCAAACAGCTGATCGATCAAAGCAGGAACTAATCAACGGTCATGGTTGCAGCAGTAATTGATGGTTTTTGTTGCTTTGAGCGGCTTCAGCAGCTTCACACGTTTGTAATTGATTTAAATGTCTAAATGTTTGTAATAAGATCAGTGCAGGTCCTACGGTGTGAACCTGACGTGACGTTGTGTGCAGGAAACAGCGTTCATCGCCTGTTTTGTCTCATGCTTCATTGCGTGTTCAGAGCCCTGGTGGACATGTTGCGGCACCAGTCGAGTCCGGTGCAGCAGGACGAGAGGAACAACAGTGTGGCCCTGGCGGTGACAGACGGTCAGGGGACGCTGGGGAGGCCTCCGAAGAACCTGTACGCCCCGGGACTGCCCAGCAAGGACAACAGATGTGAGCAGCTTTAGGGCACAATCGCAGCTTTTTGTAGCGCCGAGGCTCATTGTGCTTCTCTGCATGGAGGCAGCATTATCCTTCAGGAGACAGAATAAAACAGGAGTTCTGATTAGTAGTGAGCTAAAAAAAAACAACAACTTTAACTTAATTATGTCAAAAATATGCAGAATAGTGCTTCTGTGTTGATTGTGGACGCATATCAAGAGTTAGTTGATCAGGTAGAGAATGAAAAATAATAAATAGCATGTTATTTTTCATGCTTATTCATCACTGTGCATGTGCTCATATCCACTAATTGGAAGACGGACATTCTTATACAGTCATTTAGTCGATTAATTAGATTAATCTCCAACCATTCTTTGAGAAAAAAAGTTTAAATTCTGTGATTTCAGCTTTGTAAATGTGTATAGTTTCTGCTTTCTTTCCTCCTCTATGTAAGTAAACTGAAGACCTTTGGACAAAACAAGACATTGGGGGACAAATTTTGTGAAATTTTTGTCCCCAAATCAGTAAATCCAGAAATCAAGTGACAGAATAACGGAAATAGTGATGTGTCGAGAAATATCATATGTGTAAAGAATTTCCTCAAGAAGTCTAAATTTTAAGATTAAAATCCTATAATATTAGGGAAAATAATCATCTCAAAATCAACAGTCAAGATGCAACGATTTACTGATTAATCATTTAATTGATTAAATAAATTAATCTTCCACTATGCTGATAATCAATTAATTGGTTTTGAGTACATTTTCAATGAAAAACTATTTAATTCTGTGATTTCAGCTTCTTAAATGTGAATATTTTCTGGTTTCTTTCCTCTGTGACACCAAACTGAAGATTTTTGGGACAAAGCAAGGCATTTGACAAGAACTTTGCACCATTTTGTAAGATTTTAGAATTTTTTAGGTTAATCCTTGAATCAGTTATTTTGAAATTACATAATGAAATAATTGGCATTAGAAATAATTATTAAGTCACATATGCAGCACATTTAACACAACAAAGTGCTTTCCAGTAGAGAAAAAAGACTGTTGAGGATGTAAAGTGCAAGTTTCTTTAAGGTTAAGATTGTACAATGACTCATTTCTTAGTTGCAGCATTAATTGTTTTTTCATTAATACGTCACTTTTTGAAATGTCAAAATTTCCTTGTTTCCTTGTAGAACTACTAATCGATTCACTGATAATCTGCTGTGTTGATAATCAGTTTGAGTCATTTCCCACTAAAAACAGTCTAATTTCTGTAATTTCAGCTCTTTAAATGTGAATATTTTCTGATTTCTTTCCTCCTCCGTGACAGTAAACTGAAGGTCTTGGGACTAAACAAGACATTTAAAGAAACTCTGATCCACATTTTCCCACACTTTTGAGACCAAACAACTGATCGGTTAATCAGTTTGAGTCATTTTTAATTAAGGCAGTCTATATTCTGTGATTTCAGCTTCTTCAATGTGAATATCTTATGCTTCTCTGGTTATTTTTTGGTGGAAAAGATGCAGTTCGTTCACCATTTTTAATTTAATACACAAACATGTGCAGATGCGTGTTGCTGTGATGCAGCCAGATCTGCAGCTGACTTGATCTTTTCAGCTAAAACCTGCCTGACTTCCATTTTGTGAGCTTTTTTTTGAATTTCATGTTTTTTAAAATTCCTGTTCTTTTGACTTGCAGTGGGCAATTTGCAGCACAATTTCATCCACTCGTCAGGCTCCAGCCCCAAACACACGGCAACCATCGGTAAGCAGCTGCCGGCTTCCATGTAAATTACACGTAATCGCTCTGATGCTTCATTTACTTCATTCAGCTTGGTTTGGAGCTCCCGAGCAGTCCCATTCATTCCCACAATGACGGCGATCATCGGCGCTGAAAGCAAGTTAAAATCTCTCCCATCCAGAGGAGCAGATCTCATTTAACACTCCGCCGTCTCGTCCCTGCAGAACGAACACCTCGGATGAACAACGCTCAGCTGGCGGCCGGAGGAACGCTGCTCTCCAGCAAGCACAACAACACCAAGTCCCAGCCCTCCTTCCACCACTCCCTGCACAACCTGGCCCAGCTGCCACCCTCCTACGAGAGCGCCACTAAGCCCGAGCTCAACCGATACTCGTCGCTCAAACGACTCGGTGAGTCGCCTCCGTCTGCAGCTTCCCTCCCAGAGCAGCTGTTTTAGAAAAAACTCCTCTAAAAAACAACAACAAGTGTTTCGGCTCAACGGCAATAAAAATAGCAGCTGGAATCAAAGTTTTAGCATGAAATTATGTCTCCAAAGCACAAAAACATGCAGATTAGTGCTTTTCAAATTACACCAATTTCCCGATAGAGCTGCAACAAATAATCAATAATCTGACAATCAATTAATCGGTTTGAGTCATTTTTCAGTTAAAACAGTCTAAATTCTGTGATTGCAGCTCAACAGAAATAAAAATAATAGCTGGAACCAGAGTTTTAACATGAAATTATGTCTCCAAAACAGAGAAAATGCAGATAAGAGTTTATGTGTGGATTGTTGAAGTAGAAGAAGCATTAAAAAACTCAAAATGCATCAATTTCCTTATAGAGCTGCAACAAATAATCAGTACTTTGGCAATTGATCAATCAGTTTCAGTCATTTTTCAGTTGAAACAGTCTAAATTCTGTGATTGCAGCTCAACAGCAATAAAAATACTAGCTGCAATCAGTGTTTTAACATGAAAATATGTCTCCAAAGCAGACAAACATGCAAACCAGTGCCTCTGTGTGGATTGTTGAAACAGAAGAAGCATTAAACGACTAAAAATGCGCCAATTTCCTTGTGGAGTTGCAACAAATAATCAGTACTTTAGCAATCAATTAGTGAGTTTGAGTTAAAACCATCTAAATTCTGTGATTGCAGCCCTAAAAACAAGTGTTTCAGCTCAAGAACAATAAAAAATAACAGCTGGAATCAATATTTTAACATGAAATTATGTCTCCAAAGCAGAAAAACATGCAGAACAGTGCTCCTGTGTAGACTGTAAAAGCAGGAGAAGGATCAAAAGACTCAAAATGCGCTAATTTCCTTGTAGAACTGCAACAAATGATAATTTGACAATCCATTAATAGGTTTAAGTAATTTTTCAGTTAAAACAGTCTAAATTCTTTGACTGCAGTTCAACAGCAGCAAAAAAAATTATTTTTTTGTGTTCCATTTTGGCACTTCAAAGACAAACAATTCATCAATTAACCAAAAATATTGAACACTGGGAATAATCAATAGTTGCAGCTTTAATTAGTGTAGTTGCTCTTCATTAAGGCTAATTGTACCAAGTGGACCCGTTGCCTTGGAGTTAATTAATCGATTCAATTATTTTAGCACATTTATTGTGTTTCACAAACGTAGCTTGTTGCTTTTCTGCATTTCTTATGTTATGTCTTTTTTTTTATTTCTCTATATTATCTCATCTTAAATTAAACCCAGTATTAAGTTGCTGCAATTACCCACAATATCACGTCAACACAACTCACCATTTGCATCTTCAAAGGTTCCTGCTGCTACCGTGCATCTAATTGTTCATCCTCTGTGTTCTGCTGCGATAAGATGTTTCTCTGTTTGTTTTCCAGAGAAAGGAAGAATAAGTCTGATCTCAAAATTAACCCAATGATAAGTTGGTGCAATTAGTCAACGTCATGTCAACACGACTCATCATTTGCAACTTCTTTTTTGTCAAATTCAATACATTTTCAAGCACATAATTAAGTGATTCCCTTAGGTTGGTGGTGAAAAACGGGTTAATTCTGTCCAATAAAGTCTTATCTTGTCTCAGATTTAACACAATGCTAATTTGGTGTAGCATTATAATGTCAGCACAACTTATCATTTGTGACTTTAAGGGATTATTTACATCAATACATTTTCCTTTTGCCACCATGCATGTATTGAAGTGCCCCCCCTTGTTCTGATTCTGTTTTCTGGGTGATAAATGGGTTGAATCTGTTTGGTTTTCAGAGAAAGATCTGGATGATACTCGTCTGGTTCCTGCACCAATAGTAAGGTCTTAGCTTAGCTTAGCCGAGCTTAGGTTGTCTTAGGTTGACTGAGCTTATCTTATCTTCTCTCAGAATTTACATAATGCTAATTATAATGCCAACACAGTTCACCATTTGCAACTGTAACCCTTTGATGTGCAGTGTGGGTCAAGACATATCCATTTTCCATTGGATTTGGGTCACTTTTGGCCCATGCTGCTCATCAAAGGGTTGAAGGGTCATTTTCCCATCATACATCTAATTAATGACCCCCTTTGTTCTAATTGTGTTTTCTGGGTGATAAACGGGTTTATTCTGTTTGATTTTCAGAGAATAGTTTGGATGAATACTCATCTGGATACTGCACGACCAATAAAGTCTTAGCTTAGCTTAGCTTAGCTTAGTTTACATCGTCTCGTCTCATCTCAAATTCAACACAGTGCTAATTATAACATCAACATGACTCATTATTTGCACTTTAAAGGTTAATTTTGCGACCGTCTACGTATTGAAGTGACCTCCTGATAAACGGGTTGACTTTGTTTGGTCTCCATGTGTCTGGTTATGGCACCAACAGTAGTCTCAGTTTAGCTTAGCTTTCGTTAGTTTATCTTATCTCAAAATGAACATAATGCTAATTATAGCGTCAGCACAACTCACCATGTGCACTTTTAAAGGTTCATTTTGCCACCGTGCAGCTAATTAATGGCACCCTGTGTTCTGATTGTGTTTTCGGTGCTGATAAATGGGTTGATTCTGTTTGGTTTCCAGAGAAAGGTCTGGATGAATATTCGTCTGGTTACTGCACTACCAAGCGTCGTCCCCACACTGCCCAGCCGGCCCTCCAGTCCTCCCAGCACCACCTCCACTGGGGCGGGGACTACACCCTGAGCGGCAGAGGGACCCTCCCCCGGCATGCCGCCCGCCCCTGGATCCCGCCGCCGCCCTCCGGCATGCCTGCCTCGCCCACCCCCAACCCATACCCCCTGGACCCGCCCGAGCCCCAGTTCAACCCCAACTACGACACCCTGTCCAAGCCGCCGAGGAAGGTCAAGTCCACCGACCAACTGCTCAACATGGGCGATGTCCCCGGGAACACCGGCACCTTGTCGCGGCTCTCCAAGAACCAGCAGCACCAGTACTACAAAGCCATGGCGGCCTCCAACAAGAACTCCAACACGCAGACGCTCACCAGGAAGAGGGACGACCGACGGGATGATCGGAGGGACGATCGAAGGGACGATCGAAGGGATGACCGAAGGGATGATCGAAGGGACGACCGAAGGGACGACCGAAGGGACGACCGAAGGGACGACCGAAGGGACGATCGAAGGGACGACCGAAGGGACGATCGAAGGGACGACCGAAGGGACGACCGAAGGGACGACCGAAGGGACGACAGAAGGGACGACAGAAGGGATGACCGGAGGGACGATCGGAGGGACGACCGGAGGGAGGATAGGCTGCTGATGTCCCCCGACCACCTGGAGGACAGGCTGGGCGGGATGGGCGTGGTGGATCCCTACGCCCACACGGGCGGCATCGTCCCCACACTTCCCCGCCAGCAGAAGGCCCAGTCCCAGCAGAACGTCTGTGCCACGCCCTCCCTGGACCGCCACCACATGATCAAGATGAACTCTCACCCAACATCCGGGCGCGAGCAGGAGCGGAGCAACGCCACCATGACCGGCCACATGAGCGGAGGGATGGGCTGGACGGGGGAGATGCCCGGGTCTGGTGGGGTCGTCATGGGAACGGGAACACTGGGGGGCCACAGCGCCAGGAGGATGGCTTTCGCAGCCAAAAGGCAGAACACCATCGAGCAGCTACATTTCATACCGGGAGGTGGCGGCACTGGCAGCAGCGGTGGCGGGGGGTCAGCAGGCAGCGGCGGAGGCAGCCAGGGCATCAGGACGGGGAGTAAAAATGAGGTGACGGTGTGAGTTCAACAACTAGATCTACAGCTAAACTAGAAGTATCAAGTATAATAGTACCAGTATCATGTCTTTATTCAGATTAGTGTTAATTGTAATTAAATAGCTTGAATATTATCAGATTAAAGCTCTCGGAAGGGGAACAGCGGTTCGCCTGTGTGATAGCCTAACAGTACATCAGCCATATTTTGTAACCGAATTCGCCATATTGCCATAAACAGCGGTGCCATTTCTCAGAGAGACTGACTGGGAGGGAATCAGGAGTGTCGTTCATATTTAGTTTTTATATATGTTTCTAAAGAAGTACTCAGGAGCCATATTAGATAGAGAACTGTGTGGAATATTAATATCACAGAGATTCAGAACCGCCGACCTGAACTGTCTGCTCACCGATTTACAAACTGGACCTGAACTTTACTCTGGATTCTGGAGGTCTCAGACTCAACTTGACTCTTGTTGCTTCAAAGCGAGCAGACAAAGCGTGGGCCGGTTCCGATTTGAAGTGACGTGCCCACGTTGCCGATCCGATGCCTGGGTTGCCTCGTTTTCCATGTGACCTTAGCTGAAACCCCCAGAGGAGCTCGCCCTGATCCGGTGAGTTCCCACCTGTAGATCAGGACCTACCTGTACAAACAATGGGCTACCAAATAATACAGAGCCATCTAAAAAACAAGCAGAAACTGAAAAATCTGACAGAACCGAGAGACGAAAGTGTTCAGTTTACCGACGAAGAGGCTTTAATGTAGGTTGGAAGGTTTTTCTACAGAGCACAAATGAGTAGACGTGACGCAGAGGTTGCACTTACACAACTGTCCTTCAAAGCCATTTATGGAAGTACAAAAAAAAACAGCACAGGGTAAGCTGGTCTGACAATCACTGATTTATTCTTGTATTACTGATATTATTCTCGCCAGGTGACAGATTATCAGTGAGATTCTGTACAGGATGAGGGCGACCCGAGGCCTCCTCCTGCACGGCGGCGAGTGCCATAAGAGACTCGGATGGTTAGGAAGCCCTTCCCGTCCTCGACACCAAGACCTGCTGTATCATAACGCACTTCAGCCAGTTAAAAAAAACACAAAAAACCCCATAAAAAAACAACCAAAAAAAATAGAAAAGAGAAAAAACCATCAATAACAACGCTTCTCAATACTAAGGGCTATCCTATCCTATATACTGTAGTCTGTGATATCTGTGGTCCATATAAATGCTATCTCTTTCTATTGATTTTGTGTTGATATTGTCATGATGTATTAAGTATTACTGTGTGCAACAACAACAACAACAAAAAAGAGCAATCTAAGCACAGTTCAAAGATGGAGACTAAACTTTTGCACAATTCTACCCCCCTGATATTTGCACCGGACGCTTTGTGTCCCCGAGGTTTACATTCAGCTGGTCGACGGACGGACGGACGGACGGACGGACGGACAGATGGAAGGATTTCTTTAGTTTTCTATCAGAGGTTATAATCGCAGCTCGGTTCTGAAGACAGATTCCACATTTGGACAATCTTCCTATACACAGTGCTCGGTGTAGTTGTTCTGAATATGATGGAGTGTTATTATTAATAATTATTATAACTGTTATGGTTATTATTAACAATTATCTTATGGTGTGATGTTCTTTTACTTGGTGGGATTTAAGTGTTTATTGTTTTTTAAGGTAACTCTCACGACTAGTCGGTCTTTCTTTCCATACATCTTGGTCACGACGTTTCTAGAACATTCCAGATCTTGATGCATGCCAGCTCCATTCCACAGAGAGGCCCGGATTTTTAACGGTCGCTGCCGGTCGACTCTCCAGCTGTGTGCCTCGACATCGGCCTTACGACTTCGGTTTTTTTCCCACTCAAAAACGCCGAAAACAATCTGCAGCCTTCTAGATGTGAGTGTAGGTGAAACAGCCAGCGAGGGACGGTTAGGACTCACCGAGGGTTCTCCGCCTGCAGAACCCGCGACGCCATAAACGTATGAGTGTTGGGATGAATGTTTATTACGCAGGTTGGAGACAGACGGACGGACACCCCGAACGCTTCGAGTGTCTTTTTCAGGGAAATAGGACAGATGACATACAGTAGTATTAGATTTTTAAAAAAAATAGAGCCACAAAAAGGTCTGTAGCAAAGTCTGTAAAATCTCACAAGCCATATCCATCGAAATCATCATCATCGCGATTTTATAAATGGTTAATCTAATTTGTGCAAGTATCGTATTTTGTATAGCTAGTACAATCAGAATATTTTGAGTGACATTAATTTGAGGATTCTAAGAAAAATAAATAAAAAACCTCTGTGTTAGTATTTAATGAATTGTACAGTGCCGAACTCATAGCATTTTGTCGTCTCTTTTTATTGTCACGAACCTCCTCGGCCGGTTTATTTCAGAAGGCGGGAGGTCAAGAGGCTCGTTTTCAGACGGAAATGAATGAATATGGTGCCAGTTTTTACCATTATGAATTCATTTAGAGCGCGGAGGGTTCACGGCCACCCATTACAAATTATGGATTTATTTTCATGCCTATAAATTTCAAATCGACCCTTTTGTTATTGTTTGATGCATTGATCCCCTTGGATACGACAGTGACTTACACAGAATTTGTATAATAAAGTTGGTGGGAAAAAACAACAAGGCTTCGTGTGAGACTTCTTGCATTAATTGTTGCACTTTCTTTTAAATGTTCTTAATTCCTGATTGAAGTATTTTTAGAGCACGATTTAACTTAAACCTGCATTTAAGCTCCACATTCTTCCTCTTCATGCTAAAAATTTAGATTTATAGTGAATTTTTACTCGAGAAACAGGTTTCTTATGACTGGAAATGACATAAACGAGATAAAACTCAGTCAGACATTATATTAGAGAGGGCTTCTTTGCATTTTCATTTAAAATCTTGAACAAAACAACTCAATTAAATAATCCAGTGTCATCAGCATATTGGAACAGCGGCAAGTTTTGATGCATTTATCGTCCCTGAGGATGAAAATATTTATAATATAGAGGGTTTAGGAACCTTCAAAAACCCTTAAATGCAAAATATGTTATAGGTTAAACAGTTAAGGATCAGTTTATTTCCTCCCTGTGCAAAATCTCGATTTTTAGTCAATTGTATTTGATTAACAGGTTTCTTCTGTCTGGAAATGACATAAACAAAAGACAAAACCCAGTAAAATGTTATATTAGAGATGTTAATGATTAGTTTTGGCTATTTCTTTTTTACATTTTTACTAAAATGTCGGGTCTAAAATGGTTCACATCTGTTGAAGTGGGTCCATTTTTTTTTTAGAGAAAATGCAGCTTTTGTCTCCTTCTAAACATTCCTGTTTTTTTTTTTTACCATGTTCTATCAGGTTCTTGTCCACTTTAAAGGTAGACCAGATGGTATAGTAGTTCTCTCGTCACTTACTGACTACAAAAAACACCAAAATTGTTTCTCCTCATGTCAATTTTTGATTTAAAGCTATTTTTTAGTAGAACAACAGGTTTCTTCTGGCTGGAAATTACATAAACAAGAGACAAACAAAGCCAGACATTGTGTTAGAGATATTAATGATGGATTTGAACTATTTAATGATTTTTTAAAAACAATTTACTGCCTAAAATTATAAAAATCTATTAAAAACACAGCTTCTATCAAGACAGAAAATGACAAAAATGAAAAAATAAGACAAAATTACAGAAAATAGACACAAAATGATAAAAATGAGACAGAAAATGACAAAAACAAGACACAAATCGACAAACACGAGACACAAAAGACAAAACCAAGACAGAGAACAACAAAATCAATAGCTCACCATTCGTTTCATGTGTAAAATCTGTATTTTAGGGGAAAATAATTTATTTAATATGGACAAATTAAAGGAAAAACATCTCCAAATGGAGACGTGGCCTGAATTTGGGTCATTATTTGCTATTTCTGACCGACATCTGCACAAACAGCATGCAATAAGTTATGAAACCGGCCTTCTAATAATAGTGATCATGAGGCAAATGAATGTTTTCTGAGGGTCAAAGCAGCAGCAGCAGCAGCAGCGATGTGAACGAAAAGCCTTCAGCAGGTTGGTGAGGTGTTGTATAAACCACGCTGAGGCTATACGCTGAAATGAAAAGTCTAATTTACAGATGCTGTCAGCTGCTTCATCCTCATATTCAGAACCTCCCGTGAATAAACTTATTGCACTGAGATGTACGACGCAGAAATAATCCCCGCAGCAGGTAAACAGGACATATTATGTTTGCTTTTGGACTTTCGCTGTCTCTCAAGCGTCACAGTGCTCCTCTCTAATTTACACTTTTCACCAGCAGGAGGTCCGCACACGCTCAGAATGTCAGACTAAACCTTTAACTCTGTTCCTGTCGACAAAAACCAGACACAAAAGACATAAACAAGACATAAAACAACAAAAATGAAACAGAAAATGAAAAAAAGACACAAAAGACAAAAACAAGACAAAAAAACCGAAACAGAAAACAACAAAAACACG
This sequence comes from Acanthochromis polyacanthus, assembly GCF_021347895.1. Classification (NCBI taxonomy): domain Eukaryota; kingdom Metazoa; phylum Chordata; class Actinopteri; family Pomacentridae; genus Acanthochromis; species Acanthochromis polyacanthus. The sequence continues at coordinate 40,369,838 of NC_067124.1, read as the reverse complement.
ACAGAAAAGGGCAAAAACAAGACAGAAATTGTTATATGTTGTATGTAAGCTGCTGAACACTTGAATTTCCCTCGGGATTAATAAAGTATCTATCTAAAATGAAAAAATGAGACAGAAAACAACAAAAAGACACAAACCGACAAAAACAAGAAACAAAACAACAAAAACGAGACACAAAAATGACTAAATCAATAGCTCATCATTCGTTTCATGTGTAAAATCTGTATTTTTTGGTAAAATAATTGACATAATGTGGACAAATTAAAGGAAAAACATCTCTAAATGGAGATGTTGCCTGAATTTGGGTCATTATTTACTATTTCTGACCGACATCTGCACAAACAGCATGCAATAAGTTATGAAACCAGCATTCTAATAATAGTGATCATGAGGCCAATGAATGTTTTCTGAAAAAATGACAAAAATGAGACAGAAAACAACATAAATGAGACACAAAGTGACAAAAAGAAGACACAAAATGACAAAAACAAGAAATAAAAGGACAAAAACAAGACAAAATGACAACAAGAACAAACAAAATGACAAAAACAAAACAAAAATGACGAAACAAGACACAAAACAGAAATTAAACAGAAAACAAGACACAAAATGAAAAATAATCAAAATTACAAAACAAGACACAAAATGACAAAAGTGAGAAAGAAAACACCAAAAACAGGACATAACGTGACAAACACAAAACGAAAATGAACCTTTTTAATGTTCTGCATTGACAATTTTCCCTTTTCCACTGCATTTATTCATTGTTTTATTGTATTTCGTGTATTTGTAATAAACTGTTATTTCAGGCCTGCAGGTTCAACTACATTATGGAGCCCGGGGCGGTTAACTTTGAATACTCCCAGCGGGGTAAAAAATTGCCCTCGGGTGCAGGGAGCCGGTCCGGACCGGACGGGGTGAACGTGCCGGTCGGGTGTAGCCCAGTTTGAACCCCGCCTGTGCCTCCTGGTGCCTCCGCCGTTGAGCCCCGGAACCATTAGCGGGGCCGGAAAGGACCGATGTTCAGGGAGCACACGTCACTCACTTTTACCCAAAAACATTCCCGGCCAGCCGCCGTCCGAAGCTCCCTCCGCCGAACCGACGTCCGAGCGGCGGCTCCCGGTCCAGCGAGCAGCGAGATGGAGAGCGGGCGGCCGCCGTGTGCGGTCCGGGCGTGCAGCGGAAAACCCGGAGCCGTCCCCGCGCGGCGGCAGCATCAGTGAAAATGGCTCCGGCTAACGACTGGAAAACAGCACGCAGACACGGACGGCAGCTAGCTCGGCTCGGCGGCTAGAAGAAGGCGTGACAGGCCGCAGCATCCCTCCCGCCGCGGCCCCGCCACCGGAGCCGAAGGTAAACATCAGTCCGGATTAACGTTACGCAGGATGAGCGCCGGTATAACGGCTCTTAGCCGCTACCGGGGCCGTTAACGGCGAAATCCCGTCAGCTCGGCTCGCGCGCCAGGCTAGCAGCGTTAGCATGTTTTGAGGCTGCGAAATAAGACGCTAAAGAGAAGTTACTGCCGGTTTGTTCACTGATCTCGTCTAATTTTGGACACTTTTTCGGTAATTATAGACAGGTTTTTAGTGTTATTAAATAGTTTATACCTAATTTTATGTAATTTGAGTCATTTTGGTCAATTTTTAAGTCATTTTTAGTCTAATTTTGGACACTTCTTCAGTCATTACACCATTTTTAATCCAATTTTGCACTCTTATCAGATTTTGAGGAGGAAATCAATAGAAAATATTCACATTTTTGCAAATTTAGATGTTTAAAAACAACTTAAATTCATGCAAACAGCTAAACACTTTCCATTTATGCAAATTTATTTCAATATAATGTGTTTTTTGTCTAACTTTGAACACTTTTTCAGTAATTATGGAAATTTTAAAAAATAATTTTAAGCAGTTTATGCCAAATTTTAGATGATTTGAGTCATTTTGGTCAATTTTTAAGTCAATTTGGATCATTTCTAATCTAATTTTGTACTTCTTTAGTCACTATACTCCATTTTAAATCCAATTTTGGACTATTTAACAGATTTTGAGGAGGAAAAAGTCAGACAATATTCAACTTTTTGCAAATCTAGAAGCTTTAAAACAGCTTAAATTCATGCAAACAGCTAAACAAGTACCATTTATGCAAATTTATCACATTGAATGTGTTTATTGTTCCTATATTGTTGAATTAAACATGCTAAATAAATGAAAAAGTAAAGTTGTCTCATCTAAATGTCTTGTTTAGTCCAAAGATCTTCAATGTATTGTCACAGAGGAGTAAAGAAACCAGAAAATATTCACATTTTTGCAAATTTAGATAATTAAAAACTATTCAGATTCATGCAAACAGCTCAACACTTTCCATTTATGCAAATTATTCAAATAAAATGTGTTTTTAATCTTATTTTTGGACTGCTTTAGTCACTTTAGACCATTTTTAAGCCAGTTTTGGACTGTTTGACAGATTTAGGAGAAAATTTGAGTCATTTTGGAAAATTTGATCCAATTTTATTCTTTACGTTTCATCAATGTGACCAATTTGTATTTAACTTTAGATAAACTGAGACATTTTGGACACTTTTTCGTTAATTATGGACAATTTTTTAGTAATTTTAAGCAGTTTATACCTAATTTTAGATAATTTGAGTCATTTTGATCAACTTTTTAGCCAATTTGGATCATTTTTAGCGGCTCCAGCTAATCCCAGCAGTCTGTGTGTGTTTTCCAGGCAGATTTACATGAAAATGAGAGGCAGAAACTCTTGCTCTGATAGACGGCGTTCGAGCTCACTCCCCTCCAGCTTCATCACTCCGAGCACAGGAAACGGTAAGACTCAAACAGGTGAGATGCAATCTAAATCCACAGCACGAAAAAAGTACAAAAAGACGCTAAAAATCTACTTAAATTCATGCAGACAACTAAACATTCTCCATTTATGCAAATTTATTCAGATAAAATGTGTTTATTGTCCCTGTTGTTGCCTTAAATTAGTGAAAAAGTAAAATATTGCATATCCTCTGCAACAGGTTTATTGAAAATTTACTCAAATCCAATAATTAATGTTGAATAAATGCGGATCAGTTTCCTCAAATTCTTGTTTTGTCCAAATATATTCAGTTTACTGTCACAAAACAGGAAATAAATAGAGAATATTCACATTTTTGCAAATTTAGATTCTTAAAAACAACTTAAATTCATGCAAACAGCTAAACAGGTCCTGTTTATGCAAATTTATTCAAATAAAATGTGTTTATTGTGCCTGTATTGTTGAATTAAACTTGCTAAATTAGTGAAAAAGTAAAGTATTGCATATCTTCTGCAGCAGGTTGATTAAAAAAGCTTCTCTATCTTCATTTTAAACTGTTTAGTTGAGCTGCAACCATTAAAAAAACGCTTGTTTTAGACCATTTTGATCCCAGATTAGTCCATTTGAGCACTTTTAAAAACACATATGAGCTTTTGCTGGCTAAAAATGACACAAACAAGTGACAACACAGTAAGATGTGGTGTTGGAGATGCTAATAATGGACTTTTACTGATTATATGTGGGGGTTTTTTGTTGAAAATACATAAAATGAGATAAACAATAAACCTGACGGAGCTGCATTTTATGAGGGAATCATTGAAAACAAAACAATATTCAGTAATTACCTCCATTATTAAACCTCCTCCGGGGATTTCTGCTGCGCCTTTAAAAACATCCCACTTATGTTCACCTTTTCGGGACTCATTTTAGGATAAATGAAGCTGAAAATGTGTGTGTTTTTTTTCTGTCTAGAGATAAACGTGAAGGAACAGAAAAGAAAAAGTCACCAGTGAGAGCAGGTGGCCTAAAAACATCCTCACCTCAGATCTGGAACTGAATGGACATTAACTCTTTTTTTTTTTTTTTTTTGCAGGACCTTTTGACCTGCGTTTGAAAGCCTTTATTCCTGTTCCTAATGAGCAGTTGTGGATGAATAGTCCTTAAATGGTTCTTATGCTGTGAAATGAGCCCTTTTCTCCCACACATCATCTGATACCAGATGAATATTCATCATCATCAAACCTCTTTTTAGTTTCTGTCGTCATGACGGTTGATTTTATCCTAAATTTGGTCACTGAAAATCCTAAAAAAAATCTAGATTTAACTGCAACCCATTTACTGATTCCTTTTATTTGTATTTATATCATTAAGTTTATGTATATTCTTATCATTTTATGTAGATATATATTTTATATTACTGATTAATTTGATATATATTTATATTAATATTTTATATTAATGATTAATTTTATTGATATTGATATACATATTCCTATATTAGTGATTATTTATATAAATATACTTATATATTTGATAAATTTAACATGTAAAATTATATATGTATAATTTTATATTATATATTAAATTTATCAATCAGTAATGTAAAAATATATATCTATATAAAATTAACCAATAATATAAGAATATATATAAAGTTAATGATAAAAGTATGTATACAATGAATCAGTAATTTCTGTGTGTGTGTGTGTGTGTGTGTGTGTGTGTGTGTGTGTGTGTGTGTGTATATATATATATATATATATAAAGAATTTATTTGCAAACTAGGTAACTCCATTTTTATACATTTTCAGAAAACTTATTTTTTATTGTTTAATAATGATAATAATTTACTTTTTCTCTATTTTGTCATGTATTTTCTACTAGGGCTGGACCCGAATATCCGAATATTCGTTCGCTACGGCGGTATCCGGATATTAATTTTGGTATCCGAATATTCGCGCCCCCCCTTCGGACGTTACCGGGCGGAAAGAATATACAGCGTTACTGTCTTCTCTCCGCCTTCGGCCCATATCGGCTCATCCCGTCCTGTGATCACATAAACATATACACATATGTCTATGTGATCACTCCTTCCTCCCCCCAGACCAAAATATTCGGAGCTCATCGCTTCCCTTCGCCTTCGGCTCATCCCGTCGTGTTCAGCTCATCTCGGCTCATCTATTCGTGTTTGTTTCCACCACCTGAATGTCCGGGTTGCTGCAGACTCTGACGTCACGCTTCACTTCGTTGCATAAACACAAGATGCTGAAGACCTCCACTGTTTGGGAATTCTTCAGTTTAACTGAAGACAAAACGAAGACAAAATGTGGACCCGGGAGACCAGACGAACGGATCCGAATATTCGGGCCGTCTCCGCCACAAGCCCCGCCCCCCGTCGGACGTTACGGGGTGGAACGAATATCCGGATATTCGTCTTTAATAGGGCCTGAATATTCGAAGGCCAGAAACCACTCTTCGGGCCAGCCCTATTTTCTACTAAGTCTGATATTATCTCAAGTAAACAATTAAAAAAAATAAGTTTCCTGAAAATTTATAAAAATGGAGTTATCTGTTTTTGCAGATAAAGTTTTCGTGTATATATATATACATACATACATACATAAATGAGTGAATTATTAAATAAGTGGATATTTGGGCTGCAATTTACTGCATTATTTTGAAAAGTGTTGTTAATTTTTTGCCCCTCTGATGTATATTAATGTGGTGGACAAAATATTAGAAACACTTTTAAATATAATGTTCATTCTAACTTCCAGTTTCTGTTAATTTTATACAAAATTTTGTCACCAACAACCCTTAAAAGAATCTAAATTTCACTGCAGTAAGAACCTGTTTGATCACTTTTTTGATCTTGTGCTTCTCGAAGTCGTAGTTTGAGAAGTTTTAAAGAAATTTTAACGAGTGGTCGAGCAGCTAAAAGAGAAATTCTGAGCTACAAACACACAGCTTTAATGTTTTTTTACGCCACTGCTCTCCGTCTGCACTTCGTTCTCAGTAAACATTTAGCGCTACTCGCAGACCAACTATATTTATGTACATCACAGAGCCGCTGCAGCATGTAAAGGTGAAAGGTTGGATCAGACAATGTGTAAAAACATAATAAAATAATGTGTCACTGCCTCCAGAGCAGCTTTGTTTAGCGAGCCAAGTCTGCCTCCTTTCACACCGACGCCCACTCAGAGCACCTATATGCATAAACAGCAAAACTGGTGAAGAACTTCTTTAGTAAACATGAAAGTAATAACGATAAAAAAAAACATGGCATTTTTATCCAGCAAGTCTAGCAGAACCGCATCATGGTAAGTTTCACAGAGTGTTCAATCTGTTTATTCATCTGTTGTAACGTCTGTAGAATGTGGGAATTTCTGTAGACCTCAAGCTTGAATTCTTGATTTCAGTTAACATGTTTTCGTTTAAAAAATGATATAAAAACACACAAAGAATCATGTTTTTTGTTGGAAAAAAGCCAAAGTTTAACCTCATAATTGTAATATTTAATCAAAATCACCTTTTTTTTCGACAGGTCTTGTTTAAAAATTTGCCAAAAATAAACCATTTGCTATAACCAGATTCAGTACAAAAAAAATAAAAAAAATTCTTCAATCTTCAGCACAATCGAGACTATTTGATGGATTTGCTGCGACCAACAGTCACGCTACAAAAATTCAGGGAGTTTTCATCTGAATTGCAGGCAGTTTTTTCAGAGTAGACATGTATAGAAATCAATTAAGAAACGTTGGTAGTGAAATATCACATAAATATGTAGTCACTTTTTATGAAAACGTTGGTAACACCTGAGAACACGTGAAAAAATGTTGGAGATGTGAATTCCTTTTTTTTTTTACTTTATTTTTTTTTACGTTTTTATGAAAGTAATAATTCCCAAAATTCAACATTTTGATGAATAATTCATTAAAAAGATTGATTTGTGATTTAAATATATTATTTATGTATTTGACATTTATTAATATATTGTATAATTTATTATTTATGAACATTTTGTGAAATCAGTAATCTCCAAAATCAACATTTTTTTGTGATTATTATTAGTGATTAATTATTAATTAAAAACAGTAATTTAAACATTTATTTATTTAACTGTTATTTATTTGTATGTATTTGACATCTAGTAATATTTAGTATAGTTTTATATAATTTATTATTACATTTTTGTAAAATGAGCGATTCCTAAAATTCTACTTTTTTGTGTGTAATTATTGTTACAGGTTGATTAATAATTAAAAAAAATATTAATACATTTATATTTAAATATTTTATTTATGTTTATGTATTTGACATTTATTAATATTTTGTATAATTTCTTATAACTTTTTTGTAAAATGAATGATTCCCAAAATTAAACTTTTTTGTGTGATCATTATTGCGATTAACTAGAAAAATAATTATTTTTATTATTTAAATATGTTATATTATGTTTATGTATTTGACATTTATCAGTATTTTGTGTAATTTATTATTATTTTTTAATGAATAAATCCCAAAATGCCACAATTTTTATTATTAATAGCAATTAATTATTGATTAAATAATTAATTCGTTAAGTATACTATTTATGTTAATTTATTTGATATTTATTAATATCTTGTATAATTTATTATTTATTTCATTTTTATAAAATTAATAATCCCTAAAATTCAACATTGTTTTGTGTGATTATTAATTGATTATTAATTTAAAAGATTCTTAATGAATTTATTATTTAAATATAATATTTATATATTTTACGTTTAGTAATATATAGTGTAATTCATTATTTATAGATTTCTATAATTAGATAAATTTATGCATTTTAATTTGGGCATTATAAATTTTATATTGTGCTGGAAAATCAGGCCACAGAGGAAAAATTAGAGAGGCAAAAAACGTCCATAAACTATGTAGCGTTCAGAGGGTTAGCAGCAGGTTAGTGAGGGTTAGCTGTTGGTACATTTTTACACTAATTGCTAGTTTTTATAGCCTCTCTGTGACTTTCATCCCCTTGTGGATTTTGTGTTTTCAGCTATAGGAACTTCTCGGCTGAACACGGATGAGGAATCTTGCTTAGGAAAATGTCATCGCAGTAATTCTCAAAGGAAACAAGAAGAAGTTGTTTGAACTGCTTCTCGATTTAAACAAAAACTATTCTGAGCAATTTTGAAATTAGTTGGAACTCATCTGCCTGCTAAAAAGACTTTGGTTTTACCCTTTGATCATCAGCTTATCATCAGCTTCCCCACTCGTTTTGGAAGTAGAGTGCGGGCGGCGGATGATCAACAGGGAGTAGCAGCACCAGACATAAACTATCTGCAAAGACGAACTTTAGAGTTAAGCCGTCAGTTATAAAGTTCTGGACTCAAACCACCAGTAGCGTAGCCTTTGCCCTTAGGGTAAAGTTTGTCTGTCGCCAGTCAGTGCTGGATCTTTGTTGCCGCTCAAAGCGCTGGAGGTTCGGCACCTGCACCCCCATGTGCCAGTGAGTGGGAAATGTTCCAATTTGGAAAATACAATCTGGACATTATAGAGATGTTAAGTGGGCACCAGGCCCACCAGTTCAAAGGCCTTGGTTTAGATCGACAGCTACAGCATCAGCAGCAAGTGCAACTTCACCAGCATCAACTCCAGCAGCAGCAGCAGCAGCAGGCTGAGTCATCTGGAGCTCTTCTGTCTGGACTTGGCTTGGGCCCCCTGCAGGGGTCTAGAGGTAACGCCTTTTCTGATTCTGCCTCCATTTTTGCCAAGATGAGTGCCCCTCCTCCCCCACCTTTACAACAACAGCCTTCCTCATCTCAGAGCTCTCGTTCAAAGTCAAGCAAGATGAGCAGCAGCAGCTCAAGCCATTCTTCAGGCTACCCACAGTTCCTGCGCTCTTTCCACCCGTCTGAGGCAGCACTAGCACAGGAGCAGTTACACCCAGGCGTAGGCCGCTTTGAGCACTTTGCCGGGGGAAGTAGCAGTAGTGGGAGTGCTGGGGGATTAGGAGGATTAGTAACATCAGCACCTCCACCCCCACCTCCTCTGCATCCCGGCCTCTCTGTCCCCCAAGCATCACCTGGCCCCTCCTCTTCCTCTCCTTCCCCCTCTACCTCCGTGTCCACCTCTAACAACCCTCCCAGCAGCAGTGCAGTCAGCTCTCTGGGACACCAGTTGGTTGGGGCCCAGTCTGATGCACGGAGCCTTCACCAACAGTTTAGTTGCATGTTAGCCGCTAATCAGTACTTCCTGTCCGGGGTGCCTGCTAACACTAGCTTAGAGCAGTTCCTGGTGCAGCAGGGAACCCATAACCACTTAGGGCTGGGGTTGAGCCAGACAGGGGGGGAGCCCAGCACTAGCCTCGCTCCGCCTCCCGCCTTGCATTCGTCTCACTCCCACGGCCACTCCACCCCCCAGCCACAGCAGGCTCCACAGCAGCCCCCCCAGCAGCAGCAGCTTCCACCTCACACCCTGTCCCATCCTCACTCCCATTCCCACCCCCATCATCCCCTCCACCCGGGCTCCCAGCCCTCATCACTGGGCGGCTTCGACTTCCAGGGCATTCCCGTGCTCTCGTCCAATCAGATAGCGTCCCTGATGCAGCAGGAAGCAGGTCTGCCCCTCCCCTTGCCACTGCACCTATCCTTATCCAAGGATGATGGCAAAGGGGAGAACAGCGGAGGTGGGAGTAGTAGTGGTAGCAGTAGCAGCAGGAGGAAAAAGGCTATGGCCGGCTATTTGCCTCAGAGAAAATCTGAAAGCAACAGTAACAGCAGTAGCGGCCACGGCCACAGCGCTAATCCCAGCACGAGTAGTAACGGGGGCCTTAGTCACGGTCAGCCTCCGGCTTTGATCGGTAGTGGGGTTAGTATGTCGAACATGGGTGGAGACCCGTCATCCCTTCTCGCCTCATCATCCTCATCCTCATCAGTAGTTTCTTCCTCCTCCTCCTCTGCTCCCTCTTCCACTGCTGCCTCAGTACTGGTTACTAACGATTCCCACCTTTCTAAATCCGATAACCAGAGCTCAATGCAAGCCAACACCGCAGAGTCTGATTCAGAGCCCGTTTATAGCTGCGGAGAGTGTGGCAAAAGCTTCCCTCACCTCTCGAGCCTTCGCAGGCATTTGCGCATGCATGAGCCAACCACAGCAGGTACTAGCAATACTGCCACTACCGGCCCAAACCCCATTCACATTAAAGCGCAGCCCGACCCGAGCCTCCCCCATTCGACCCAAGAAACCCCCTCCCAACCCTCGTCCAATTCTTGTCCTAGCCCAGACAAAATATTTCATTGCCCCGATTGTGGCAAAGGCTTTAAGAAAAAAGGGCACCTCCTGCAGCACGGCGTAATACACTCCTCCGCCCGCCCGTACGGCTGCTCCACCTGCTCTCGGGCTTTTAATCGTAGAGAGTCACTGACACGGCATGAGAAGATACATGAGGAAAAGCCGTTCCGATGTCCCGCCTGTGGTCGTGCCTTCCGTGAGAGCACCTCTCTACTGAACCATGCTGCCTCAGGCACCTGCGGCAAGCCAGGTAGGGGACCCAAACAACGGGGCAGCAAGACAGGAACTGATGGTGAGGACAGAGGGGGTGGAGGAGGTAATGGAGGAGGGGGAACTTATCAGAGCAATAGAGGGGTTATTTATGGGAAAACTGAGGAAGAGGATGGTGTAATCATTGTGGGGGAAGGAGAGCCAAAATCAGGTTTAGGATGTGATGGTCTGTTTCAGTCTGGAAGGGGAGGGAATTCAAATGACAGGGACAGAACAGATGGTAAATACCCCACTGACTACTCTCGGAATCGTTACACAGGCTACCACGATGACCACCGTTCTCAAGGTAACCCATCTCCATGCTACTCTGGTGCCTCCCCCTGTGGAAGTGGGATGGCGGGCCCCGCTCTGAGAAAGGCACCCCTGGCCCCGACACTGCATCCACACTCTCAGAGCCACAACCAGCACCACCACCCGCAGCAGCAGCCCCACCTGCCCCTCTCCTCCCTCCTGGATGACTCAGAGGATGATGTCACTAGCTCTGTCAATAACGCAATCTCCGCTATAACGGCGGCTAGTAACAGTGGAAATAGAGGGGATGATAGGGGGGACATCATAGGAGGTCTGCTAGGTGGTCTCGGTTTAGGACCTCTGGGCTCGCCTTCATCCACCTCCGGTATGGATAAGAATTTCAGAGGTGGTGGGAGTCAGGAGGCCATGAGCAGCAACCCACAGAACCCTACTGCCAAACCAAAACGCCCCCGCAAACCAAGAGCTAAGAAAGACCCCGCTGCCGGTGATCAGCCCCCCAAACGTAGGCAATACACCCCCAGAATGGGGCCCAGCGGGCTCCCTCGTACCCACCTCTGCAGCGTCTGCGGTAAGGGGTTCGCACGCCGCGAGACCCTGCGCAGACACGACCGCATCCACACCGGAGAGAAGCCCCACCACTGCACTGTTTGCGGAAAGTACTTCAGAGAGGCTTTCCACCTCAGCAAGCATCAAACAGTCCACTCGGGGGCGAAGAATTACAAATGCAGCATCTGTGGGAAGGAGTTTGGCTACTCGCAGAGCCTTAGGAGGCACAGCAAACTCCACCAGAAAGGGGAGCTGGAGGAGGTGCCCACCACACCGGCTCCGGAGAACATGAACAGCTTTAACCCAAATCCTCAATGTAGCGTGGCCCAAGACCGGAGCCAGAACCAAGCACCAAGCACCTCCTCCTACTACTCGTACTCTCAAGACGTCAAGCCTCATGACACCAACCCCCAGCAGCAGCAGCCGCCACCGCCGCCGCCGCCCCAACCGCAGCCCCCGCCGCCGCCTCCTCGACTCTACACCTGCGCCATTTGCTGGAAGTCCTTCCGCCATCACTTCCACCTGACGGCCCACCACCAGACGGTTCACGAAGGCGGTGGTGAGAAGCTCTTCTGCTGCGAGGTGTGTGGGAAGGCGTTCGCTTACTCCAACAGCCTCACCCGACACCGGCAGTCTCAGCACGGCATGACCCGCGCCGAGTCGTCCAACCCGCAGGAGGGCGGCGGCGGCTCCGGACACAACCGAAGTGGGGGCGATGTGAACCAGTCGGCGTCGGAGAGCGAGGCGGCCACCAACGCCCTGCTGCAGATGGCTCCCTCTGGTGAAGGCCACGGAGGGCAGAACCTCAGCGTGGTCACTCACAGCCACCAGCAGCCACCGCCGCAACCGCCAACCGGTTACTCTCCGCTGTTCTACGACGCCGCAGCGGCCCAGTCTTCTGCCTCTAACGCCCCATCCTACTCCCAGCCTCTGCCCCCCAACTCCACCATCATGCCCCCCAGCACCCGCACTCCCCAGCCGGAGTCAAAGGAGAGCACATATACCCGGCTGGATCCCGTAGCCGCACGCTGCACACCACCGCCCCGTTCCAGCCCCTCACGGAGCTGCCCTCCACCGAACATCACCATCTGCATCACCATCACCATCACTCCCACCATCATCCCCATCATCAATCAGGCACCCAGTCCCACCAGCACCTGGACTGCGGCGTCCAGCTGTCGCACGACGACATGAGGCGGCACAAGAAGAAAAAAAAAAGTCCGACAGGAGAGATTGGAGGGAAAATAAGTGGGAATCCCAAGATTTAGTCAGATTCGATGGAGTCAAAAGGAAGAAAAAGATAAGTTGTACGATACGAGGGCAGCTGAGTAAAAAGCAAGGCTCGCTCCGCCTGACGATCAGGCGAGGTGGGGGATCGGGCGGTGGCGGCTACAAGCTGGTCAACACCGGCGGGATGAAGGTGCAGATCCTGTCGTCTCTCAAAGTCCCTGTGAAACGCTTCGGCTGCCCCATCTGCCCCAACTCGGTGTTCTCCCGTAAAGCTGGGCTGCTGGTCCACTTGGCGGTCAAACACCCTCGGAAAGCTTCGAGCGCTCAGGAGCGGCTGAGATGCAGCGTCTGCGGGAAGCAGTCTCACCGGCCTCTGACGGCCTTCATCCACCGGGCCTCGCACCGGGCCAGAGGGACCTTCTCCTGCCGCCGCTGCTCCGCTCGCTTCTGGAATGCCGCGCTCCTCCGCCGGCACAAGGTGTCGTGCCGCCGCCGGGCCAAAGGGCTGCAGCGGGGAGACGCCAAGAGGCTGAAGCTGGCGAAGAGACCCGGAGAGAGGCAGGGCTGCGAGGGTCCGGAGGAGATGCCTTTCCTGCAGGGAACATACAGATACTGAGCATCTCAAACACGAGGGAAGATACTCTGTTCTGAAACGGGAAAGTGAGAGAAAACAAAGGGACTTGAAAAGGCGGGAGAATTCGCCTTGTGTCTCTGTTGCATCTGACTATTAGAGTGAGTGTGTTAACAACTACTGTAGAGCGTCCTCTAAAATATCACCAGAATTTCTTCCAGGTTATATTGGAAGGTGTTTTGACTGTTTCCATAGGATCATTAATTAACCCCTTAAGTGCATTGACACTATGCTTGGCTGACACTGTGCAGTTACTAGACGAGTTTAGGTGAAATGACCTGCTAATGTATCTCTCCCCCATAACTAGACGCCCCGCTACACCTCTCGCTGTATGATAAACGTCTCTGCTGTGTATTTTTGTCTTGTTGTTGTTCACTTAGAGGCTCTGAGGATTTTTTTTAAACTGTAAAGTGCATTTATTAGGAGTAGGGACACGGGGACAAAGACCTTTGTTGATAGTTTGTCAGTGCATGTTTGTTCTCTGGTCAAGTTCTTTGCTGAGGTTGTGAAATCACTCCTACAGTATGTGATGGTTTATTCAGTATATCCCCAGAACGTTTGTAGTGTAAACTTGATTTGGAAGTTGCTCTATATCCCCTAGTGATTTAATCACGTATAGATAAAATGTCAGAGTTGCTGGTAATTAGCATTACAAGGATCCCTCTCCTGCCAAAATGAAGAAACTTACGAGAAGCCTTGCTTATGATGTTCATTTATTTGAGATATTCCTAGCTTTTATACCAAGAGATTGAACACAGGTTAAACAAGTGGACTGTAACACATGTTTATCTCATGTTATTTGTATGCTCTTTTTAGCAGTGATTATTTCTACAGTACTTCACGGTGTGTTAAAGACAAGGACCTATCATGATAGAAACAAATGTACTATTCCATGTATTTATGTGTGTAACCCAATCAGTCTTCATGCCAATCTTATACTCACCCCGACTACCTTTTACTTTCTGCCGAGTCGCAATCACGTTCTTACTGTCACGCCTTGTTTTTTGTTTTCTTCTAAAGAAAAACGAGTTTTAAGTACATCCTGTCACTTTATCCGCATATGAAATGTTCATACCCCTGTCAAGCCTTGTTTTTTGTTTTTCTTCTAAAGAAAAATGATAGTTTTAGTAGATTTCTATCACATTATTTACTGAGAAGTCAGTAGTTGATTATATTTCAGCAATGAATAAACCTTAAGTGTAATCACCTGCTTTCCTTTCATTTCTGATTCCAGGTAGATTTAGATTTAGCTTCGCCTGTGTGGATTTAATGTCGATGCACCAGTGAGTTTAATTAAATCAGGGGTGTCCAACATGAGGCCCGCGGGCCAAAAGTGGTCCTCCAGAGGGTCCAATCCAGTCCTCAAAGTGTAAAAATTACAGAGAAGACATTAACTGCAGATTGTAAATTAGTAAAACTATAAATTTAAAATCATTTCTAGACCATGACAAGTTGTTTGGATCATAAAGTAAAAAATTAGATTCTTCTGTTGTTGTTTTGTGTCTTGTTTTTGTCATTTTGTCTCATTTTTGTAATATTTTTGACTTGTTTTTTGTCTGACTTGTTCGTCTCATTTTAGTCGTTTTGTTTCTCATTTTTTCGTTCTGTTTCCTTTTCTCATTTTTTGTCATTTTGTCTCATTTTTTGTAATTTTATGTCTCATTTTTGTCATTTTGCATCTCTTTTTTGTAATTTTATGTCTCATTTTTGTCATTTGGTCTCGTTTTTGTAATACTTTGACTTGTTCTTGTTTCTCATGTTTTTGTTGTTTTGTTTCTCCTTTTTATCTCACTTGTGTTTTTTGTCTCATTTTTGTCATTTTCGGTCTCGTCGTGTCTTCGTCTCACATTTGTGTAATATTTTTGTCTTGTTTTTGCTGTTTGTCCATTTTTTTGTCACTTTGTAACCTTTTTGTCTCCTCTTTGTTTTGTGTCGTTTGTAGCATTGTTTGTCATGTGTCTCATTTTTGTCCCTTTATGTCTGATTTTTGTAGTATTTGGTCTTGTTTTTATCATTTTGGGTCTCCTTTTTTTTGTCTTTTTTTTAAATCTGACTTTTGTGGTTGTGATCCTGAAGTAAATCCTCCATGGTTCAGTTCCAGGTGACTAAATGTTGTGTTCCTTTGTAGACACTCTGTGATCTGCAAGTTGTAATGTGGAAATGATAAACTGAGGATGAATGGGTTTTATTTCACAGTTTTGTTTAAATTTTTTACACAAAAAGGTCAGAGGTTCACCGTATTTGTAAGTGCTGAGGATGAATGTTGCTGAAACTGAACTTATTTTTCTTCATAAGTTTCAGGTTGTTCATGATGTTTAGTAAAAAGATAATTCCTTAAATGTGAACTTTTTTGCGCTAAAACAAAGGAACCATGAGGAGTTGTGGGTATTCATAGATTATTCTGCTGTGGTTTTACTGGAGATCAGACTGGACTGAAGGTGGAACTAGAATGAGTTTGGCACCCCTGATTTAAAGTGTTTTTGGACAGATTCCTGCAGGGTAACTGGTGCGTTCAGGAACACTAAACTGCCCTGTTGTTGCCTCTGTGGTCTGGTTAAACTGCTGTAACCTCCAGCTCCACCAGGTGGCAGTGAGCAGCTGGTGTGGGGATGAGCGAGGCGGTCACATGGACTCCACGGTGACGGAGGCCGGACCCAGCGGTGTTTACTACCGGATTAATGCCTCCAAGTAAACAAACCCAACGAGCATCTCCACACAAGCCGTTAAAAACGACCGATTAGGGATAAATTCAGCAGGTTTCAGGGCTTCTAGTTCATGCATGAACGTTGTGACGGAGTTAAAGTGAGACTCCTGGGTGTAGGTTTCATTTTATTATCAGAGGGGACGAGATCAGACGCTTGGCTTTCTGCACCCTGGTGAACTTTTATGCACCGATTTGTCCCTTTTAGTTGTGAAAATGTGTAATTATATGAAGGAAAACATGAATAATTCAAATTATAATGGAATATACTGCAGTGAGGCACTCATGCAGACATTTTTTTTTACATTTTGGTGACTTTTTAGGCTCCAATTTGTCCCTTTTTTGCACACACACATGGTCAAAATGTCTAATTATGTAAAGAAAACACAAATAATTCAAAGCATGATGGAATATACTGCAGTGAGGCTCTCATGCATTATGTTGTTTGGTTGATAAAATGTCAATAATAGGATTTTTGCCACAATTACCCAGCTTAGACACCAAATTTTGTCTTTTTTGTACATTTTGGTGACTTTGTATGCTACAATTTGCCCCTTTTTGCACACATTTGTGATTAGAATGGCCAATTATTTAAAGGAAAACACAAATAATTCCAAATATAGATTTTAGTGAAGTAAGACTCTTGTTTTTCTGCATTTTAGTGACTTTTTTTTCAACCAATTTGTTCTTTTTCTGCAGAAATCTGTGGTTTTAATGTCTGTTTTTGTAAAAGAAAGCAAAACTGAGGGTTTAATTCAAGTTATAATGGACTCTCAGTTGTTCTGTTTCATTAATAAAATGTCAGTATGAGGATTTCAGACACTTCTAGGACTTCATATGCTCCAGGTACTTAAACGGTCTGGGTGTTGGAACATTCAACGCGAGAGTCAGACTCTAATTTCTCTCCATTTAGTGACTTTATGCACAAATTTCTCCTTTTCTTTCCTGTGTAAATTTATGGTTTAAATACCTGTTTATGTAAAGGAGAACACAAACAATTCAAAATATAACAGACTGTAGAGGAGTGAGGCTCTTATTTGTTATTATCTTTTAATATCTGCAAAAATGTTTGGTTTAAATGTCTAATTATGAAAAAGAGAGAGTCACACACATTTTTCTGTATTTTAGTGACTTTATGCACCAATTTGTTCTTTTCCTGCAGAAATGTATGTTTAAAGGTCTAATTATGAACAGCAGGACACAAATAATTCAAAATATAATAGAATGCGGTGCAGTGAGGTTCTTATTTTTCTGCATTTTAATGTCTTTTCTGCACCATTTTTTGCTTTTTATGCCTAAATTTACAGCTTAGATGTCTAATTATGTAAAGAAGAAACAATTCCAGTGAAAGTTAACCGCCTCCATGATTAGACACTTTGAGTTTTTACTTTATTCCTGCTCACAGATTTCCTTTCTGTTCATTTTTGAGTATCAGACACTAATTTTTCTGCATTTTTGTGATTTTTTTTTCACCGATTTGTTCCTCTTTTGCATAAATTTAGGGTAGAAATGTTTTTATTTCTGCAAAGACGAACAGAATTCAGATGTTAAAAGCACGACTTACACTTTGTGATGTTTTCGTTCTATTTCTTACACAGCAAATGAAATCTGTCAGAAAGCCCACGACTGGATCTTTTCCCCACATTGTTGGGCTCCATTAGCCGGCGTTTTAATTCCACCTGTGATGATTCATCGTTGCTGCTGTTTGAGGAGGCGGCGGGTCAGCTGGAGGCCACAGCTGGACAGAGGTTCACTTTTAACAGCTTCGTTTCAAAGAAAAACACCTCAATGAGGGGAAACAGACGACAACACGGTTAGATTCGCTTTTAGAGCCGATAAAATCAGACTTATTGTCCCCAAAGTGAATTTTCAGTTCATATTGTTCATATTATTTAATGCTACTACTAATAATAGTTTGAATTAACCCCTAAGTTTTGCTTTCTTTTACATAATAAGACATTTAATGCATACATGTACGCAGAGAAAAACCTTTTGGTTCATAAAAGTAACCAAAATGCAGAAAAATAAGAGCCTCACTGCACTGCATTCTATTATATTTTAAATTATTTGTGTTCTTCATTACATAAATAGATATTTAAATCATAAATTTATGCAGAAATGAACAAATTGGTGCAAAAAATCTCAAAAATGTAGAAAAATAAGAGCCTCACTGCGCTACATTCTATTATATTTTGAATTGTTTGTGTTCTCCTTTATATAAATTCATATTTAAACCATAAATTTATGCAGCAAAAGAACAAATTTGTGCATAAAAAGTCACTAAATGCAGTGTGACACTCACATTGAATGTGCCAACACCCAGACCCTGTTTATTTAATGTGTGGTACCTATGAAGTACTAGAATCTAAAATCCTGATACTGACATTTTATTAATAAAACATCAGAACACCTGAGAGCCTCAGTGCTTTGTATTCCATTATAACACCTCAATTTTGCTTTCTTTTGCATAACTAGACACTTAAACCATAAATTTCTGCAGAAAAAGACCAAATTTGTGCATAAAAAATCACTAAAACTCAGAAAATGAAGTGTTTGCTGCTCCAGATTTCTGAATATTCCAACTAAACCCGCGTCTCTGGTCTTGGAGGTGTTTTAATTCCATCAGACGTGATGATCGACCTGCTGCTGTCTGAGGAGGATTCGGGCCAGCTGTTGATGTGAGGAGACCACAGCTGGACACGATTAAAGAGGAGCTGGACGGAGCTAAACGAAGGCAGACATCAGGATCACCTCAGGTGTTTATTAAAGCTTTTATGCGGTGACTCATCTGCATGGGCGGAGGTTTCATCTGAACGCTGGCAGTAATGAGAGGAGGTTAAAAAAGTTTAGAATATTACAGCAAAGGTGCTGCAGAAATGTGCAGAAAAAGTACCAGAATAGTGTCCTGTTCACAGTATGTCAATAAATAAATGCATTTAAAGACCTGTTGAAACTACCAGCAAATATCTGTAGAATGTTTATAATTTTACCTGATAGGAACACAGTAAAACCCAAAAAGTAAACCTGTAATAATTCGTGACAATAATCTTAAAAAATTACTTTTTTAATGTGGAATTTTTTTATTATTATTTTAACAGTCAGAATGAATTAAACTTTTAAAAAAATTTTAAGCATATTTTGTGTAATTTAATTAAAGATGGAAAACGTAAAATAAAAGTACAAAAATGTAACTTTTTTCAGTCTTAAATATATTAAAAAATGCAGACATCTGTTTAAACACTTTTTTGCTGATTTAAATAAAGTCAATTTGTAAAAAAAAACAGCACATTTTTGACTGAGACATTATTTACATTTGTCTTTTACAGTTAACCTATAAATTGATATTTTGTCAATTATGTTACAAGTTATTTGTAATTTATTGTTGGAATTATTATATTTTTTTCACTTTAAATTCTTTCCTGATTTTCTTACATTCACAAAATGCATTTTTTGTAGATTTAAATGCAATAAAAAATAAATCGTCCAATAGGGTTTTAAAGGAACAAGTTACAATTTTGTAGAAACTACAGATTTTTGATGTGGATTGATAATATTATTATTCATATTATTACAGATCTGGTGTGTTTTTCATGGTTAATGTGTAAAATTTTATTTTATATATACACCACTTGTCAAAAGTTTTGAGACACTTTCTCATTCAAATAAATTAGAACCTGTCCCAAAACTTTTGACCAGGGGGTGTACACACACACACACACACACACACACACACACACACACACACACACACACACACACACACACACACACACACACATATATATATTTACCATTTCTAAATCCAAAATATACTATTTTCTCATTAATATAATGGTAAATATCTGAACAATAAGCACATTTTTGCTGATTTCAACACTGTAAAAGAATAAAACTGTTACTTTGCAGCTGGTGATGCAAGAGAAAAAAATATTTATAAAAACGTAGATTTTTAATTTGGACGTTATGTTCAGTTTTTGACTTTTTATGATGGAACTAAATATTAGAATTAGTTTTACTGTCATTAAACAACGTTTGATGAAATTCTTCACGACTGCTCTGTTTATATACAGAAAAATAAAAATATAGTCAGTAAAGTGATTTTAATGACATTTATTGTGCAAAGTTACAGGTGGAAGAGAGGATCAGACATTAGTTCAGTGAAAATCTGTAAAATGACAGAATATAGTCAAAAATTAGAAAAAGAAACTTGGAAGAATATTATTTATGTTTTTGTTGTGTTTTTTATGTATTTATTGTTGTGTTTTTCTGTCTTTGTTGTTGGGTTTTTATGTTTCTGTTTTTTGCGTCTTTGTTATTGTTTTGTGTGTCTTTGTCTCTGTCATGTCTTTGTTAACCAGTGTGTAGTGTGTTTGTGTTTTAATGTTTTTGTGTGTCTGTATTGTGTCTCTATTGTGTCTTTGTGAGACAACGTGTAGTGTTTTTGCGTGTTTGTATGTGTTTGTTGTTGTTTTGTGTTAAACAGTGTGTAGTGTTTTTATGGTTTTTTGCATCTTTGTTGTTTTGTGTGGTCTTTGTTGTGTCTCTGGACCCTGCGTCCTGCTGTGTGTCTGCTGCCTCCAGGTGAACTTCTCCTCCTCCAGGTAGCTGCTGATCAGCTGATCCTTTGCTTCACTTCGTTCTCTGCTGCTGACTCCGGCAGTAATCTGATTACTCCTGCATGTGTGCTCGTACTGTACAAGCCTCGCGCTCTCTCCCTCCGAACGGCCCTCACGCGGCAGTGGCATGCACGAGGGGGAACCCGGGCGGGGGGCGGGGCGGCTCGACCTACTTCTGGCCAATGAGCGCGCGTCGTGGGCGGAGCCGCGGCCGCGCCGTGAGCCAACCGGAGCCCGAGCCGCGAGTGCACAGGCCCGGTCCCCGCGTGCCGCCTGCACGTGAGCTGGAGCAGCTATTGTGCGCCGCGAGGCAACGTGCGGGCGCGTTCCTCTCGCCTGAAAAAACGGCGCGTCACGTTGCCGGTGGATTACGAGCAAACCGGAGGAGAGTGGCGCCGTGGCGGGGCCGCGCACACCGTGAACACACACAAAACACACTGCGAAAGGCGGTGAAGTGCGACGGCGGCGTGGACGCGGCTCATAGTGTGGGGGGGATTTGCGTGTTTTTTTTTCGTGCAGCGCCGCGTGGAGCCGCGACGCCAAACAAACACGGCGATCCTCGAGGTGTGGCACGAGAGGGGGCGGGGCTCATTAATAATAAGCGTCGCGCTCTCACGCCTCTCGCGCCTCGGCTCGCCGTGACGTCACATGAACTGCCCGTGTCCGTTCCAGCTGAGGGAGAGAGAGAGAGACACACCGTGGACGTGGAGCGGCACCGAACGCAGCCCGTGCGCCCGTGACCGGATCCATCGGACGCAGAAAGTACAGACAGAAAGAGGAAGCCCCCCCCACACCCACCCCGCGGTCGCTCCTCCCCCCGACACCGAGCACACAAACACAACTCGTCACCCACGGACACGGACGCTGCTGCCGCTCCTGCGTGTTTTTCCTGGTGTGTTTTTTTCTGTTTTGGGAACTCTCTGTGGGATTTAGTGGATTTTGGTTCCGTGGGTTCTGTTCGGTTCCTCTACGATGGAATACTTCCACGAGCACGTCTCTGCGTGGAAATAAGCAGCTGTGCACGACTCTCAGGTAAAAGTTCAACTTTTCTATCCAGCTGCGTCACTCGGTCCAGTTGTTGTTCTGATCACCTGCCGCCCCCCTCCCTGCCCCTTCAGATCCAGAACCGACCCGTCGGTAGCCGCTCCAGTCCGCTCCGCTCGCCTCTTCCCGCTCCTCCGGTGCTCCAGGTGTCTCCGCCACCTCCTCCAGGATGTCCCGGCAGCTCTCCCAGCTCCCGAACCCCGACCTTCCAGCCGGGGCCAGCCCGCAGTTCGGAGGCTGCACCCAGCCCGCGGGCTCCCTCACCGGGGGCCACCTGAGCTCCATGGCGGGGCTGAAGTCGCTGCTGCAGCACCCGATGAAGGGCGACCAGCGGCTCAAGAGCCCCGGAGAGGGCAAAGGTGGGAGAAGTTCTGCTCCGGTCCAGCACGTAGACGCCCGGTACCGTTCTAGAGAGTAGAAATACTTTGTTAGTTTGGAGAAAGATAAATGTACACACACACAAATAATGTGCAGTAAATAAAAAGAAACAACAACAAAGTGCAGATGTTGTGCAGCTGGGTTATGATCCCAGACCAGGGTCCAGATTAGGGGTTTGTTTGGCCCGGTTCTGGGAGTTCTTGCTGTCCAACCATTTGTTGACAGAGAGATCTGTCAACAAATCTGACAAGAAGTTGGTTTAATTCTGGATTCAGCCTCCATCTGGTTCTGACCCACCTGGGAGGTTCTGAACTTTCTAGCATTGTTTAATCCTTCTTGGTGGTTCAGATCCATATTGGTGGTTCTGCTCCTTCTTGGAGATTCTGATCCACCTGGGAGATTCTGATTGTTCTTGGATTTTCTCAACTTTATTGGAGGTTCTGATCCTTCTTGGATGTTCTCATCCATCTTGGAGGTTCGGATCCATCTTTGAAGTTCTGATCCACCTGATAGGTTCTGCTCCTTCTTGGTGGTTCGGATCCATCTTGGAAGTTCTGAACTTTATTGGAGGTTCAGATTCTTCTTGGTGGTTCAGATCCATTTTGGTGGTTCGGATCCATCTGTGAGCTTCTGATCCACCATCTCCAGCAGACTCATGTTTTCTCGTCTCCTGCAGATAAAGACCGTCTGGACCTGGACGAGGACTCCCTGTGCTCCATGAGGACCAGTGGAGGTACCGGCTGCTCTGGCACCAACGGTTCCGGAGGCTTCAACCAGTTCCTGGGCCCCCTGCTGTGGGACCGGACCCTGCCTGCGGACGGAGGCCTGTTCCAGCTCCAGTACATGGACCTGGAGGAGTTCCTGACAGAGAACGGGATGGGCAGCATGCACAGCAACAACAGCTCCAGCTCGGCCCAGATCCCGTCCCAGAGCTCCCAGTCTGCGGTGCCCAACCAGAGCTCCCAGTGCCTGCCGCCCTCCTCGCCACCCTGCTCCACGTCCTCCTCGCCGCCGTCCTCCTCTTCCTCCTCCTCGCCGTCGCTCATCGGCCTGGAGGTGGCGCCGCCGCAGGGTCTCCCTGGAGGAGGCGACTGTTTTCACGGTGAGTAACGATGTCAAAGCGTCCCGGCTGCTGATTGGACGCTCCGAGCTTCACCTGTAATCAAGGTTGTCTCTGCATTTTAATGAGTCAGCAAAACAAAACATCCAATGGTGACGGAGCAGAATTCTTTCTGAGTCACATGGACTGGAGCATGACATGCAGCTTTATTGTTGTTGTTATTATTATTATTATTATTAATTTTATTTTGTAATAGTATTAGTATTCTGGGGATGTAAACAGGTGTTATTCCTTATTAATATTATTATTATTATTTATTTTTATTCTCAAGATGTAAACAAGTATGATGCATGATATGATTCTTTAGTATTATTATAATTTATTATTATTATTATTATGGGGAGATAGACAGATTAGGTTCTTTATTATTTTTATTATTATTCTGGAGGATAAACAGACATGATTCTTTATCATCATTATTATTATTATTATTATTATTTATTATTATTGTTCTGAGGGACTAAACAGATGATTCTTTATCATTATCATTTTTGTTATTTTTATTTTTATTATTATTATTCTAACAGATGTAATTCTTTATTTTTTATTATTATTTTTATTTGTTATTATTATGGGGGGTAGACAGATTAGATTCTTTATTATTATTATTTATTAATCTTATTGTTATTATTATTATTATTATTATATATTTTTTATTATTATTCTAAGGAGGTAAACAGATGCAATTCTTTATTATTATTTAATATTATTCTGGGGGAGTAAAGGTTCTGCTGAGTTCTCCTAAGGTTCTACTGTGGTTCTTGTATAGTTCTGGTGTAATTCTGCTGTGGTTCTGGTGTAGTTATACTGAAGTTCTGCCATGGTTCTGCTGAGGTTCTGCTGGGTTCTGATGTAGTTCTGCTGAGGTTCTTGTATAGTTCTGGTGTAGTTCTGCTGGGGTTCTGATGTAGTTCTGCTGAGGTTCTGATGTGGTTCTGATGTAGTTCTGCGGAGGTTCTGCTGTGGTTCTGGTGCCATGTGATCCGTGTACAGTAGCAGCGTCAGTGAGAACAGGAGGCCGAGCCCAGAGCCGAGTGTTTGCGGTGGCGTGTCTTTAAATCTCTGAGAGCTTCACACGCCACATGCATGTGCACACGCGTCGCTACACGTGCCCCAGCCGGAGTTCTGGAGGGAGAGAACAAGGGGCGGGGCCAGAGGTGCCTGGGGGCGGAGTGGGGGCGGGGCCTCGGCAGCAGGAAGAGCCGCTTCCTCCTCCTGATCCGAGCACCAATCAGTTTCTGCTTTACTGGGAGGCGAGCTTTAATTCAAACCGGATAAAAGTTCTCTCTGATAGCCGAGGAGCCGAACAGAACAATCGGGCCGAACTGTCCGTCTGAGGCAGAAGGTTCTGCTCAAACTAGAGGAGCTTCAGCAGCCGCTTCATTAATTTTAAATGAGGCAGGCGATTAGTACCCCGCTGAGAGCTGCAGCAGCTCTGAGAGTGTTAGTCAGCCTTTTTACCGAGGAGGTTTTCAGTTCAGGAGTACAGGAAGCGGTTTAAAGAAGGAGGATTTCTACAGATCTGACAAATCAAGTGCTTAATGTCAGATAAACAGCAAATATGAGGATTTTATAATAGAAAATAGTGAAAAATGAAGCAAAAATACATGATTATTAGACCCACAAGCTCTGAAACTGTAAATAATTTTTATTTCTAAATAGATTTTGGGTTTAGCCATAAAGTAAACATTGGAAACAAGGAGGATTTTCAAAGATGCATATCAGATAAACAATAAATATGTGGATTTTTAAGTAGAAAATAGGGAAAAATGAGGAAAAAGCACATGAATATTAGACCCTCATGCTCAGAAAATGTAAATAACTTTCACTACTAAATAGATTTAGTTTAGAAATACAATAAAGATTGATAAGAAGGAGGATTTTAAAAGATTTGACAAATAAATCAAGTGTTTCACATCAAATAAGTGAGAATTTTTAAGGAGAAAATAGCAAAAAATGAGGCGGCAACACGATTATTAGACCTTCGAGCTCTGAAACTGTAAATAATTTTCATTTCTAAGTAGATTTTCAGTTCAGCAAAACATTAAATGCTTAAAACAAGAAGGATTTGAAAAGATTTGACAGAGAAATCAAGTGTTAGAAGGCAAATAAACAGCAAGTGAAGCAGATTTTCAGTCAAAAAAGGGACAGAAACGTTTAGACGGCTTTAAAATAAACAATACAACACTCAGAAGGGTGATTTGACTCCGTAATTAATCAAATATTATTAAAACAACAATAAAAATGTATTTATTCTAGTCTTTGTTTTTATTTTTAACTGACAGTTGATCTGTTTTACCTGCAGAGGTCAAATTAACAACAAGTGGAGCAAATGTGAGGATTTTAATGTCATAAAAACTGAAACGTGCAAATTAATCACCAGATTTACATTGTTTATGTTGTAAACAAGCCACGCTGTTGGTTTGTTTACATGTTGAAGTGTTTTATTTGTTGTTTCAGGCCCAAACAACAACAACAACAAATTGCACCAAATCTGCTTTTACAAGTTTTAGATCCAGATGTGGAGTAAAAGCAGGAAAATGCAAACATGAGCAGAGTTTCTGTAGATCTCAGATATTCTGGGATGTTTGTCCTCTTTGTTTTGGTTTTAAATGAGAAGTCGTCATTGTGTGAAGGTTTATTTATGTTACAGCTTCTCTTTTATTCCTGATTTATTAATGACAGTCTGTGGTTTTACTTTTAGTTTTTGTTCGTTATTATTAGCTGCTCTATGGAAGTGTTAGCGTGTTAGCGTGTTAGCGTGTTAGCGTTAGCGTAGCGCCGGTGCTATGATTGCATGTTGATGTTTGATTGGTGGTTAACGTGAAACCAGATCAGACAGATCAGTTATTCTTTCTGCATGTAAAATCTGGTGAGTTCCACTAACATTTCACACGTTCACCAGACCTCAGAGCACTTTTTATCTGCAGTGATGGGTTTGTAGGAATACACAATGACAGAAATCTGTGGAAACCAGACCACGGTGTGTTGAGCAACTTTTCTACTGATCTGAGGGATGCAGTTATGCTATTTCTGTGTCAAGAAATATATGTGAAGAAAACACCAAAACGATTTTTTTCTTAGGTTTATTGCACTTTTAAGCAATTTATCGTAGTAGTTCAGACATGTTAGTAAAACTAGGGATGTAAGGGTTATATTGGTGTAAAGCAAATAAAAACACGACAAAAACGAGACGCAGAACAACAAAACAAGACAAAATGACAAAAACAAAACACAGGTAGACATATTCAGTTTATTTCTCGCCTCAAATGCTTTCAGAAATACTTTTCACTGAACATTCATAATAAAAAAAAGTTTGCGACCGAACCGCCATGTTGGTCAAAAACAAGACAGAAAGCAACAAAAACGAGACAAAATGACAAAAACAAAACACAAGAAATGACAAAAACAAGACACAAAACAACCAAAGCGAGACACAAAATGACAAAAATGAGATGCAAAAATGATAAAGAACAAGACACAAAAATGACCAAAAGGAGACACAAAACAACAAAAAGAGACACAAAACGATGCTTATATTTTGGATGAATGACAAGTCTTTGGGCATAAACGATTTAAGCCTTAAAAACTTAAATTTGCAGAATTTAAAGGAAACATTACAATGAAGAAGCTTTAAAAACTGATCTTAGCAGGTTAGTTTCTGTTTTTATTGTTATTATTGTCTGGTTTTACTGATAATGGGTTTGCTGCCTGGTGTTCAGGACTTAAAGTGTTCCTTAAAGGGGTGTTAGAGGTAAAGCCCTGTACTGGCCCCGCTTAAAGAAACTGGTTTTGAGGGGAGGGGAAGACGCTTACATAACATTTCCACTTTTAGATTCCTCTTCTGAAAGTTGGCGTCGATCCACAGGAATTTCTCTGCAGTTTCCTCCGGAAAAGTCACAGATATCACGAACCGACATTCAGGAGATTCTGATTTAATCCTGCAGCGTTTGATCATGACGGTTTGCAGATGTAGAGTCTTTATCCACGGCAAAAATGCATCAATGCATGCAGACAGAGTGCAGTTCCCACCTCCATAAACACAGATAAGCCAGAATGTGCAGTAAATAGAACCAAACAGTTCGAAAAATATAATGCAAAACATCCTACGCAAAGACTCCAAATGTTAATGTGTTTTTACGTGTATCTTTAAAATAAACAATAAAACAGGTGATTAAAATGAAACCTGAAATGCATTTCAGTGCAATAAATGCTGCAGTAGGTTTTTGAACTGAAATTACTTATTATTTTTATTAGGCTGTCAGTTATTTTCTCACATATTCGAGCAGCTGTGTGGTCTCTAAAAGGTCAGAAAATGTCTCATTTTGTCTGAAGATCTTCAGGTTACTGTCATAGAGGAGGAAAGAAACCAGAAAATATGAAAAATTCACATTTAACAAGCGACAATCACTGAATTTAGACTGTTTTTATCTTTAAAATTAGTCAAACTGTTGAACCAATTTGTTGTTTTGTCTCTAAAAAGTAAGAAAATGGTGGAATATGGATTGATGTTTCTCGATTTAATAATTTTCATTTTCAGTTAGTTTGGGCTTTTTTGGGATTATTCAGTTAGTTTCTTGTTTAAAAATTTAGGAAAATGGTGAAAAATGTCTTGTGTGTTCTAGAGATCTTCAGTTTACTGTCATAGAGGAAAGAAACCAGAAAATATTCACATTTAAGAAGCTGCAAACACAGGATTTAGATGTTTTTCATTTAAAAAAGTGATTCAAGCGGGTTAAGTAATTGCCAAAATAGGTGCTGATTAATGTTCCTGCAGATTTACAAAATTCTGTGAAAGAAAGTTTCCAACACAAATCTGAGGATTTTTACATCCCAACAACTGGTAGAAACGAGCAAATTATTCACCTGAGGTCGTGCAAATTTACACTCTGCATGGAGAGCTGTTGGTTTATTCACATGTTGGAATGTTTTATCTGATCAAACTTGCACCAGGTCTACTTTTACATCCAGATCTGTCCTTAAAGTAGTGCAGCTCTTTCTAGAAATGCATGCATGATATAATATCTTTGGACAAAACTAGACATTTTCTGACATTTTAGAGACTAAACAGCTGATCGAATGCATGAGAAAATAGTCAACAGACTAATAAATGATAACTAAAAACGGACAGATTTCTTCTACAGAAGCAAGATAAAATGACAAAAACAAGACACAAAATGACAACAATTAAGCAGAAAACAACAAAAATGAGACAGAAAACAACAGCGAGAAGACACAAAATGACAAAAACTCAAAAACGACACCAGAACGATGAAAACAAGATGCAAAACGACAAAAATGAGACACATAATGATAGAAACGTGCAAATTATTCACCTGAGGACATGCAGATTTACACTCTGCATGGAGAGCTGTTGGTTTATTCACATGTTGGAATGTTTTATCTGATTAAACTTGCACCAGGTCTACTTTTACATCCAGATCTGCCTGTAAATCAGTGAATGTGTTTCTAGAAATGCGTGCGTTATGTAATATTAATGTAAAATGTCCTGTCTGTTCTCTAAACGCCCCTCTGAAGATGAAAATCTGTGCAGCAGGAGAACATCCTCAGTTCTCAGAATCGCTGAAGCAGGAATGTTGTTTGTTGTTTAACTCTGAGGCGGCGGCTCTCTGCTGCCCCCTGCTGGCAGCCGCTGGTCACTGCAGCTCTTCTGTGTAGTTCTTAATGCAGGTTTTTCTCTGTGCTTTCAGGAAGCCAGACAAGTATGAATGACTCCTGCGAGTCTCCCTCCTCCTCGTCTTCGTCCTCCTGCCCGCCGTTGCTCACGCCCACCGGCAGCGGTCCCGACGTCATGGGGATGTTCGACATGGACTCGTCGGACGTGGGGATGTCCGAGGCCTCACCGCCTCCCAGCTTCGACCCGCGGAGACATTCGTTCAGCGAGGAGGAGCTGAAGCCTCAGCCGATGATCAAGAAGGCCCGGAAGATCCTGGTGCCCGACAACATGAAGGTGAATTTAACTTCCACACAGCAAAACTTTAAAATCAGCTGTAAAAACTGTAAGGGTCATTCTGGAAGCGGAGGACACAGAATTTAGACTGTTTTTTCTTTATTTATTCCTCAATAGTGGACAAATAATCCATTAATTGTTACAGCTCTAGTTGATTAACTGAGTTTCTGAGGGACATTTTCACCATCCTGTGACATTTTAGAGACAAAACTATAAAAAAATAAGCCAAAAAAATCAACGGATGAATAAGTAATGAAAATATTTCATAGTTTTTGCCCTAAAGAGGCCAAAAATACAGATTTATTAGCATTTTTTTGTGATTTTATGTTAAAAGCCACAGCAAGAGACCAACAAGACTGAAACTATGGTTACTTTCATTGTTTATTTCATTGTTGATTATTTTCTCAATTAATTGATCAGTTGTTTGGTCTCTAAATTGTCAGAAAATGATGAAAAACATTTTAAAAAGTCCTGTTTAGTCCATATATATTCTGTTTGCTGTCGTCGAGGAGGAAAGAAACCAGAAAATATTCACATTTAAGAAGCTGAAACCACAGAATTTCTGATTCGAAAGTGTGGTTTATGGAAATACATACTATCATTTAAAGTAAATATGAAAGTAAAAGCGTCTTTTGTGGTTCTTTGAGCATCATACCTGCAGATTTGTGGATTTGCTCTCAGATAAACGCCCACGTCTCTGAGATCCGGCGTTGCTTTGACCTCCTGAGTTCTTCTCTCTGAGCCGCCGTTGATTCTTCCGACGTTCTGTATTTGTGAACTGAACTTCCGCATTTTTTTTCCCTTCCAGGATGAGAAGTACTGGACCCGGAGATATAAGAACAACGAAGCCGCCAAGCGCTCCCGGGACGCCCGGCGCCTCAAGGAGAACCAGATCACGGTCCGGGCCGCCTACCTGGAGCGGGAGAACGCCGCCCTGCGACAGGAAGTGGCCGAGATGAGGAAGGAACTGGGCCGCTGCCGCAACATCCTTAGCAAATACGAGAACCGCTTGGCCGACCAGTGATGGCGGCGAGGCGGCCGATCGGGACGAGGAGGAACATAAGCTGGATTAAATCTGAGACTCTGAATCTGACAATGGACACGACGATGATGATGATGATGATGATGAGGAAGATGATGATGAATGTAAAAGACGAGGAGGCGGTTTCGAAGCTCAGGTGTCTTGTTTTGTCGAGCTCTTAAAAGCGACGGGCGGAGAGGAGAGAATAATTTAACAGATGTGACTTTTAAGAGTTTTGTTATTGGAGAATTGTATATTTTTATAATACTTCAGAAAAATTAGAGGGAGAGCAAATTTGGAGAATAATTTTGTATATTTTCTACAGATGGGGCGAAGCTACGGTAAATATGTTTTTATTTTAGACGAGCGAGGCGACGTGGGGAAAACCATCGGTGGGGATTCTGTGATTCTTCTAGTCGGAGCGGCGGGATCGATGTAACAATTGTAATATAGAGAGGAATTATCTTAAAGTCGTATAGTTCAACATTTTGTGGATTTTACTCGAGCACTTATATTTTTTCTTCCTGTTCTGTTCCTGTCACTCGAGGAGACGCCTCAGCACTCGTCTTGTGTTGTTTTTTTTATTTTCAAACCTCTCCTGATCCGAGTGTTTTTCTGGTGTTTTACAGAAATCTCTGTGCAAAGACTTTCTGTTCCTGCAGCTTCCCGGTTTTAAGAAAATGCACATCGTTACTTTACTGTACTTTTTAAACAAACACACTTTGATTGAGGCGGCCGGACGCTCAGTCGGTCGGTCAGTGTTCCAGGAAATGAGTGGAATTGTATTAATTTCTCAGATTTATGGGAGAAATAAAAGCCAAATTTTTTCCAAATGCAGGAGGTCCTCGGTTTATGACGTCCTCAACCTACGGCATTTCGTCATTACATCGGAACCAGTTTAGTGGATGAATACGTCGTTATGCGACGCTATAAGACGGTTTTTTTCCATTCTGTAGTTGGATTGTGCTACATTCACTAACTTTCTGCCCTTCATTGTGGCTCCCAAGCGTAAATCAGACTCTCCTGAATCCTGAGTTCCGACTTTATGACATCCTCGACTTCCGGCGTTTCGTTATGTCAGAACTGATTACAGGCGGGTCCTCGGTTTACGACATACGGCGTTTTAATCATTATGTCGGAACTGGTGATGGACGGGTCCTCGGTTTACGATGTCCTTGACACGCAGCGTTTCATTGGAAGTGATTGTGGACGGGTCCTTGGTTTTCAGTCTACGGCGATTTGTCGTTGCGTTGGAACTGGTGGGTCCTCGGCTTGTAACCTACGGTGGGGCGTAAACCGACAGACGGGTCCTCGGTTTACGACCTACTATTTTTCATCATTACGTCCGAACTGGCGAGCGAGTCCTTGGTCTACAACATCCTCGACCGACGGTGTTTTGACTTTTCTTCAGAACTGGTGACAAACGGGTCCTCGCTTTACAGCATCCTCAACCAACGGCGGTTCGGTGTTACATTGGAACTGATTGCATGGATCTTGTTGATGAGTGGAGCAGAGCGGATGAATACGTCGTCATGTGGTGCTATCAGATGGCTTTGTTTCCGTTCTCCGGTTGTATTCCACCTTGGATTGTGCTACATTCGCTAACTTTTTGCCCTTCATTTGGCTCTCAGTCGTAAACCAGACTCTTCTGATGGAGTTCTGACTTACGGCGTAAATTGACTTGCGTCGGGCCGTAGGAACGTAACTCGAGGACCTCCTGTGTCGATGTCCACAGCTTGTTCGTACTTCTTCCAGTGCTGCTCCTCCCTCGCTGTTCTCTACTGTACGCCATGGTACACGATGTTTTGTTCCTGGGGAGAGACGAGGACTTAGTGCTAGACTTTAATCCCCTTTAATGACCATGATGAGTAGTTACCATTATTATTGTTCTGATTATGATGATTATCCCTCTTTATCGTTGTTCTTCTATATTACTGAATGTTTTCCTTTCTTTGGACAATCTGTTGCACCTTGAAAACATCTTCAGTGTTCCTCGGAAAGACTCCTTCAAACGGAGAGACACCCTCTGTGACACTACGCCACCCTCCCACCGTGGATCTCACAGTAGAAACGTGGCTCAGTGTGACATCATACTTCACCTGCTCTGTTTCCCCGGCTGTGGACGGACTATGCACACTACTGATACGATCCCCGTCGGTTTGTTTCAGCCTCCGTCACCCCGTTCAGTGGTTGTTTGCTCTCCTGACCGGATCTAGATACCTTCACAGATGTGGTTGGTGAATCTTCTCTAGTGACTCTATCTGCTGCATCAGTAGTGTCCATGGCGCCCAGCCCGCCAGTCAGCGCTGGCTCTTTGGATGTAGTTGAAAATTTCCCAAAAAACACCAATAAAAAGATTGTTCTCATGCACCCCTCTGCTGCTCGTATGATGTTTGTTTTTTTGCAGGAGCGGAGTCGTCGTCCCGACAAAAACAAGACAAGAAAGACAAAAATGAGACAGAAACAGAAAATGGTGAAAACAAGACACAAAAGACAAGACAGAAAATGACAAGACAAAAAAATGACAAAAACGAGACAAAATGACAAATGACATACACAAAAATGTGACACAAAATGACAAAAATGACAGAAAAGGACAAAAACGAGACAAAACTATGAAATCGAGACAGATGCGGACAAAAATGAGACACAAAATGACACAAACGAGATTTAAAACCGCAAACGGGACGCGAAACGACAAAAATGAGACGCAGAATGACGAAAACGAGATACAACTCGACAAAAATGAGACAAAACGACAAAAACGGGATGCAAAACGACAGAAACGTGCAAATTTTAACACCAATAAAAAGATTGTCCTCATGCTCCCTCTGCTGCATGTTTGATTGATCTTTTTTTGCAGGAGTCCTGTTCTGTTATCACCAGACGGGTTTGTGGTGAAACGTTTTGACTTCCTCGCTGTTTGTTCACATCGTGTACATTCCTCTAATTGCAGCTCAAACATGCGGTCTTACCCACCTGGAGCTTCCCTCGCTAATTTAGAACTTCAGTCCACAACTGGAGGACGTTTAAAATCCACCGTCTCTTCCAGCTTTCTGCTCCACATTGATCAATAATAGGTATTGATTGTCTCATTTTTATTCCATGTTTCTGTGTTGTTGCTAACCCTACTCTAATCCATGCTAATGTGATCTTTTTCTCAGCAGTAGAAGCTAGATATTTAGCTAGCTGTTACTGCTGACCACTGATGGAAAACAGTCCAAAGAATGAGTCTGATCCTGATAATATGAGGTAGAGAGAGACATTCAATCAAGGCTGACAATGGATGAAAAGATGGAAAATAGAAGAGAGGACATAGCTTTGATCTACACATTCTGTAGGAACACTGTTGGAGGATGGAAACGACTAAAACACGACATAAAACGACAAAAACGAGACAGAAAACCACAAAAACGGGGTTATGCTAACATGTTCCAAGTATAATAATTTTAAATATTATTTTTGATTAAAAAAAATGTTCCCACAATTACAAGAGACATGAATGAAAAAATGTAAACTCATTTTACGGGTCATATTTTCTGTTATGTGTCTAATTTTGTCTCATTGTTCATGTTTTGTATCTAATTTTACTCATTTTTGTGTTTGATTTCAGTGTTTTGTGTCTAGTTCCAGTCATTTTATTCTTTATTTTTGTGTCTCATATTTTGTGTTTTGTGTCTAATTTTGCTCATTTTATGTTTTGTTTTAGTGTTTTGTGTCTAATTTTAGTAATTTTCTGTCTATTTTCAGTCATTTTATGTTTTGTTATAGTTCTTTGTGTCTCATTTTTGGGGGTTTCTGTCTGATTTTGCTCATTTGTGTCTCATTTTTGGGGGTTTTGTGTCTAATTTTGCTCATTTTGTGTTTTATTTTAGTGTTTTCTGTCTAATTTTGCTCATTTTGTGTCTTATATATTTCCAAAACATTCTTTTCTCCCAGTTTTTTTTTTAGATTTGTTTGTTTGTCGTCAGACATCCTCTTTATCTGCCGCCTCGACAGAAATGGGTGAAAGGTCCTTCAGGCTGGAATTTAACTCACTTCTCTCCCTCGACATGAACCAGATGTTTGCTCCTGGCCTGTACCCTCTCTCTCTCTCCCCTCTCTCTCTCCCCTCTCTCTCCCCTCTCTCCCCTCTCCCCCCCAGCCTTTGTTCCTCCCTTATAAGCTCTGATCAGCCGACCCTCCTCTCATTCCCTCCAGGCCGTGAACATGGATTTCTCTGCGCTGCTGCTGCTGCTGTCGCTGCTCGCTCTGACCGGAACTGTGTCTCTGCGGGCTGCAGGTAAGTTCCTGCCTCACAAACACCTGGAGGAGTCACACCTGCATGGAGGGAAAACACAGCTGGAGCCTCAGAATGAAGGAAAAGTGAGCATTCATTTAGCGGCTGCTCTGTAGGTCGTCTTTTAAAAGAAGATCCTGCAGCCTGAGAGTGAAATTAATCACTGGTGCTGAAGGTGTGACGTCTTTAAGAGCAGTTTCTGTGCATTAATGCAGCGTTTATGATAAATTAGATCCTTGTATCTGTGGATCCACGTCAATAACTTCTCTGTAGGTTTAGTTCGACTCTTAGAATGAAGTTTTTTGTCACTATAAATTCAAGTAAATTAAAAATATTCTGCAAGTTTGCTTCCTCTCTTGAGTCCAAATTCTTAATTCATGATTAAGAATTTTTTTCTAACTTTATCTCGACTCTTAGAAGCAAATTTTTTGCACAAAATATTATTATTAAATTCAAATTCTGGAAGTTTAGCTTCAACTATCTGGTCCAAACTTTCTGTCTCTATAAATTAAATCTGAGAAATGATTCAGATTTTTTCCGTTACTGTACTTGGATCCAAGTTTTCTGTTGCAATAAACTGAATTTGATTAACATTTTGTCATATTTACTGAAGTAAATTTCTAAAGAATTTAAGTTTAAAAGCCTTTAATTGATGTCGAGCTGCTGCTATGGCGTTAAATGCTGATTTAAACATAGAACCACAATAATTACAGTGAAATTATTGTTATTTCTATGTATGTTTAGCACATTTAATACAGGGTGTCCCTTTTAGCAGCTGATAACTAACCTCACACCACTAGACTTCTTTTTATGGGGATGCCTAAAAGACAAAGTCCACCAATGAGACCTGCAGCAGTCACTGAACTCAGAGCAACCATTGAACATGAATGCAGGCAGATACCAAAGAACTGTTTCATGATGTGTGCTGTTCCATCGCTTCACGTTGTCTGGACCAGAACGGACATCAGTGTGAGAACAGGCGGTGACAAAACAATAGAATGATGTTTGTAAGTTCTTTTACATGTTGAAAATTAAACAGATTATAATAAACACCAAGTTTACAATTATTTAAAGTGTGTATACATTTTTTTGGGGGACACCCTGTGTGCGTGAGTTGAAATGTTTTCCTGCAAAAACTAAGATTGAATTCACTCAACAAGTTAAAACTCCACATTATGGAATGAAATACTAATGAACCCAGCTTAGATATGAAGGATTGCATCCCATAATAGTCTAAACTCTACAGACCGTCCTGAATAATTTGCTAAATGAAGTTTAATGTCCTGCAGAGTTGCTCATAGAAACTCCTCCAGGGTCTGAATCAGTGTTTTGTAATATTTGCTTATTACAGCGACATGTTTGTACCGTAAACGCTGCTCATGTGTGCAGGAGCACATGCGTGTTTGTGGTCACACGTGCTGCAGGAAGAGAGGATACAGCAGCACACATGTTCTCAGTCTGAGAAGTGAAAAACGGGGAACCCAGTCTCCCCCGTTTCCTCCCCTCTCTAAGGCTCAGTGGGCTTCAGGATTTATTTATGATGGGATTCATCTGGAGGGGAGGGAGGAAAGGAAGCTTATTCATCTGACTAAAGTTGCTCTAAGATGAGTTAAAGTTGCTTAAATTCAGTAAAAGTTTTTCAAAAATAAGTGAAAGTTGCTCTACATTAGTAAAAGTTGCTCTATATAAGTAAAAGTTGGTCAAAAATGAGTTGAAGTTGCTTTATAATGACTGAAAGTTACTGTACATTAGCTAAAGTTGTTCTATATTAGTTAAAATTGCTCTAAAATGAGTTAAAGTTGCTCTACATTCGTAAATGTTGCTCAATATAAATAAAAGTTGGTCAAAAATGACTTAAAGTTGCTTAAAAATAAGTTGAAGTTGCTTTAAAATGAGTGAAAGTTGCTCTATATTACTTAAAGTTGCTCTAAAATGAAATAAACTTGCTCTACATGAGTAAAAGTTGGTCAATATAAGTAAAAGTTGGTCAAAAATTACTTAAAATTGCTCGACATTAGCTAAAGTTGCTCTACATTAGTTAAAGTTGCTCTGAATGAGTTAAAGTTGACCTACACTACTGTTCCAGCCTGGGTGGTAAACATTTACCCAGCCACCGACGCTGAATTCACTGTTCCTCCGACAGAAAACAGTTTGCCAAACGAAGCCTTATTAGGTAGTGGTTTTTACGAACGTCCATGAACGCAGCAGACAGAGGGACAGTGAGTGTGTTTGGTGTCGCCTCAGGCTCGTGTCCGGAGAGGATCCTGGGTAAGGAGTGGCGCCGGACGTGTCCTCGGACCTGCACGGCCGACCAGGACTGCGGCAGGAAACGTCAGTGTTTGTGCGACGGCCAGTGTGGTCTCAGCTGTGTGGCTCCAGGTAACACACTGTCGTCCTTACAAGTGTTTGTGTGTTCAGCTGAGCCAACACGAATGTGTGGGCTCCTTCCTGGAAATAAAACACAAATAATCTGGCCTCAGAGTGCTGGAAAGTGGCTCTGTGTTAGTTAAAGTTGCTCTGCATTAGTTGAAGTTGCTCCATATTACTTAAAGTTGCTCCAAAACAAATTAAAGTTACTCTATATTTGTTAAAGTTGCTCAAAAAAGTGTTAAAGTTGCTCTATATTAGTTAAAGTTGCTCCACTTCGGTTAAAGTTGCTCTGTATTTGTTAAAGTTGCTCTAAAATGAATCAAAGTTGCTCTACATTAGTCAAAGTTGCTCAAAAAATGTGTTAAAGTTTGTCTATGTTAGCTAAAGTTGTTCTAAAATGAGTTGAAGTTGCTCCACATTCGTTAAAGTTGCTCTGTTTTAGTGAAAGAAAGTAAAAAACAAAAAAATCTGGCCTCAGAACGCTGGAATTTGCATTTTCCAATATGATAAAAAACATTGCTCTTTTTTGCACCTCTTGGCCTCCATAAATGCATAAATTGGTTCGTTTATGGAACACCAGACCTCAGTGGCTTTCAGCGGTCTCCTTAGCAAACAATGTCAGAGCTGATGGTACCATTAAAGTGTTCGTGTGTTCAGCTGACATCCATCTGAGTGTTTCTTCCTAGAAAAAAAAATTAAAGCATAAAATGTGGCCTCAGAGGTGTAAAAAGGTTTGAATCCGGTCCAGTTTGAGAAGCTCATCAATGCTCCTTCAACAACCAGCTCACTGTGAAAATCTGGAAAGAAATCAACAGGCTTAGATTGAATTCGTCTGTTTATAATGTCACTGTTTCTTGCACTTTATGGCCTCCGTAATCATTGTGCTTCAGGCTGAAATAGCTCAGTTGGGAGAGCGTTAGACTGAAGATCTAAAGGTCCCTGGTTCAATCCCGGGTTTCAGCAGAGTTTTAGGAACACAAGTACACCTGGAAACTCTTGTCTCATTAGCTAACAATGCTAAAGCTAGCGACACTCTTCCTGAGCATGAAAATCTAAAGTTCTATCCTGGACTTCATCAGTGGTTCGAGACTCACATAACTGCAGTATAGAATGGTCTGACTGCACCGCTTCTTTGTTATGTTTATGCTGAATTTATTACTTGTTTTTTATTTTTGAAGATAACACTGACTTTTTGCACATCTTGGCCTCCATACCACTTGTTTTTCAGGGCCGAAATAGCTCAGTTGGGCGAGCGTTAGACTGAAGATCTGAAGGTCCTGGGTTTCGGCAGGAAGGAAGAGTTTTAGGAACAGAAAGTTTTCAGCAAAAAATGCTTGAACTAAATGTTCAGGATGCAGTGATGGTGTCCCTGAAATACAGTGACATAGAATTGTTTTGGTAGAATGTTTTCCTGGTGGCTGATATTTCTTAGCTCTGTTGGCATTTTGTCCGTCTAAATGGAATTTGAAATGAAAGTTTTTGAAATGTTGCTCTATTTTTTGCACCTCTTGGCCTCCGTAATCACAGCTTATCAGGCTGAAATAGCTCAGTTGGGAGAGCGTTAGACTGAAGATCTAAAGAGCCCGGGTTTCAGCAGAGTTTTAGGAACCCAAGTACACCTGAAAACTGTCATCTCATTAGCTAACAATGCTAAAACTAACAATGCTCTTCCTGAGCCTGAGAATCTAAAGTTCTATCCTGGACTTCGTCAGTGGTTCTAGACTCACATAACTGCAGTATAGAATGGTCTGACTGCACCGCTTCTTTATGTTCATGCTGAATTTATTACTTTTTTTTATTTTTGAAGATAACACTGACTTTTTGCACATCTTGGCCTCCATACCGCTTGTTTTTCAGATTCAAAATAGCTCAGTTGAGAGAGCGTTAGACTGAAGAGCTGAAGGTCCTGGGTTTCAGCAGGAAGGAAGAGTTTTAGAAACAGAAAGTTTTCAGCAAACAATGCAAGAACTAAATGTTCATCCAAAGATTTCTGGGTTTTCAACAGCTGTTCAGTCTGTGCAATGCTACAGAATGGTCTGACACCTCTGTATGTCTTTAAACCAATCACAATCAACTTAGTTGTGGTTTAGCCCAGGATGCAGTGATGGTGTCCCTGAAATACAGTGACATAGAATTGTTTTGGTGGAATGTTTTCCTGGTGGCTGACATTTCTTAGCTCTGTTGGCATTTGGTCTGTCTAAATGGAATTTGAATTGAAAGTTTTTGAAATGTTGCTCTATTTTTTTGCACCTCTTGGCCTCTGTAGTCACAATATTTCAGGCTGAAATAGCTCAGTTGGGAGAGCGTTGGACTGAAGATCTAAAGGTCCCTGGTTCAATCCCGGGTTTCAGCAGAGTTTTAGGAACACAAGGTTGTCACAGTACACCTGAAAACTGTGGTCTCATTAGCTAACAATGCTAAAGCTAACGACGCTCTTCCTGAGCATGAAAATCTAAAGTTCTATCCTGGACTTCGTCAGTGGTTCTAGACTCACATAACTGCAGTATAGAATGGTCTGACTGCACCTCATCTTTGTTATGTTTATGCTGAATTTATTACTTGTTTTAAAGATAACACTGAGTTTTTGCACATCTTGGCCTCCATACCACTTGTTTCTCCGGGCTGAAATAGCTCAGTTGGGAGAGTGTTAGACTGAAGATCTGAAGGTCCTGAAGAGTTTCAGGAATGCAACTCACACAATGCTTAAGCTGGTTATTCTGTTCTGAGCCACATTAGCCTCAAACAGCTGCTGAATGGTCTGACTGCACCTCCCTATTACTCTGCTTTCTTTGTTGTTTCTTCAAACAGAAACCAACCTCTTGTGGAACCTTAAGATAACTGTGTAGTCAGGTTTGACGCTGCTTGTTTACTGTGACATAAGGAGGTTTGTTTTTTGTTTGTTGACAACATGTGCAGCAAAATAAACCAGAACAGGAGAGAAACACTGAAAAGGAAGGTTGGTTTGCAAAACGGGGGAAATATTTCAGCTACAGAAAGAAGGATGTCGACCAAAAACAGCTCTTCTGTTTTACAGATCGAGTTCCCGTTAAACACATCAAGTTATTTTGGACCATTTTTGAATAATTTTGAAATTTTTTTGTCAAAAGTTCGTCAATTTTCAAGTCATTTTGGCAAATTATTGAGTACAAACAGACCGTTTTAATCTGCTTCTGGACTATTTTAATGGTTGGTTTGGGAAACTAAGTCTAATTTTAGACACATTAAGTTTTATACAACGTTTGTGAGTAAAGATGGATATTTTCAATTGATTTTTTATTGTTTTTGAGTCGTTTTAGACTGCTTATATCTAATCTAAAACAATCTGATTTATATTGGAGAATTTCTGAGTCGCTTTGAACAATTTAAACCTAATTTCAGATCTACTGAGTCGTTTGGGGAAATTATTGAGTACATTTGGACAATATGTAGTTCAACTTTGGGCTGTTTTCACAGATTTTAGACATGGTTTTCATTCATTTTGGATAAACTCAGTCGTTTTGCAAAAGTTTGAAGTGATTCTTGACATTTTCATTTGCTTTAGGTGAGTTTGTTTCAGCAGATTGTCAGACTTTCAGGGACACAAGATGAGCTGTGACAAATGAAAGCAGCAGCAGACTGAAGATCTAAAGGTTTAGGAGCAGAAGAGCTCAGTAAACATCTCTGGTTTAAGCATCTGGTCTTGCAGATCATCTGATCTTCTGTGTTTCTCCTCAGGTCGGACGTGTCCGTGGCCTCTTCCCCAAAGCGATCGCTCTGAAGCCCGCCTCCTCTCTCCCACTCACTCCTTCTCGGCGCTGCTGGAGGTTCGCTGTAAGCCCGGCTTCACGCTGCCCAGCGGCCTGGACGCCACCATCCGCCGTTGTCAGGGCGACCGGCAGTGGAGCGGGGACGAGCCCAACTGCTCAGGTGGGTCTGAGCTGGAAAACCTTCACCACGTCTCTGTATCACTGCAGGTAGAAAACATCTGAGAGAATCCGGCCTCGGGTTCTGACGGGTTTCTGTCCATCCGGGGTTTGTTCGGGTCGGCTCGGTGTGTTTGTGCGTCTGCTCGCTGCTGACAGACATCCAGGGACCAAAACCCTCTGAGATCGTGTCGACTCAGACGTTGCACAACTGGGACCTCGTCTCCCCGTCGCCATGGCAACCGGAGCTGTTCAGAGCTTGCAGATTTCACCGCTGAACTCTCGCTAAGTTTAAAGAGGACATGAAGGCCGAAGAGCACGAGTGTGTTTGTGTGCATGGATCGTACGAATGCATCTACAGAAGCAGCTCACGGGTGTTGTTTAGGTTGTGTTTGTTGTTTACTAGTTTACCAGAGGACGGATTGCAGCTAAAAAATACGATCAGGATGAATTAGAGCCGATTAAACGCAGCTCTGAGTGGAACCGTGTCGACCTGATGCCGAGCTGTGGTTTCCTGATTGATCCGTATTGAACATGTGAGCGGTGAGTCGAGGTCAGAGTGACGCTGTAAACGTGTAAACAGATGCAGCAGCTGAAGTCAATTCTCAAACAATGCAAGTTCAAAGGCCTCCAGTTCGTGTCCAGTCTCTGCCAAAAAAGCTGCTGAGCTTCGACCTAATGATGCAGTGAAACACTGTGTGTCGATCTAAATGCAAAACAACAACAGTGAGAGTGAAGTCAGTGTTTAAAAGAACAGACAATGGACCACAGAAAGGTTAAAGCGCTACATTATAAAATACAAATAACTCAACTTAAATATTGACTATTGGCCTCTACAGCAGGCCTGTCAGCCGGCTCTGGTTTTATCCTCTTAGAATTTCTTTATCTCATGGCTTCATTAGCACGTTTAAATGTATTATGTGATTTAGGTTGTTTTGCACCTCTTGGCCTCCATACATCCACTGCATAAGGGCTGAAGTAGCTCAGCTGGGAAAGCGTTAGACTGAAGATCTAAAGGTCCCGGGTGTCGGCAGAGTTTTAGGAACACAAGGTTGTCACAGTACCAATGAACAATGAGTTAGCAAACAACGGTAAAGCTAACGACGCTCTGCCTGAACATGAAGATCCAAAGTTCAATCCTGGACTTTCTCAACTGTTCTGGACATACCTGGAGTATTGACTGGTCTGAATGCACCTTATCATTGCTCTTCTTCTTTGTCATGTTTATGTGGAATTTATTACTTTTTTGTACCTCATGGCCTCCGAATCCAAATTTATTTTCTTCCAAAATTTGCTCTTTTTTGCTTCATGGCCTCCACACATGCTGCTCTCCAGACTGTATTTCATTGAGCTATTTTGGCCTGAAGTGCTACAATTACGGAGTCCAAGAAGTGCAAAAAAAGAGCAACATTTAAAAAACTTCAATCTCAAATTCCATTTAGACGGGCCAAATAACAAATTCAATAAAAACCTGCCAACAGAGCTAAGAGATGCTAGCCTCCAGGCAAATGTTCCACCATCTCTATATTTCAGGGACATCATCACTACATCCTGGTCTAAACTCCAGCTGCGATGATTGTGATTGGTTTAAAGAAGTACAGATAATAAGGAAGACTGGAAACTCATGCTCAAACCACAGCTCTTTAGATGAATGTTTAGCTTTGTTTGCTGAGGACTTCGAGTTCCTGAAATTCTTCCTTTCTGCCAAAGCCCAGGATCAAACCCAGGACCTTTAGATCTTCAGTCTAGCACTCTCCCAACTGAGCTATTTTGGCCATGGAGCTCACCTGTATGGAGGCCAACAGGTTCAAAAATCAGCGTCACGTTAAAAGCGCAATTCACAAATTCACAATCTGAGCGTGAAGATGGACCTCCGGAGCTTCCCTTCAGCACTAATCTGAGCCGTGATGTCTGGAGATGAGTGCAAATTCTGGGATTTCTCATCATCTCTAATGGTGGAACCTGCCGCGACACTTTCTCAGCTGGGTCCCCGTCTCACCCGCAAGATTATTTATCTGCTCAAAATGTGAAACGAGGATACAATTCTCAGCTCTCAGCTTCCTCCTCGAGAGACGGGCAGAAGGTAGGTGGGTTTTAGTGCGAGTGCCGTGTGTTCCAGTGTGGAGAGGCGGTGGGCGGCGGATCGCTGGTGTTTACCGAGAGCCGGATCCTTCAGTGTACATTAGACCGGAGTGTGTGTGTTGGACTGCACATGTGTCACACGGCTCGCATGTGTGTGTTGCGTTGCGTTTTGTGTGGGCGACAGATCACAGTCAGGAGAGTCAGAGAGCTCTCACGATGCTTCAGGCCTCTCTGCTCTCTCATCCTCGTCCATCCGAGGCCTCCGATCAGCACAATAGAAGCCAAGGACGAGCCTGCAGCCCCGTAGTTAGCGCGAGTAGAGGAAAAAAACATAGAAAGAGGCTCATATGGAGTCAGTGTTTAATGCTTCATTCAAAATCACAGCTTTCTACTTGTCGGAAGATGAATCCGGTTTACCTGCAGCTGTGTGGGCGGCAGCAGAAGCAGAAATGTGAAAACAGAACTGGGCTTTGGGCTGTCATCCGTCACCAAACAGACCAAAGCAGCGCTGCCTCTCCCATAGGTACCTTTACATTCTCAGATTAATGCTGCACAGGTACCTAAGATAGGTCTGACACATTTGTGAATTGTGATTTTAAGTGACGCTGATTTTTGCAGCTCTTGGCCTCCATAGAGATAAAAGTCAGGGCCGAAATAGCTCAGCTGGGAGAGCGTTAGACTGAAGATCTAAAGGTCCCTGGTTCAATCCCGGGTTTCGGCAGCAGGGGCAACTTTTAGGAACAGGAAGTCCTCAGTATTGTTTACTGCTAAAGCTAAACGTTCATCTAAAGATATCTGTGGTTTGATCACGAGTTTCTAACCTTCCCTTTTGTGATTCCTCTTTATTTGTTTAAACCAATCATAATCATCTTTGTTGCATTTTAGCCCAGGATGCAGTGATGGTGTCCCTGTAAAATAGTGGTGGAATTGTTTTGGCCTTGATGCTAGCATCTCTTAGCTCTACTGGCAGGTTTTTATTGAATTTACAATTTTGCAAATCTCAATGGAGTTGGTGATTGAAATTTTCTAAAGGTTGTTCTTTTTTGCACCTGTTGGCCTCCGTACTGGTGAAAATCAGGGCCAAAATAGCTCAGTTGGGAGAGTGTTAGACTAGGGCTCTAAAGGTCCCTGGTCCAATCCTGGGTTTGGGCAGGAAGGAAGAATTTCAGGAACAGGAAGTCTACTGTAAATGAAGTTAATCATTTATCTAAAGATCTCTGGTTTGATCATGAGTTCCCAGTCTTCCTTGTTATTTGTATTTCTGTAAACCAATCACAGTCGTCTTAGTTGGAGTTTCGCCCAGGATGTAGTGATGGTGTCCCTTCAAAACAGTGACGGTGGAACATTTCCTGGATGCTAGCATCTCTTAGCTGCATTGGCAGGTTTTTGTTGCATTTGTAATTTAAATCTAAATGTAATTTGCAATTTGAGTTTTTAAAATGCTGCCCTCTTTTTTTTTGCACCTTTTGGCCTCTATAATTGTAGCATTTCAGGCCGAAATAGCTCAGTTGGGAAAGCGTTGGACTGAAGATCTAAAGGTCCCT
The DNA here is from genome assembly GCF_021347895.1 of Acanthochromis polyacanthus. Lineage (NCBI taxonomy): Eukaryota > Metazoa > Chordata > Actinopteri > Pomacentridae > Acanthochromis > Acanthochromis polyacanthus. Next base: position 40,325,795 of record NC_067124.1, on the reverse strand, counting down.
GGTTCAATCCCGGGTTTCGGCAGCTGGGAAGAGTTTTGGAGATGTAAAAACAAACAATGTCAAAGCTGAGTAGACAGTTCTCTGAAGGTTCCACATAAACGTGGTTTCTGTTTAAAGAAAAAAAATTAAAACAAAGCAGAGTGATCAGGAGGTGCAGTCAGACAATTCAGCAGCTGTCTGAGGCTAATGTGGCTCAGAACAGAATAATCTGCTTTGACACTGTTTTTGCATCCCAATAACTCTTTCTTCCTGTAGAAACCCGGGACCTTTAGATCTTCAGTCTAGCACTCTCCCAACTGAGCTATTTTGGCTCTGAAAACTACCTAATACGGAAGCCAAGATGTCCAAAAAAGAGCCACATTTTAAAAAGAAATTTAGAAATTCCGAAATAAAAAATAAAAAATGAAGTAATTCCTGGAAAGCAGCATGTGTGGAGATCATGAGACAAAAAAGAGCAACATTTGAAAGGTAATAACTTAAAATACGGAGGCCATGAGGTACAACAAAAAGTCACAAATTCTGCATAAACACTACAAAGAAGCGGAGCAATGATGAGGTGCAGTCAGACCATTCTATTCTGCGGGTATGTGAGTCTCTGCACATCAGAAGCCAAGGGCAAGCCTGCAGCCCTGTAGTTAACGCGAGTAGAAGAAAAAACACATAAAAAGAGGCTCATATGGAGTCGGTATTTAACGCTTCATTCAACATCGCAGCTTTCTACTTTCCCTGAGATGAATCTGGTTTACCTGCAGAGTGGAGCTGCAGCTGTGTGGGCGGCAGCAGAGGCAGAAATGTGAAAACAGAACTGGGCTTCGGGCTCTCATCTGCCGCCAAACAGACCAAACGCAGCGCTGCCTCTCCCATAGGTGCCTTTACATTCTCAGATTAACGCCGCTCGGGTACCTAAGATAGGCCTCTGGCGAGAGCCGTCTCTGGCTTTAAAGCGGCGCTTCATGCAGCTCGGGTCACTCCAGCCTCTCTCCAAGCACCACTCTTGATATTTATATTTCCACAAGCGTGAGGCTCTCAAACTTCCAGGAACGAGCGGTGCCAGGTGTTACACAACCACAGCTCTAGCTGCGAGCTCGGAGAGGTGTGAGGCTGCGCTTCACCTGCTGTCGAACTTTGATATATTACCTAAGAAGGGCTATTTCAACCTAAATAGAACAAGACATCGGGTGAAACGCCTCTGTGGGTCACAAACTAAATACAAACCTCGGCTAATACGAGTCAAACGAGGTAACTTTTCTACTTTTCTCCCTCCTTTCCTACCTGCCAGCAGGTGTCCACATCAGTCAATTAGATGCTGCTTGATGTTTTCTGTCTTCGTGAGGCGCTGCTGTTTGTGTAACAGTTCTGGATCAGATCTGGATTTATTCATATCCTGCACTTCAAAATGTAAAAGTGCTGGATTGCAAGTGAAAATTTTGAACTCAGAGTATTATCTTTACAGTGTAGTAAAAGTACAGCAGCAGTCGTTCTGTTCAAAGTCTCCACCTGGATTTAACTCATCAAACAGGTAAGATCCTTCCATTGGATAATTACTGCAGTGATGAATATGTTTAACTTCTTTAACCCTAGCTGATGCAGTGAGGAGCTTCTCATGTTGGAAAACATGTCCTGTGGTCATGGAAAGGATGTTAATCTGTCTCAGAAGGGTCAAATTATTGGCCTGCATCAAACAAAGAAAACAACTAAGGAGATGAAATGACTAAACTCAGGTTAAGAACCGTCCAACGCATCATTAAAACTTGAAGGACAGTGGAGAACCTTCATCTTCAGGAACAAACTCTTAGATGGTGGTAGGAAACCAACAGTAGAACTCACAGCTGTTTAAAAGTGAAAGGAAGAACATTTCCCCACGAAGGGAACTCAAAGGATTGGGACTAAACAGCTGTAGCTCTAAGAAAACCACTGATCAGTGAGGATGATCAGAAAAAATAAAGATTGGAGTCTGGATCAATGGAAGAAGGTCATGAGGTCTGATGAGTCCAGATTGACCCTGTTCCAGACTGATGGGGGCAGTAGTTCAGGTCTGGTTTTGGTCCCAACTTTGTGCTGATTGTAGACTTTTCTAGGACTGGTTTAGGTTTGATTTTGGTCCTGGTTCTAGAGTTTGTGAGGGCTGGTTTCAGACTGTCTTAGGCAGGTCTTGGACTTTTTTTTTTAAACCACAAGAACACCAAACCCACCATCAAGCATGGTGGTGGCAGCATCATGCTCTGTGGAACTGGAGCTTTACACAAAGTAAATGGAATAATGAGGAAGAAGGATCACCTCCACGTTCTTCAGGAGAACCTAAAATCATCAACAGAAGGTTGATCTTGGACACAGTTGGATGTTTCAACAAGACAATGAGTCCAAACACACATCAGACGTGGTAAAGAAATGGTTCCATCAGGATGGAATGAAGGTTCTAGAATGAAGGTTCTAGACTGGTCTCCCCAAAGTCCTGACTTAGACCCATGAAGAACCTGAAGAACCAAGTCAGAAACACAACAAATTTGTTGTCTTTCTGCTTGAATGTGAATATCTTCTGGTTTCTATCCTCTATGACACGAAATAGATCTTTGGACTAAATAAGAAATTTTCTGATCTTTTCCATCATTTTCTGACATTTTAGAGACCAAACAGCTGATTAATCATTGAGAAAATAATCAACATACTAAAAAATTCTCTTTTTTTTGTACCACATTTCGGCATTTTAAAGACCAAAGAACCGCTCAGTAAATCTAGAAAACACCTTTCAGATTAATAAACAGTGGAAATGATGATAATTGTATGTTTTTATGGCTCATTCTGTAGCTGACTTTGTACTTTTTTATTGTCATGTTGTCTGTTGTTGCACAGTAATAATCTAGTTTTACTTCGGTCTTTTTTTTCCTCGACAGTTTCGGTGTCCGTGAAGTCTTTAACTTCCGTCTTTCTTCTGTCCGACCTCCAGAGTCTCAGTCGGCTGTTGCTCTGACCTGCCCGCTGCCCCAGGAAGTGACCGACACCTTCAGCATCGAGGGCGCCTCCGTCGCCGGGACCTCCATCCGCTACAGCTGCCTGTCCGGGTGAGGAGGGGTTAACTGGGAACCCGAACCGGTTCAGACGAGGAACCGGAGGAAGTGTGAAGAAGAAAGAAAGCGGGAGGGAGGGAGGTGTGAGGATGCGATGAATGGCAGGGAATTCGTTTTGATCTCCCAGCTGACGAGCTCCCTGCTGAGCTAACTGGGTCATTACAGTCTAATCTGGAAGCACACTGACTCATCGGCAGCGGGAGTGGATGTGTCAGCCGGAGTTTAGACGCCATGAAAGGAATCATTCACACCTTTTCCATCACTTTTATTCAGACGAGGCTCCTCAGAACTCAACGCACCATTCCTCTTTCCTCTCCACAGGGCCGAGATAGTCGGGAGCAGCGAGAACTTCTGTCAGGAGAACCAGACCTGGCAGTATCCTCATCCCATCTGCAAGAGTAAGTGTGCAAAGGAGTGTCACACCGACCATTAAACTAAACCATTCCAATAATCTTATCAATCAGTCCGAGCCAAAAAGTCTAAACTCTCAAATTCCACCTTCTTCAATGTGAATAATTTCTAGTTTCTTTCCTCCTCTGCGACTGTAAAAGGTCTTCGAGACGTTTGAGGAAGTTCTGATCCACATTTTTCACCATTTTCTCGCATTTTAGAAACCAAACAACTGATCAGTTAACCAGTTTGAGTCATTTTTTATTAAGAAACAGTCTACATTGTGTGATTTCAGCTTCTTACATATGAATATTTTTTGGTTTCTTTCCTCCTCTATGACAGTAAAAGATCTCTGAGACATTTGAGGAGGCTCTGATTCACATTTTCCACCATTTTCTCACATTGTAGAGACCAAACAGCTGATCGATTAACCAGTTTGACTCATTTTCAACTGAAACTGTCTAAATTCTGTGATCTAAGCTCCTTAAATGTGAATATTTTGTGGTTTCTTTCCTCTGTGACAGTAAACCGAAGATCTTTTGACTAAATAAGACATTTTCTGAACATTTATGTCTTTTTCTGACATTTTAGAGACCAAACAGCTGATGGATTCATTGAGAAAATCATCAACAGACTAATAAATGATACTCTTGTCCATATTTTTTTCCCATTTTCTGGAATTTGAAAGACCAAAGAACCACTCAGTAAATCCAGAAAACACCGAGCAGATTTGTAAACAGTGGAAATAATGATTATTTTATGTATTAATCTGCATTTATGGCTCATTCTGTAACTCGTTGCAAGAAAAATATAAAATCTAAATTCTGTGCTTTCAGCTTCTTAAATGTGAATATTTTCTGGTTTCTTTCCTCCTCAGTGACAGTAAGCTGAAGATATTTGGCCAAAACAAGACATTTGAGGAAACTCTGATCCACATTTTTCACCATTTCTGGCATTTTAAAGACCAAAGACCCACTCAGTAAATCCAGAAAATAACAGACACATTAATAAACAGTGGAAATAATGATTATTTTTGCAGCCTCAGTGAGCATGCACGTGTTACATCATCCTCGCTCTCGGGTAACTTGGTGTATTTCTGCAGATTAGCAGGAAAAGACTGAGCGATGAGTAAGTGAGAGGTTTGGAGATGATTTGTTTTTGCATGTGTTCGTGTGTGAGAGCAGAAATCTAAGAAATAGTGAATCACAGGAGACAGATGGAAACAGAAAAAGCCTTCCAGGAGCTGCTGACCTGTTCTACGGTGCTCTACTGCCCCCTGGTGGTCCAACCGAGGACTTCACCGCCTGCAGAATCGGAGGGGGAATTATTTCAGGAAGCTTCTTGAAAATAACTGAGGCTTTGCAGACAAAATGTTCTGAGCGGCTTCAACCTTTGAAACCCTAAAAAAAATGAAACATCCGAGCATCCCTGTTTTTATTCTTCTTAGCAGCAGCTCCACTCTTAATGTTTTAGCCATCTGAGGTTTAGAAAAGATGAGCTGACTGATATTTTTGCTCTCTCAGAAGTCTTCTGCCAGCCTCCTCAAGAGGTGGAGCGGGGCTACGTGGTGGCCATCCAGAAGACCGAGTATGAAGTCGGCTTCGACATCCACTACCTGTGCAAGAAGAACTTCCTGCTGGATGGACCTCAGAAGATCACCTGCATGTCCAACGGCAGCTGGAGTGCAGCACCGCCACACTGCAGAGGTAAGGAGCAAGATTTGTTGCCACAATCCCCAATTTAACATTTAGTAGCCCATTTTTTCAGAAAACACAAACTTAATGTATTGTAGATCAGCTGTAGTTCCTGGGTGTTCCACCAAGTGGAGCCTCTTCCTGTTTAATACTGTAGAGACCAGAGACTACAGACTGCAGTTCATGCTAAGAAGCAGAGAGCATTGTGGGACTTTAGCTTGTAAAGAGGCACCATGACAAAGACTTCTGAGATGCTTAATACCCTGCAGCTACGTCCTACAACTATAACAAAAACAAGACAAAAACAAACAAAAAACAGGCCAAAACTGTTCAGTTTTGTTGATTTACAGCCAGTAACTACTACAGTCATAGAAACAAGGTATTAATTAACACAGACAACATAGGAAAAAATAATGTCCACGTCAAAAATTTGCAATTTTACAAATTAAAATTTGTCCCTAGATGCATTTTAAGTATCATAGATCAGCTGTAGTTCCTGGTTGTTCCACCAGGTGGAGCCTCTTCCTGTTTGATCCTGTAGAGACCAGAGGAGGCGTTACTCAGACTACAGTTCATGTTAAAGCAGAGAGCATTGTGGGAGTTTAGCTAGTAAAGGGGCACCATGACAGAGACTTCTGAGATGCTTACTACCCCGCAGCTACGTCCTACAACTGTAACAAAAAACAAAACCAAAATAAACAAACAAAAAACAGGGTTCGTAGTCTGTGGTTACATCCTACAACTAAAAAAAATTAAACAAAACAAGCCAGAACACTTCAATTTGTTTCCATTCTTCTCTTCATTCCTGCAGCTCGCTGCCTCATCCCCGCCGAGCGGAGCCGCGTGGTGATTGGTGGAGTAAAGCGTTGGCCATTTGATGTCACAGACGCCATGGTTCCTCACGGAGAGAATGTCACGTTCTTCTGCAAACATCCTTGGAAGCAGTGCAGCTTTGGTGCCGCTCAGATCTGCTTCGATGGGAAGCTGCGGCCTCCAGCGTGTTACCTCGGTAAACCCGGAACCAAGAGAATTCAACTTAATGACATTTATTTAAAAGAATATTCTTGTTTTCGTAAAATCACAACTAAAGTTTATTATTTCACACGTAAACCGTAAAAAACAGCCCAAACTGTAAAAAATTTCCTGTATTATACAAATATTAATTCATTCTTTTACAACTATTCACCGTAAAGTGATTCTGTTTTGTTTGTTTTTTTATGCTGTTTTTATATTAGCAAAAATAACATTATTTTACAGATATTTGCTCTTTTTATTTATTGTTGAACTTCATTAGTTCTTTTCCATGTTTTTCCAGTTTTGGTAAATTAAAGATCACAGAAAAACTCCATGTTAACTGTTAGAAAAAAGAGAAAAAACAAGCCAAAGTACAACATTTGACTGTAAAGTTACCTTTCTTTTTACTGTGTTAAAATCAGCAAAATAAAAAAAAATATATTTTATTGCTTTAAGAAAAAAGATACTGTGAAATAAACATTTTAATTAGGGTTAATGTTTGAAACAAGTTACTATTAATATTATGATTATTATGATGATGACCTTTTGTTTTTGTTTTTTACAGATTTTACATGTTTAGTTAATTATAAAAAAGTAGCTAATAACATCTCAAAAAATAATTAATTTACATATTAACTGTAAAAATACTGTTCAAAACCCTAAATAGCATCCACATAATAATAATAATAATAATAATTATTATTATTATCTTCTCAAATGATAATTAATTCTTGTAGAATATTCGACTAAAAACTAACTTTTTAAATGGTATTTGTAGGTTAACTGTTTTAAAAAAAAGATCAAAACTGTACACAATGTTTACATCCAGATTATTTATTCTACTGTATTATTATAACCTGTGTACAGTGTGTGGCTGTTAAATTACGTTGTATTTCACTGTATTTAAATCAGATGTGAAATACATTTATTTTACATATATTTGAGGTTTTTTTTTTTACAGTTTTAAACGGTACAGCATCCCCCTGTTTTTGATATATTTCTCTGACACCATATTGACCGTTTGTTTTATCTCCCTGGTGTGGATCATCTTATGGATGGATTAAAGCTCGTCCCTGTGATTTCAGAGCCCACATGGCTGCAGTATAAACTCTTCCCTCATCGGCTGATCTCAGAAATCGAGGCGTGTGAAGCCGGAGACGTGGAGTGAAGACCTGAACCTCCCTGACGCTGAGCCTCAACACGAACACTTCCAGCTGATCTGCAGCTTCCACCCTCCTCGTTCCGGTCCGTCAGAGCCCAAGCCTCCCCTCGGCTCTCCCGGACCGGCGTTTAAACGCTGCTGCTGCTGGCTTCCCTTCGTCCTGCACACTACCAAGCTGCAGGTTTAACTATAATCTGTATTACCTTGATCCTCCTCCAGCTTGAGCCGATGTAGCTGCAGCCTCCTCCATGCAGCATGTGGAATGATTAGTCCGTGCTATAGCGGTTATTCATGCATTCATACACTGGACTCTGTGATGTTTCACTGTGATCTTCTTCCGTCGACGCACCAAGTCTCCAGGCTTGTAAGTTTTAATGATGTGAGTGAGTTGAAATAAAATAATGTCAGAATGATTCACGATCGGCCTCTTTTATGGCAAATAAAGTTCGATGTTTCTCCATGAGAGCACAGAACGTCTTTTATTTAAATCAGTTTGAGAATTTTTTCCCCATTCTTGATCAGTTTTCTCCAAAAGTTAGATTTTTATCAGGACTAGTTGGACATTTGGTCTCACGAGTTGACCAAAAACTCTAACAAGTTGCTCTTTTTCTACAACTAGTAGCACTAAATTCACAACTATTCGGGTTTTTATGAGCTAGTGGCCGTATGGAAACCCATTTATTCCATGTTTGATCTCCTAGTTAGGTTTTTCTGAGTACTAGTTGGACATTTTGTCCCACTAGTTGAACAAAAACTCTCACTAGTCACCTTTTTCCAGTAACTAGTGGCTCTTTTGTCCAACTAGTTCCACAGAACCTGTTCACTGCTCTAGTAGCACTAAAGTCCCCTCTAGATCAAACCAGTAAAGAAATAAAGTCTTACTAGGTGACTTGTGACTATTAGTTGAACATAAACTCTTACTAGTAACTCCAGTGGCACTTCTGTCCATCCATGAAGAGTGAACTTGTGCACGACACTAGTAGGACTAAATTCTAAACTAGTCCCCGTTTTGACATGCTAGTGGACCTATAGAAAGCCATGTGTTCATTTATTCCATATCCTTTACATCCTAGTTAAATCTTTGTCAGAACTAGTTGAACATTTGGTTGCATTAGTTTTGCATTTTGTCCAACTAGTTCCAAGTAAAGCTGTAATTATGAATCCATCTGAACAAACTAGAAGAGGATGAAGGTCTTACCAGTTAACTTGTGACCTACAGTTTTCTGCACTAGTTAAACAAGAAGGCCATAATGGTGACTAGTTAACTATTAAAGCCTCTTTTGACCAATGGAAAGCCATTTAAGCATTTATTACGTATATTCGATATCCTCGTAAGGTCTATGGAGAACTAGTTGGACATTTAGTTGAACAGAAACTTTTCCTCGTGACTCTAGTGGCAAACAAACCCGTATTAATGAGCGCTGGTCTTGTACTGGTAGCATCAGTGTGTCACCAAGTCTCACTAGTTGCTGAAAAGAGTGACCAGTTAGAGTTTTTGTTCAACAGCATGACAAATGCTGAACTAGTATAAAAGATACGGACATTTCCTTAGTAAAAAAAAAAAAAAGGGTTTAACTAGTTAAACAGTTAACATTTAGGCTTTTTCTGGTTCTACTAGTGAACAATCTGGACCTAACTAGTCAACATGACTCTCACCAGTTGAACTAGTGAATATTCTGGATTTGAATACAGAAGTCTTTGGTTCTGTTCTTCATTCATTTCCTGTTTTATTTTGAAAAGATCCCTGTCCTTGTGTGTCTGTGGTTATTTTACTTCCTCCTCCTGTGTTTTCCTTTGCTTCCCCTCACCTGTGTGCTGTTTTCCTGTTGAGCTCATTGCTTATAAATAGTCTTTTCCTCTGTCTTTGTCGGTTCGTCTGTTTGCGTTCAACTTCCTGTTTCCTGCCTGGTTCTTCTCATCTGGTTCTGGTTTGTGTTTTAACTTGTTGAATCTTGTTTTGTTGTCCGGTTATCGACCTCATGTTTACTGCCTGGCTTCTTCCTCCTGCTCATTTGGGTTGTGTTTTGCTGTAACTTGTAGGGTTTGTTTTTTATTTTAAATCTTGTTTTTGTGGGTAAGTTCCTTCAGATATCTTTTGGACTTCTAGTTTTCTGGACCTCCAGCTGCCTCTTTGTTACTCTCCAGTAAGCTTTGATGTAAAGTTCTCTTTGTTGCTGACCAGAAATGGACCCAGCAGACTCTCTCAGGGCTGGAAACAGCTGTAGGCTACAAGTCCTAACGTATACCAGAACCTGAGCCCGTGATCAGGAGACACGCCCAGACTTAAAGCCTCCACTGGAAGGTGTGGACCTCTTGGACACCATAGTTCCGGTTGGTTAGTCACCAACCACTAATCTCCTGGCAGCTCTACAGTTAACCAGCTTTTGGTCTGTTAGCATGTCAGGTTGTAGTACTAGTAGTAGTAGTACTAGTAGTACTAATGAAGCGGGAGGTTTGAATGGGGGCGTATGAAGTTGACGAGGCCACAGATTCAGATTCAACAACATGGATGTAACTATTGTGAAGTCTTGCTGATGGAGCAAAGTCTGTTTAATCGGACACAAACTTTAGAGGGAAGTGTTAAATTACGTACTCCTGTACATCTGGACAGTACTACATATAAAAGCAGTAACGTCTCTTAGTGTAGATAAAGTGAATGTATGTGAATTAAACCTCCAGACATCTGTTATCCTTGGGTTCAGTTTGACTTCAGCAATTTAAACCTCCAGAAAATGATTATAATTAAAATTGTTCCCCAGGTTTCTGTGTCAGGAACTTTGTCATTTTGTTGACTACCTTTAAATGAAACACTGATGCATCCAGAACCCCAGAAATATACAGATCATAACAAAATCTCACCAAGGAATCTCTTTTTTTCTGTTTTAATGGCTTTATATCATTTCAACAGACATATTTTAGTTCTCAGTAACATTAGAGAACAGTTGGGCATTTGGTTTCACTAGTTGACCAAAAACTCTTCCCAGTTGCTCTTTTTTTAAAAAACTATTAGCATGAAATTCCCAACTAGTCGGGTTTGTCATGCTCCAGCAGCCTTATGGAAAGCCATTTAGCCTTTATGCCACATTCTTGATCAGTTTTCTCCAATAGTTTGATCTTTATTAGGACTAGTTGGACATTTGGTCTCACTAGTTGGACAAAGACTCTTACTCAATGCTCTTTTTCTACAACTAGTAGCACTAAATTCCCAACTAGTTGGGTTTTTCATGCACCGGCGGCCTTATTTCAGCATTTATTCCATGTTTGATGTCCTACTTAGGGTTTTTCTGAGGACTAGTTGGACATTTGGTTTTGATATTTCAATAAAAACTCTTCAAAGCTGCTCTTTTAAAATTAAATTAAATTCCGAACAAATCTAATTATTTCCTGGAGGTTTAAATTGCTGGAGTCAAACTGACCCCAAGGATAAAACATTTAGAATGAAAAACAAGTTCTGGTATCAAGAACTGTAACATGTATTACGTTCAGGGTCGATTTGACTCCAGGAAAAAAAAGAACATAATTTAGTTTAGGACCCTAAAGTTTCTTGAAGATTATAAAATTTAATGTTAAAGTGACTTTAGTATTATCCAAAACAATCCAAAGTGTGTAAAATGTTGATGTTTCATATGTTTTCTAGCTAAAAGCCTCAAACACATCATCACGTTAATTTTATAATTACCCATTCGTCTCCATTAAATGAGGATTACTCCTTAAATATGAAGGGAAAAAAGATGTCAGTCTTTTATTTAGAGATGTTGAGCATTGAATGGAGTCAAATTGACCCCAAAGATAACAGGAGGGTTAAGATTAAACTGTGAGAAACCGTGTGTTTGAACGTTGTGTTCTGAATTTTGCAGATGTAAGGTGACTTGATCAAACCTGGTGTGTGTTAACTGTCATACGTTTCCTGTATGTTAGGGTTCATAAATCTGAATAAAACCATAACTTTGTTAGCAGCTGTCTTCTCCACATATAATTCATCCACCATCAGCTGATTAATAGACTTTTTAGCAGCTTCTGTTCATTTTATTGCTGAAGACGGGCTTAAAAACATCTGTTCCAGCGTTTCTTTGTGTCTTTCAGAAGAAATGCCACCACTGAGGGAAAACTACCATGAACAAAGTCCTCAGAGGTGAGTTACAGAGCTGTATAATATGTTTAATATGAAACAGATGAGCTGAGATAAGAAGGTTTAGTCACATTACTGTGTGGCTGTTTCTGGATAGCTTACTGTATGATGTGTTAGAATAAAACAAACTTTATTGTCCAGCTGAGGCAGCAGAATTATCTTTGGTCTCATCCAGGAGAACAAACATTTCCATCAGATGAAGAACTTTCCACAGTAATCCAGTAGTTTGTAGTTTGGTGACAACATTAACTGAAGAACCTTGTAGATCTTTTCTCGCTGTTTAAGCATCTTTATCTTCCAGCCGTTGAGCAGAGAGCTTCAGAGAACATGGAGAACATCCTCCAGAACTGCTGCAGAACTGATGTTCTCCTCATCCTCTAAAGTAGAAATAACCTGAGGGAGTCTCAGACCTTCTGGCTGCAGTGATGGAGAACCTATAACACCTCCTAGAAAAGGGTGACTAGTCAGAGTTTAACTAGTACTGCCAAATACTGAACTAGTGGGACCAAATACCCAACAAAGACCAAACACGTATATGGAATAAATGCCCAAATATCTTTCAGCAGGTCATAGGAGATTTTAATAGTTAACTAGTTAACATTCTTGCTTTCTGTCTTTACTAGTTTGGTCCAGATGGGACTAGTTAGAACTTTAGTTAGAGATAATACAGAACTAATACAACTAAATGTCCAATTAGTGCTGACAAACACCTACCCAATGGATGATCAAGTGTGGGAATAAATGCTCCAATAGCTTAAATAAGACTTTTTATTATTAACTAGTTAGACAAAGGTAGTTGCTAGAGGTACGGACCCGTACTTTCCATTTGCCAATCAGATACGCGAGATCTGGTCACGTGACTCCTGGTAGACGCTGGAGGTACGGACCCGTAGCATCGGTGGTACGGACCCTAAACCTGACCCTAACACTAACCCTAACCTTAACCTTTGCTTACCTTTCAACAGTTTGCAGTGGTTAGCAGCTTCTTGACTCGCGAGACTCGCGTACGGGTCCGTATCTGTAGACACTACCTTAGACAAAATGCTGAATTGGTACCTTTTTGTGGTTATTTGGCTTTTTTTCGTGCCCATTTTGAATCTTTGTGGTTATCTTGCCTGTTTTTTGGCCCATTTCTATTTGAGATCTTTTTTTTTGTTGATTTTGAGTTTTTGTAGCACTTTTAATGCATTTTATTATAATTTTGTGTCTTTATGGCAGCTTTTGAATGTTTTGGGCGTGATTTTGAACCTTTCTGTGGTCCTTTGGCTTCATTTTGCATGTTGTTGTAGTGATTTTTGTGGTGCTTTTGATTCATTTTGTTGTAATTTTGTGTTTTTCTGTAATATTTCTTTGGGGTTTGCATCTTTTTAGGAAGATTTTGAGCTTTTCTGCGGTTATTTGGCTTCTTTTTGCAGGTGATTTTGTGTCTTTTTTGTAATGATTTTGAATTTTTGTGTTGCTTTTGCTTCGTTTTGTTGTATTTTTGCGATAGTTTTTGTGGTTTTGCATGATTTTGAACCTTTTTGTGGTTAGTTGGTGTCTTTTTGTGGTGATTTCTTGTTGTTTTTTTGTGATTTTGAATTTTTGTGGTTCTTTTGATTAGTTTTGTTGTAATTTTGTGTCTATCTGCATTTTGCATCTTTTTGGTATAATTTCGCCTTTTTGTGGTCGGTTGGCTCCTTTTCATTCTCGTTTTGAATCATTTTGTGCTTACCCTGCCTCTGTTTTGGCCAGTTTCACCTCTTTTTGTGCTGATTTAGTGGTTTTCCATCTTTTTTGGGATGATTTTGAACCTTTTTGTGGTTGGTTGGCCTCTTCTTGCGTTTCTTTTCTTTTTTTTATTTTGAATTTTAGTGGCGCTTTTGATTCCTCTTATTATAATTTGGTGTCTTTTTATGTCAGCTTTTACATCTTTTTGGGATGATTTTATGCCTTTTCGTGGTTATTTGGCGTCTTTTTGTCGTGATTTAGTGGGTTTTTTGTGTGTTTTTGAATTTTCATGGTGCCTTTGAGTCGTTTTGTTGTAACTTTGTGTCTTTGTGGTTATTTTTGCATGTTTTTAGAATGATTTTTGAGCCTTTTTCTGGTTATTTGGCTTCTTTTCATTCTCATTTTGCTTTTTTTCCTCATAAGTCTGATTATTAGTCCAGTCTGACAGCTGACTCGGACCTGCAGCTGCTGTGTTCTGCTGCAGATCCTCCAGAACCTCTCCAGAACCTGTCCAGAACCCATAGGCTGAGCGCGCCGCCGGTCGGACCCGGTAGGCTGCGACACCATAGCAACTCCCCCTGACCCCTCCCTCCCGGAGCTCGGCAGCATCACCCTTCAGCTGCACCGTCATATTTGGTCCTCCGGAAGCTGCTCGGCTCGGTAAGCAGTCTGCCCGGTTCCCGTTAAAACGCTCTTTATCGTACCGACACCGAGTCCGCCGCGTCCCCCGCCGCCTCTGACCGCGGAGCCGCCGGTGAGCCGCGGCGCGTCGGGAGGGAAACTTTGTCCCGCGGCTGCGCTCCGGAGCCTCGGACCCTCGTCTAAGATGGTGGCTGGAGGTCCGAGAGGCTCCGCTGCGGAGGACGATCCGCTTCCAGCCGCGGCTCACCGCTAATAACCGCGTCCGTGCCCGGTTCTGGTGCCGGTATCCGTGTCCGGGGTCCGAGAGGCGGCGGGGCGCACCGGGATCCTGTCGGCGTGTCGGACCTCGGACTGTGCGTAATGGCGTCCTCCGGACTCTCCGGTGATCCAGAAACACGGAGAGGCGGCCGGCTGAGGATGTGAACATCGATGTGAATTTAAAATGATTTCTCCTCGGTGCTCGTTGTTCCGGTGGTCGCCGGTTCGCTCTCCTCATTCGGACCCTCCGGTGCTCCGGTGTCTGATCCGTCGCCCTCCCGGTTAGAATCCGCTGAGCTCATATTTCGGCTCCTGACAGCAGATCATCATTCTCTAACAACCTGCAGCTCTTCAGCCTCAAACACTCTGATGATTTCTGGCTTTTTGCTCTAAACTTGACCTCAATAATCTGCAGGTTTTAAAAAATCATCCACATCTTATTTAATTTCCTTTTTTTTCTGTCACCAGAAAATGGAGGAAATTAAAAAAAATTACTCTGTTTTTCTTCCAATTCTGCTCCTCTGAGTTTCTAATTCTTGCTTTTCTCCCTGTTTATTAGAAATATAAATAGGTATGCCCCAAAATGGATTCTCAGTTGGCTTCAGTCCTGACCAGTGGCAGCCTGGATGTCCAAAATGGCAGCCGGTGTGCAGAGGGATCAGGCCCGGTGTCAGATCCGGTTCTGGAGCCGGAGGACCAGACCTCACCCGGTCCAGCAGCAGGTAACCTCCAGTCTGTCAGAGCTGCACTGACCAGCTGGCCTGATGCTCCATCAATCAATGGGAGGAAGCCAGAGGTGGGCGGGACTTCAGAGCCAGCCTCTCAGGAAACCAGTAAGATTGGTGGGTTCAGGCAGCCAATTACAGTCAAGCCAGGAGTGCCTGTTCTGCGCAGCCAGCCAATAAGGATCAAAATTGTGGTTCCCCCACGGTGCAAGAGGCCAATCACAAACTCTGCCATCAGCCTGACCAAAGACTTTGCTCGCTCCCCCCTCAGGAGGCCTCTGCTGCTCTCAGCCGACAAACGCAGGAGCAAGATCCACCTGAGCGCCGTCAGAGATGAAGCTCAGGTCACGGAGGTCACCTACCAGAAGAACAGAGCCGAGGAGACGCAGAGGAAGAGCAAAGAAAGAGACGTTTTAGACGTCAAGATCGTGCACTTTGATGGGTCGGAGGCAGTAAAAATCCTGAGCCAGCAGAGGATTAAAGAGGAAAACACAGAGAGGGAAATAGAGAGAAATGTTCCTCTGATTCTGGACTTGAAGTCGTGTTTTGAGGAGGAGCAGACGGAGCCGCTGGACCTGAGTTTACCCAAGAAGAAGGAGAGGTGTGGCGGACGCTTCCTGGAGGAGTCAGGCGGCGAGAGTTCGCTGATCATGGAGGTGGACGAATACGAAGGAGACGGAGACCGAGACGTGGTGGAGGAGGACGACGATGAAGACTCCCTCCAGCCTCCCTCCTTCCTCCCCACCTCCCTCTGCTCCTCAGACTGTGACACAGAGAACCTCCTGCTCATCGACGACCAGGGAATCCCGTACACGCTCAGTCCGGACGGCCTCAAGGTGCCGCAGGTCGATGCTTCCACGTCGGAGGATCCAGCAGAACAACCGGAAGCGAAGCCGTCGAGTCCTGCAGGTCCAAGCTGCAGCCAAAGTTCAGAAAATGCACTAAATGCACCTTTGGAGGAGTTTCCCTCCTCTCTTGCACCTCCACCCGCGTCTCCATCAGAAGGCGCCGAGCAGGAAGATGCAGATCCAACAGCGGCTCCAGAAGCCGTCCAGCCGCCGCCGCCCTCCTCCCAGAACCTTCAGATCCTCAGCAACCCTCCGGCCGGCGCCCCCATCCTTCTCCTGTCCTCCCAGCTCTCCTCCCCCCTGCAGGTCGCCTCCCCCGGTGCTTCCACCCCCATGCTCCTCCTGCTCTCCTCGGTGCCCTCCTCCTCCGGTGAGTCTACCTCCACGCCCATCGCCGTCCTCGACCCGGCCACCGGTCAGCTCTCCCAGATCACGGCAGCCTCGGCATCCCTCCCCCTGGCGTCCCCCCTGCCTCACCCGGTCATCAGGCTGAGCCCCAACAACCCCCCTGTCGTCCTCAACAACCCTGTCCTTGCCGTGCCCGAGCACCAGGTCAGCTACGCCGAATCAAACCCGGGAACTGAAGCCATGTCTGCCCAAGACGATGAAAACAAGCCATTAAGTTTCCCAGCGTCGCCGCCGCTGCCCGCCGTTTCCGACCCGGCTCAGAGCGCGCCAGAAGAGGTCCGGTCTCCGGCGTCAGACTCCAGGTTGGACCCCGCCGACCTCCCGTCTGAACACTTACCTCTGGACGACCACCTGTACTTCTCCAGCTCGGCGGCGCCCCCCTCACCTCCCATCGGGCCGCTCTTCGCCTCCGGTAAGCTGGACCCACTGGACCCTCTGGACCCTCTGGACCCGTTGTCCCCGGCGTCTCCTGGCACCGTGGGGTCCCGCCGGGTCCTGTACTGCCAGCTGTGCCCGCGGGTCTTCTTTTACCTCTCGGACCTGGAGCGCCACGCCATCACCCACTCGCAGAAGAAACCTCATGTCTGCCAGCAGTGCGGGAAAGCCTTCAAACGCTCCAGCCACCTGCAGGTCAGCCAATAAGAAGCTCCGACTCGCTACAAACAGGAAGTACACACAGTACTATTACAGCACAAGGAATTAGTTTAATTAATATTAATCAATAATTTAAGACTATATTTGTAAAACTAATCACAATATAGGAATACTTAATGTACACAAATAATCAATATTCTAAATTTATATATATAGAAAAACTTAGGATATTGATATATATAAAATTAATGATGTAAATATATATCTACAAGATTAATCATTCACATAGGAACATATATAAAATGAATCAACAATGTAATAATATACATTAAATGAAACACTAATAAGCAGATTGAGATAAATAATCACTAATATAGGATTATATTTAAAATGAATCAAAATTCATATAAGAATATATTTAAAAATTAATCAAAGTTAATATTAGAATGTATTTAAAAATTAATCAGGAATATGAGAGTATCTATACAATTATTCACTAATGTAATAAATATACCAAATTAATCAATGATAAAGGAACATGTATCCATATGAAATTAAGAATATAAGAATATTTAAATTATCAATAATATAGGAATATATACAAAATCAATTGTATAAATATGTATAAAATGAATCAATAATGTGAGAAAAAAATATAAACATGAATCAATAATTTATTAATAGACATAAAATTAATCATTAGTACTATCATATTTACACAAATAACTAATACAGGAACATATCTATGAAATTAATATGAAAAACATCCAATTACTATAAGAATATATATATATATATATAATGAATCAATCATTTAATAAAATTACATTTATCAGTAATATAAAATATGTATTTTTATGAAAGTATTCACCAATATAAGAATATATAAATAATATAAATATGTATAAAATGAATCAGTAAATTAATAATATATCACATGAATACTATAAGCATATTTATATAAATAATCACTGATATAGGAATGTATATCTATAAATTAATCAACACTACAAAAAATATCAAATAGATATATAAATATTTGCTAATGTAAGAATATATATAAAATTAGTGATTTAAATATATAAATATGTGTAAAATGAAACTAATGTACATATATATGATTCAGTAATTTAATACTATAAATTATGTATCAGTAACAAACATATTTATATAAATAATCACTAATATAGGAATATATATCTAGAAAATGAATCAATAATCTGAAAAATATTAATAGAAGAACATATGAAATTAATCATTTAATGATATATTTAATCAGTAATATAAAATGTATATCTATATAAAAAGATCAATAGTATAAGCATATATGTATAAAATGAATCAGTTTTATGTGTGTGTGTGTGTGTTAAATGAATCTCTAATGGAAAGAAATTTACATAAATAAAATGTAATATAGGAATGTATATCTATAAAATTAATCAGTAAAAAAATAAGAAACAAATAAAAACATATATATATATATATATATATATATATATATATATATATATAATAATGAATCAATCATTTGATAATATATATAAATAAATCACTAATATAAGAATATTTATTAAATTTATCAATAATTTAAGAGTATGTATCTTTAAAATTAGTTATTAATACGAGAATATCTATTAAATGAATGAAATAATTAAATAAGTGGATATTTGGGCTGTAATTTCCTGCTTTATGTTGTAAAGTGTTCTTAGTTTATTGCCTCTAATGTTTATTAATGTGGTGGGCAAAATGTTAGGAACACTTTAAATATAACGATGACGCAAACCCACGACACACTGTGACCCTAACAATAAATATAAAGGAGAGTTATCATCATATTCTATTGATTAATTGTTCGGTTGTAGTAGAATTTGAGAAAATGTCTTTTTTTTTTTTTTTTTTTTTTTTGCATTTTTATTTTAAAAAATGACTGAAATGAGCAGTTGGCTCCCAGAATATCTGCTGATTAATTTTCTGTTTTAGTTCAAACTTGTTTTCAAGCAGTTTCCTGTGAAGCCGCTTTTCTGCCCCCCCGATGATCGAGTTAAATATCGACTCTCCTCGTTGTTGAGCAGCTCCTGGACACTTTTCAGGGATTTTTTTTTTAACCCTCTGGACTCCAACAGCAGCAAAAATAAAAATGTTCTTACTCAAAGTGACAGAAAAATGACTGGAAAAAAATGGTCCAAAAATGATTGAAAAAGTGTCTAAAATGGCTCTAAACTTGTTCAAAATGACTTATTTTTTTAAACACTAAAATCATGACAGGAGCAAAGTAAAACTGAGTGGATCAATAAAGTTAGAGGCTGTAAAAATGTGAACGTTCAGAATCAAAGGAACTCAAAATTTCCCAAAAATGACAAAAACTATTGGAAGAAAAAAGCGTCCAGAATCGAATAAACTTACTCAAAATGATTGACAGTTTGTCCAACATGACCCAAAATCTGTTCAAAATGACCGAGTTTTTATCCAAAATGCTCCTGAGAGGAAAACCAAAGCTACTGGATGAATCAATAAATGCAACATGGATCAGAAACAAACCTGTTGATGGATTTTATGCTTCAGAGGGTTCTAAAGATGCTTGTAGAGGCTGAAAATGACCAGCCACCATTTCATTTGTCTGTCCTCTGCAGACTTTTCCTCTCTACTCTGCTCATCATCAGTAGAAGATGTTTCACCATGCTGGATGGATCTTCATCAACCTGCTCCTCTGTTCACTGTTTCTGAGCCACACTGACTTTATTTGCTTTGGTTTTCCTCTCAGGATCATTTTGGACAAGTTTCAGCCTCCAAAGACTCATTCTGAGTAATTTTAGGAACTTTTTTCAAACGTTTTAAACAAATTTAAGTCATTTTGGACAAATTTTGAGTAATTTTGATGACTTTTTTTCCAAAAAAAAGTTCATTTTGACCAAATTTTCTATCATTTTTTAAAATTATATTCTAATTTATTTTATTTGTTATTTCAGTTGTGTGAAAGAAACTCTCAAAATAATAATTTAATTCCTCAGGGTGACTGCTGTGCTTCTGCTGTGTTTTCAAGATTTTTTGAATCTTGGAAAAAGTCACATAAAAATACCACTTACGGAGAATTTAATGATTTTTTGTTTGTTTGTTTCTTTTTAATTCCCACAGAGACACAAGCACATCCACACCGGCCAGAGGAACTTCGTCTGTCCGATCTGCGCCAAGCGCTTCAGGGAGGCCGGCGAGCTGCAGCGCCACCAGCGGGTTCACACCGGAGAGAAACCCTACCAGTGCCAACTCTGCCACACCCGCTTCGCCGAGCGCAACACCCTGCGCCGGCACACCAAGCGCAAACACCCCTACCACCAGGTCGCCATGGAGATGTTGAACGAGAGGCGGGACCGTGGCGGCGGCGGCGGCGGGTCGGCGGTGCAGGACGAGGAAGAAAGCGCCGAATGGTACAACTCCACTGTGTCCAATCTGGAAAACTCAGAGTCTGAAACGGAAACTTAACGTCCTCAAAGAAAAGGGAGCGCCTGCAATATTTATTATTTGAGTGTTTTAATGTATTTATATGAATGTATATTATTCCCATTCCATTCAATGGGCCAAAAGTATTTTAAAGAAGTGAGAAATCGACGTTTTTATGAGTTCGGAGTGTCGATCGGACTCCCAACAAAGCCCCACCAAGTCGCGTTTTCATGCAATCCTCGATTAAAAAGCCTAAAGTGCTCCGAAAAGAAGCTTATTTAGTTGTACATAAGAAGAGAACTATTTGTAAGAGCTGCACTCCTGCACTATCTCGTACGGAAGATCCGATCTTTCCTACCGTCAGAGACACTGTGAGTCATTTGCACTTGTTTTGTTTTTTTTAAAATTTTCCACGGTGAATGAAGACGCTTTCTTCAGTTGCAGTCGTTAAATCTTCTGTATTTTATCCCGTCGGAGTTTGACCAAATGTTTGACTTTATTCTAACATAAGCACTATATTCAGATTGTTTTTTTTATTCTTAAAAAGAAGATGTGGATTATGTTAACTTATTGAAATTAAATTTTCACAGCGACCATTGAATCTTTTGTTGTATTTGGGATGTTTAAGCTTTAATGTGAGACTAAACGTTTCACATCTTGATTCTCTTTTCTGTGATAATTGCTGAGGGCGAAGCTCCGTACGGATCTTTGCGATTAAAAAAGAAAAGAAGCAGATATCTGGTGGAGCGTGTGAGCTGACCGCTTGGACAGCCTCCAGGGAGAAATTGAGTTTGGAAGGAACTCCTCTGTTTCTTCACACTCTCTCAATTTTCTGCTCCATTTAAGCCGTGGAGCCGAGCTGCAGATAACTTATTAAATACTGAAGTGCTCAGACGACCGGCTGGACGTTCAGTTTCAGGAGTTTTATCCTCCTCAATGTTGAAGGTTAACCAGGAAGTTAGTCTGAGATCAGGAAGCTGCTGCTCAGCGTCAAACTGGAAGCAGCTGGATTTATTTTTTGTCTTTAACCCTTTAAACCAGGACAGTCAAAGTCATCTTAGTCCAGGTTCCACATTCAACCCCATCTGATCTCAAATGGACCGGAGCAGTAAAATGACAGCATAATGACCTATAAACACATCACAACTTATAGATCAGAGTGTCTACAAAGACGCAAGACATTTAGTCACAGATATCTGGAACTGATCGATGTAGGATCAGTTCCAAAAACAACAAAAGCAAGACAAAATATCACGAAAATGAGATAAAATGTTATGAAAACGAGACACAAAATAAAAAATAGACAAACGACACAAAAAACCACAAAACAACAAGAACGATGCACAAAACAAATACAAAATGACAAAAAACAAGCGAGACAAAGAGGAAACAAAACGACAAAATCGAGAAACAAAATGGCAAAAAAATGAGACAATTTGACAAAAAAGTTACAAAATGACTGATAATTAGACAAAAAATAGACAAAGTGACCACACGAGAGACAAAAACCCACAAAAGGACGAAAACTGCACAAAACAACTAAAAATGAAACACAAATTGACAAAAATAAGATTAAACACCAGTGAGACAAAAAGGAAACAAAAACACGATAGAAATGACAAAACAACAAAAATAAGACAAAAAATGACAAAAATGAGACACAAAACGACAAAAGAACAATCTAGTATTTAAACTTTATGATCAACAACTGGTCATGGTCTAAAAGTTCACGTCACTTTGAACAGGTTTTGGGTAATTTGTGGGCATATGTTATTTTTTTGTATCATTTAATTTCTTTTAGAGGTAATTACTTTGAGTAATTTTCGGACATTTTTTCTCATAATTTTGGATCAATTTATGTAATTTTCGACAAACTGAGGCGTCTTAGAAACGTTTCTACAAACTTAAGCTTGTTAAATGTCTTTTCGTGGTCGTTTTGTCTCACTTCGGTTATTTTGTCTCGTTTTTGTAGGTTTGTTTCTCGTTTATGCCGTTTTTCATCTTGTTTTTGATCTTTTTTTTTGCTGGGATTTTGCTACAGTTTTTTTTTTTTAAACTATTTCTTTTTAACTAACATCTCACCTTGAAGTTAAAACCATTATTTTGTAGAACAAATGCTGACATTTTTTTGTTTAAATTTACAGATGAGATGTTTTTGCAGTGAAAATCTTGTTTATATTCATTTCCTGGAGAGAAATCTGAAGTTTGGCTACAACCAGCTTGAAATTCTGGTTTTAATGTATTGACATATTAGAGCCAAATGTTGTCTTCCTCTTTTTGTTCCCGCTCTGTGAAAACCTTCAGAATGTAAACAGGAATAAAACTGGAAAGGTTGGAGCTGCTGAAGAAGAGATTTATGGATCAGAGGAACAACTGGCTTTGAAGAAACAACATTTAACGGTACGTAAAAATAAAGAAACTATTATTTGTCCTCCACAGCTGATTAATTACATTAGTCATTGGAGCACAATAGACAAAGTTTAGTAAAAAGTAAACTTCTAAACGCATATTTGTGAATGTTTTAAATACATGATGCCGCCACAACCATGCTTCATATTATGATGATGCCACCACCGTGCTTCACATCATGATGATGCCACCACCATGCTTCATATTATGATGATGCCACCACCGTGCTTTAATCATGATGCTGCCACCATTTGGACCATTAATTCAGAGCCATCAGAACCAGAACAAACTGATCCAGAACAGAACCAGGTCTCTGAGTGACACTTGAACCTGATTAGCTCCTCAGATGATGAATATTCAGAGAGTGTTTCCTCACGGCTTCAAAGAGCTGACAGACGGACGGATGACGGACAGAAGTGTGTGTGTTGTGTGTGTGTGTTGTGTGGCTCGGTGCCAAGCGATTGAAGTGCTGCATGTGGAGGAGAATAGAAGCAGCAGCAGCAGATGTAATGAAGTGTGTTCCCGTGCTGTGTTGCTGCTTTGATTTGCTCATTGTGTATCCGCTCTGCTACATCACAGACGTCCCATTATCGCCGCTGAGAGCCACCATGATGGAGAGCTAAACTAACCATGAACACTTCTTCTTTATCTGTTTTTAAAAAAAAAATGTTTTGTTTTCTGGCTGTCATTGCACAGTTTGTCCACGTGGGGGCAGAATCGCTCCTAAAATCTGCCGCCTGTTTTGCTGGATTGCTCCGACACGAGGAGCCTTCGGGAGACGCTAGCGCTGCAGACACACAAACATGAGATCAGCTGCAGTTTAAAGCTGGTTTTAGAAAGAAAACGAGCCCAGAGCTAACAGAGAGACGAGATGTTTCAGGAGGTTAGCGGGCCTCCACTCCAGGACTGTGGAGCATGTGCACGAGTGTGTGTGCACGAGTGTGTGTGCACGAGTGTGTGTGTGTGTGAGCATGTGACACGGAGGGGGAGGCGGGGGGGCAGGGGGAGGGTAACAGGTGCTAATCGGAGAGGGAGTCCCGTCTGCAGAGGAAAAACCAATTACATCATCGTCCCACAATAATTCTGTGTGTGTGTGTGTGTGTGTGTGTGTGTGTGTGTGTGTGTGTGTGTGTGTGTGTGTGTGTTCAGTGCGGTCACAGTTTATATATGTGTGTGTGTGTGTCAGTGTGTCTATAATTGTGTCTACATGTGTGTCTATTTGTGTTCGATGCAATCAATGTTTTCTTTTTGTGTGTTCAGTGCAGTCACAGCTTATATATATATGTGTGTGTGTGTGTGTGTGTGTGTGTGTGCGTGCACTCAGCCGCTGTTAAATATACAGTATATACATGTATGTGTCTCTTTATATATGTGTGTGTGTGTGTTTCCAGTGTGTCACAGGTGAGGTTGTGTAGTGACTGCAGACCCTCTAGTTGTGTGTAAATGGCAGCAGAAAGAGGCTCGTCGTGTAACTTTGTGTAGAACTTCATTCACTGTGTCCTCCATTGGTGCCTCCTTTCGTCTCCATGGCAACCGTAATTGGTCCACGCCGCTATCTGGGCTCTGATTGGTCGATCATGGTGTCACACTCTCGCTGCTGTACGCCAGATAAAATGGCAGCGGCCTCCTTCCCCCCTGCCCTGCCTCTGCACAACTTCTCCTGCCTCACCCCTCTCTGCCTCACCCCTCTGCGCCTCCCTCTCCTCCCTGTGACCTGCTGAACCAGCACACGCCGGCCTGTCCGTCAAATCGACAGAACAGGTGCTGCAGCCACAACCTCACTTTTACCCCGACACACACACACACACACACACACACACACACACACACACACACACACACACACACGCTGTAAAAAATACGACAGTTAGAACAACTTAAATAAATGCAGCCAAGTTCCGTTTATCCAATTTTACCCTCTCTAGCCTCTTTCTCCTTCAGAGGAGTCATAGGAGTCTTGGTTGCCTCCCTCTCTAGCCTCAAACTAAATCATGATGCTAACACCGCCGTGCTTCCCGTGATCAGAGTTTCCTCAAACGTCTTGTTTAGTCCAAAGGTCTTCAGTTTAGACTGTTTTTATAAGAAAGTTACTAATCGATTAATTATCAAGTTGTTTCAGGTCAAATATTCTACTTTCCAAACATTTTCTGAAGAGTTGCAGAGTTGAAAAATCAGAGTAGTAGACCTTTTTGGACTCAGCTGCAGCTCAGATGCAGGTTTTACAGTACACATGTACACGTGTGCGGGGCATGCATGGTTCACCGCTGCATGTTCTCTGTCATGGAGGTAAATCTGTGGTGGTTGTGCTCGCTAGCGGCACTGATCCACAGAGTAAAGGGGAAAGACTCTGACTTACTGACCCCTGACTCTGACTCCACTAAATCTCTCTAACAGGGCGACCCTCAGGAGCCCCTAATAAACTTTATCCTGATGTCACACCGCCGCTCGCCTCCTCGCATTCAGGAGGTTTCCGTCAAAGTCGTGACAGAGTCGTCTTTGGGTCGGTCAGCAGATGTCATGGGGGGGGAGAAGGAGGGGAGTCGAGGAGGGGAGTCGAGGAGGAGGAGGGGGGAGGACGTTTGACAGTCGCTCACAGTTGGCAGCAGAGATTTGGGAAGGCGGAGAGGACGAGTTGTATTCTGTGACGAGACGACGAAGGAACTGCAGATCGTCCTCTTCCCTCCAGGAACCGGCCAAGAACCCGGGAAAGAGAAGGACATGAAAAGAACATGAAAGGAAGGAATCGTCATTAAACGAAGTTCTCTCTCTCGCTCAGTTTAATCTTAAATCCACTCCGATTTCCCCTTGAGGGACTCAGTTCTCTCTTTTCCTGTGAGTATTCTCTTTTATCTGGGAAACAATGCCTGCTGCAGACCTGAAGTCTCAATCTTGTTATTTGATTGTATTAATGAGCGAGTGGCCTCCTTCCTCCTCCTCCTCCTCCTCTTCTTCTTGGACTCTCTGTAAATAAGTGGCCTGTGTGTGTTTATCGGACTGGGAATAGGCCGAGCTCGGAGCTGCTTTAATATGCATAACCTCAGCTCTCTGGATCACGCGTGTTTGTCCACTCTGCTGGCCAGCCGGTCCGGATCAATACTGTTGATCGGTGTATTTGTGCGCTAATGCAGCTGCTTTGCTTTTCTGCTGCTGCGAGTTGTGGTTTGTCCGTCGCTGTGGTGCGTCTTCTCCTGTGGATCTGTCAATGTGGGTGGGCCTCGGTGTGGTGATGATGGTGGTAGATTTAAAGTTGTGCTGAATATTAAATGACTCCTAAGTCAGTTTGAGGAGATTCTTGAGGGAAAATATCCAAATTCTCTGTTTTCTTTCCTCCTCTATGAGAGTAAACTGAAGATCTTTGGACAACATGAGACTTTTGAAGAAATATTAATTCCAATTTTTCACCATTTTCTCACATTTTAGAGACCAAACAGCTGTTCGATTAACCAGTTTGAATCATTTTTCATAAAAACTGTCTAAATTCTGTGATTTCTGCTCCTTAAATGTGAATATATTCTGGTTTCTTTCCTCTGTGACAGTAAACTGAAGATCTTTGGACTAAACAAGAATCCATTTTTCACAATTTCCTAACATTTTAAAGACCAAACAACTGATTGATTATTCAGTATGAGTAATTTTTCACGAAAACAGTCTAAATTTTGTGATTTTGGTCTCTTAAAAGTGAATATTTTCAGGGTTTTTTTCCTCCTTTATAACAGCAAACTGAAGATCTTTGGACAAAACAAGACATTTGAGGAAACTCTGGTCCATGTTTTTCACCATTTTCTTGCATTTTCGAGATCAAACAGCTGATCGATTAACCAGTTTCAGTCATTTTACATAAATTCAGTAATTTCTACTTTTTAAGTTTGAATATTTTCTGGTTTCTTTCCTCTATGACATGAACTGAAGATTTTTGGACAAAATGAGACATTTGAGAAAATAATAATTCCAATTTGTCACAATTTTCTTGCATTTTAGAGACCAAACAACTGATCAATTAACCAGTTTGAGACGCCGATTGTCACATAACTCCGCCAAGTTGCTTGGTGGAGGTGGTAAAAATATTAATTTTAGGGGAATGTAAACTGGAGGTTGTGTTGACAAACAACAGAATTGTTCAAGTGGACTTCTCTTGTAGGTTCTTGAAGACATTAAAACTCTCATCCAAGATGAGAGGTGGAATGTCTTCAAGAACCTACAAAAGATGTCCAGGGGATGTCTCTTGTAGGTTCTTAAGATGTGGAACATCTTCAAGAACCTACATGAGAAGTTCTTGAGAGGTGGAAGGTCTTCAAGAAACTACAAAAGACATCCAGTGGCCATCTGTTGTAGGTTCTTTAAGATTCTCTTCTGGTTCTTGTGTCATTTTTGACCTTCTCCACTGTGTTCCTAGGCAGACTAATGAATGAGACGTGAGAAATTAACGGATTCTGTGAACATGTACCTTTAGCGTCTCCGTCTCTCTCCTCCATGGTTTGGTTTCCTCCATCCTTATGGGTTTGTGTCCATCAGCGCACTAACCAGCGTGTGTTTCCTCCTCAACAGGAGAGAACCTCCGTTCATTCCTCCAGGAACCTGGTTCTGCTGCCATGACTCTGCTGGCCTCTGAGAGGTCGCTGCTCATCCGGAACAAGTTCCGCTCAGGTGAGGAGGATCGTTTTCACAACTCAATTGGCAACATTAGCGTCGATATGTGGAGCGAAGGTTTTCGGCCGCTTGGTCACGTCATCTATCGGGTGATCAATGAGGTGACGTATTGATGGATTTATAGATCGCTAGCTGCAGACGGAGATGTCCTGAAATGACGTGAAGGTAAAGATCTCTGGGTGACAGTAAAGACCTTCAAAACCTGGTTTTAAATAGATATGAAACAGCAAATATTCAGGTTTAAACAAGTTTTATTTGTAGGAATTCAACAGATAAAAACAGTGAGTAGAGCTCAAACAACTAGCTGAATAATAAATTAGTTGTCAACCGTTAATTAATCAGCAACTATTTTGACAATTGATGAACTAACTTTTTAATTAGCAAGATCTAAAATCTGTCTTTTCAGCTCCTTCAATGTGAATATTTTCTGGTTTATTTCCTCTGTGACAGTAAACTGAAGATCTTTGGACTAAACAAGGCATTTGAGGAAACTCTGACCCACATTTTTCACCATTTTATCGCATTTTAGAGACCAAACAACTGATCAATTAATCCAGAAAACCATCAACAAATTGATCAGCAATAAAAATAGCTGCTCGTTGTAGAGAGTGAGTCTGCCAAGATGGCAAAAACAGAAAACAGATTATTAATTGGTCCTTAGAAACAATCCATTGCCAACTATTTTGAAAACCGATGAATTAATTTGAGTAATGAAAAAAAAAAGCAGTCTAATTTCTGTGATTTCAGCTCCTTAAATGTGAATGTTTTCTCATTTCTTTCCTCCTCTGTGACAGTAAAATGAAGATCTTTGAACAAAACAAGACCTTTGAAGAAATAATAATTCCCATGTTTACATTTTTTTTTTTTTTACAATTTTCTTACATTTTAGACACCAAACAGCTGTTCGATTAACCATTTTTGTGTAAATCTTAATCAAAACAGTCTAAATTCTGTTGTTTCTGCTCCTTAAATGTGAATATTTTCTGGTTTCTTTCCTCTGTGACAGTAAACTCAAAATCTTTGGACTAAACAAGACATTTTCTGATGTTTTCCATCATTTTCTGACATTTTAGAGACCGAACAACTGATCAGTTTCACTAATAAATGATCTATAGAGTAAATAATAGTTTGTTGCAGCTCAAAAATGACCCTTTATGAAATCAAACTTTGTGGAAAAAATTCTAATTTAATCGATTTGTCGCCTCAGGCAGACTTTAGGATGGATTTCTGTCGCATCACAGTGGCGTCGCTTCAGATTACTTCACATTTATCAATAAATGAGAGAAGAAGAAGAAATACGACGGTTTGGAGCCGCAGCGACCGAATTAATCAACATTAATGAAGATGATTAACGGAGCTGCTGTGACAGGAAACTGAAAACATTTGGACAGAACAAGACGTTTGTCATCTGCCGCTTTGGGCATTTTTCACCATTTTCCTGACGTTTTAAAGACCGAACGACTAATTGATTCATCCGGAAACTAATCTGCAGATCAGTCAACAATGGAAATAATCATTCTTGATTAGATTTGATTTACAGCCGAAGCAAACAGCCCCACGACTGCCGTTAGATTCTGATTCTAACGCTGCTGAAGCAGTAAAGTAGCGCTCAGACGTACAGAATCGCATCAGTTTGTCAGATTTTTCCCTGTGTCTTTGTGTTGAAAGAATATAAAATGCATTTTTGGATTCTACTTGAATATATTTTCCTGTGTTCATAATGAATTTATCAGCTGGAAACTGTAAAACAGATTTTTACGATGGTCCTTGAACTAATTGCCTGTGCCTTTGTGTTGAAAAATAACTCTAAATCTGCCTAAATATAATATAATATTTATTTCTTCATTATTATTTAACATCTCAAAAGTACAAGTCTTGAGATTTTTTCCTAAAAGTGTAATTGGAGGAGAAACGTTTGATTGAGAGACGATAAAATGCTTTCAGACTCTTTAAAATAAATCACACCAGCGTTGAGAACATATTTTACTTCATGTAAATCCATAATTTCTTATCATGTTCAGTTATTTTACCTTAAAATGTCATTTGAAAAAATATTTTGATTTAAATGAAGAAGAAACCTAAATTTTATTAAATTAGCTCAATTCGCGAAAACAAGTTCAATAAACTTAAAATATTAAGTTCAACCTGTCACATAAACAGTTTTACTGCACATTTTCCAAAAATTAAAGTTTCTTCTTCATTCCACTTTGCTGAAGCCATTTTTTAAAATAAATTCAGTACAAAGACAATCTCCATGGCTGAAAAACCTTTAACTTGTTGATTCAACTTAATGTTTTAAGTTCATAGAAGTTGTTTTCTCAGGTTCAAATAATTTAATTAACATTTTCACAACTTGTAGGAGGATTTTGAGGTAAACGGTCAGTTAACGGACAATTTTAAAGCAGCAGGGAAAATTTTTAGATAAAATTAATTCTACTGCTTGTTACCATTTAAAGCCATTTATTGAAGTTGTTCCAACGATTCAGTTTTTCAGTGGAGCAGCCTCATCATGGCTTCTTTCACAACTTTTAAGAGGATTTTAAGCTAATCAATCACTCTAAGTGCAGTTCATTGACATTTTTAAGGCAGCAGGGAAACTTAAAATGATGAAGTGATTTTATTTCTGATTATTCTGACGTGTGTTGATCTTTAATCACCGTCAGAAATGAATCCTGAGTATCTACGGAGTCACATGTTTGAGTCAGAATGCAGCGTTCTGAGTCAAGCGTTAAACAAACGTCCCGTTCTGCTGGTTTTTAGCTACAAGTTGTAGCGTCTGCTGCTCAGATCCAGCAGCTGTCCTAAACGTCTGGTCGGATAGCGGCAGAGAACGGTCCCAAAGGTGCAGCGACACCTGCTGCTAAACATGATTCTGTCTGCAGCTGCTGGATTCAGTTCATGAACGTACGGCAGGAATGTTTCCGTCTGCAAGAATATCAGAGCAAAGATCAGCAGCAGCTGGAATCAAACTCATGTTTGACAAATCAACTGTCTCTCTTCCAGTTTTCAACTCCATATTGATCAATAATAGGTATTGATTGGCTCAGCTTCCACATCAGTTTTTATTCCATGATGTCTGTGTTGTTGTGTCTGTTACTGCTGACCAAGAGGACAAACTGACTGATAGAAAACAGTCCAAAGAATGAGTCTGATCCTGATAATATGAGGTAGAGAGAGACATTCAATAAAGGCTGACAATGGATGGAAAGATGGAAAATAGAAGAAGCTTTGATCTACACATTCTGTAGGAACACTGTTGGAAGATGGAAACTACAGAAACAAGACACACAATGACAAAAACTGACTCCAGTAAAATGAATAAAACACAACAAACTAAGTTAAATTAGGAATAATGTAAACCTACGTCAAATCTATTTATCTGACTAGTTGATTCAACTAATAGCTTATGTTTATTGAACTTGTTTTCTCAAGTTTAGTTAATTTAACTCAGCTTGTGAGTTGAAAAAGTGTAAAACTAGCTGTCAGTTAGCTGCATTTATTGTGAAACATACAGATTTACAAAGCATTGGCAGGAGTAGTAGTCACTGAAAGTCATAGAAATACTTCCATGGGACCAACATTTGTTAATGCATGCGTCAAAATAAGGACTTCTGGTGTTTTTTTAGAAGTAAAATCTAAAGTTTGATGCTAAAAAACAACCAAACGGTTCAGATTCTTCCTGACCGCTGCAGCTCTTACATCCTGCAACACGTTCTGAGGAATCAGATTCAGGTTTTGTGTGAACAGAAACTAAATGAGCGAGTTTCGTTGGTTTTTAGTTGGTTTTTAGTTGGTTTTTAGTTGGTGTTTAGCTGGTTTTTATCCCCCGCCGTGCCGTCCGTCCGTCCGTCCGTCCGTCCACATTTCGTTTCCAGAGCATATCTCACAAACTACTTGAGGGATTTCATTCATATTGCACCCAGGCCATCTCTATGTAGTATAGGTGTGCCTTTTGGGGTGTATGACCTTGACCTGATTTTCAAGGTCATACTGAGGCACTTCAAAGACTTTTTTGTTTCCGGATCATATCTCAGAAACTAGTGGACGGATTTCATTCATATTGCGCACACTAAGCCTGTTGGTAATGTAGATGTGCCTTTTGGGGTGAATGACCTTGACCTGATTATTTTTATTGTAGTGAAGATGTATCATTTTGTAGGTGTATCATCCACTATAGATTATCTTGCACTTCGAGGCACTATATATACGGCCAGGGATGTTTTAAGCGGAGCGTGTTTATTAGTTGGTGTTTGAGCTGGTGTTTAGTTGGTATTTAGCTGATTTTTAGTTGGTGTTCAGCTGGTTTTTAGTTGGTGTTCAGCTGGTTTTTAGCTTGTGTTTAGCTGGTTTTTAGCTGGTGTTTAGTTGGTTTTTAGCTTGTGTTTAGCTGGTGTTTAGCTGGTGTTTAGTTGGTTTTTAGCTTGTGTTTAGCTGGTGTTTAGCTGGTTTTTAGCTGGTGTTTAGCTGGTGTTTAGCTGGTGTTTAGCTGGTTTTTAGCTGGTGTTTAGCTGGTGTTTAGCTGGTTTTTAGCTTGTGTTTAGTTGGTTTTTAGCTGGTGTTTAGTTGATGTTTAGCTTGTGTTTGTCTGGTTTTTAGCTGGTGTTTAGTTGGTGTTTAGCTGGTTTTTAGCTGGTGTTTAGTTGGTTTTTAGCTGGTGTTTAGTTGGTTTTTAGCTGGTGTTTAGTTGGTTTTTAGCTTGTGTTTAGCTGGTGTTTAGCTGGTGTTTAGTTGGTTTTTAGCTTGTGTTTAGCTGGTGTTTAGCTGGTTTTTAGCTGGTGTTTAGCTGGTGTTTAGCTGGTGTTTAGCTGGTTTTTAGCTGGTGTTTAGCTGGTGTTTAGCTGGTTTTTAGCTTGTGTTTAGTTGGTTTTTAGCTGGTGTTTAGTTGATGTTTAGCTTGTGTTTGTCTGGTTTTTAGCTGGTGTTTAGTTGGTGTTTAGCTGGTTTTTAGCTGGTGTTTAGTTGGTTTTTAGCTGGTGTTTAGTTGGTTTTTAGCTTGTGTTTAGTTGGTTTTTAGCTGGTTTTTAGCTGGTGTTTAGCTGGTGTTTAGCTGGTGTTTAGCTGGTTTTCAGCTGGTGTTTAGTTGGTTTTTAGCTGGTGTTTAGCTCTTGTTTAGCTGGTGTTTAGCTGGTGTTTAGCTGGTTTTCAGCTGGTGTTTAGTTGGTTTTTAGCTGGTGTTTAGCTCTTGTTTAGCTGGTGTTTAGCTGGTTTTCAGCTGGTGTTTAGCTGGTTTTTAGCTGGTGTTTAGCTCTTGTTTAGCTGGTGTTTAGCTGGTTTTCAGCTGGTGTTTAGTTGGTGTTTATCTGGTTTTTAGCTTGTGTTTATCTGGTTTTTAGCTGGTGTTTAGTTGGTGTTTAGCTGGTTTTTAGCTGGTGTTTAGCTCTTGTTTAGCTGGTGTTTAGCTGGTTTTCAGCTGGTGTTTAGTTGGTGTTTATCTGGTTTTTAGCTGGTGTTTAGCTGGTTTTTAGCTGGTGTTTAGTTGGTGTTTATCTGGTTTTTAGCTTGTGTTTATCTGGTGTTTAGTTGGTGTTTAGCTGGTTTTTAGCTGGTTTTTAGCTGGTGTTTAGTTGGTGTTTAGTTGGTTTTTAGCTGGTTTTTAGCTGGTGTTTAGTTGGTTTTTAGCTGGTGTTTAGTTGGTGTTTAGTTGGTTTTTAGCTGGTTTTTAGCTGGTGTTTAGTTGGTGTTTAGTTGGTTTTTAGCTGGTTTTTGAGCTGCAGCCGAGCTGGAGGAGCGTTCAGAGGAGATGCATGGAGGGAGCTGGACAGCTGACGGGGGGATGGGAGCTCCAGAAATAGAGCCGGACCAGGAGATAAATAGTCCTGGTCCGGGTCTCTCAGGTCTGCTGCTGCTCAAAGTGTGCAGGCATTCAGGGACGACATTTAATCCAGGAGAAGATCGAAGCCTGGAGGAGGTCAGGTGACGGCCAGACCTCCATGTGGACGCTTAGATTACACCTGTTCACTGTTTGATTTAATCAGATTAAAAAATATATTGTTTTACGTCTTGGCCTTTAAAAAAGGTGAACAATGTCCACGTCAAAAATCTGGAATTTCTTGAAAATGGGAATTTGTTCTTCTACAAGATTGGAATGTAAAATTAAATACATTTGTATATACTTAAATCAGCTAAATGTTATTGTAATAATTCATATTTTTGTTGTGTTAGGTTATAGATAATATCGAATAAAATTAGATAATAATGTAATATAATAATATAATATTTTATAGATATTTGTAGTTATTTTTAAATGAGTTAAATATTTTTAAACATGTTTTTTTAATTAAAGATAACTTTAAATAAAATCAGATTTTAAAAAATATCATTTTAAATGTAGACTTAAATAGCATACATGACATATGTGCATTTCCATGATTTTCATTATTTAAAAATATAGATATTAATCCTTTAAAAATGACAGATAAGGCTTAAAATTTTAAATTAAAAGATATTTAAGTTACATATGTTTTGTCTTGTTTAAATTAGCAAAAAAAATCATAATGTTTTATTTTCCAAATATCTGTCATTATTTTTTTTTAAAAAAGGTAAATATATTTTAAGCTGTTATTTTAAATATTTTGCTGTTCTTTTTTGTTCACATCAAAATCTCTAATTTTATAAATGGGAATTGGTTCTTTCACAAGATTTAACAGATAAATTACACCTTAATTTTTTTTCTTTACAGAAATTTGCTGTTATTTTTGGTATTTTCACTTTTTCTTTTAACATTTTAATATTCCACAGATTTGTTTTAAACATATGTTTTTCTGTCAGATTTTCATATTAATTTTTTAACTTAAGCATAACTATGGGTTTGTAAGAAATTAATATGAATTTAAAGAAGTGATCATGTGAAAAGGAAACTAGATTTTTATTGTTGGTTGTTCAAAAAACAGCTCCAAACTCTGTAAAAATGTCCAAAAATAATGTTTTTAAATCTTTATTCCTTCTTTTATAATATTTACTGCAAGATTTTATGACTTTACTGCATTTAAAGGCCTCGGTTCAGGTTTTTAAAGCCGTAATTTTCTGTTATTTGTGTGTTTTTTGTTCCAGTTCTGCAGCTGAGGATCCAGAACCGCCGTCTGAGTGAAATCAACGCAGACTCAGGTCTGATCAGCGTTATTGATCATCTGCAGCTTTCAGACTAATCATCTCACCACATGTTTGAGTATCGACTGGCAGATTTTTACCACAATGACCGGCTTTTATTTTTATTCTTTTTTTTACTTTAAAGAGCATCTGATCAGAATCACCATAAAATAACCGACTACATGAATAAAATATGAATATGATTTTAATGAATAGTGCATTTTATTTCCTGTCTTTGTGTGTCTGCAGGTGTGAAGTCCAGCTGTCCTCAGAAATCAGAAAAGGATCAGAGTGAAGCTCTGGTGAGTTCAGTCTTCGTCCAGACTTTAGATGAAACTTTAATGATGATTATTATGATGCATCAAACAGGTTTTCTCTCCACGTTCTCTTTCAAAGCTGTTTTAACAACATAATGCGACCAAATTAGCTGAAAAACACCAACTTTTTTTTTAAAAAAACAAACAATTTCCTGTCATTTTCCAGATGTTCCTGATAGTATCTGGTAAAATGAGATTCACTTTATTTAATTCAACTAAATTCATCATTATTTTTCTTGTTTATTTTATTTTGTAACTGTTTTTACAGTTTGTGAAAGTCAGACAATTTCAGTTCACCATTCCTCCATAATTTTAAGAACTGATCTCCTGAAAAGAACCAGTTTCCGTTTAGTTTCTGATTCTGGGTTAAACTCTTCTGTATAACAATAATAACAATAACCATAATAATAATAATAATAATAATATGTAATCACTTATTAAACTGCTCTGTTTCTTCTTCTGCTGCAGCGTCCTGTCGATGACTCCCAGACGTCGCCCCCTGGTGGTTCTGGTTCTGAAGCGTCTCAGGGTGAGTTCTGGCCGTCGGCTCCGTTTGTCTTCGTTCTGTTTTTGCTTCCGGTAAAAGTCGTCCAGAGGTTGAACACAGACGTGACCTCGATGCTGCTTTAAGAACAGAAAGTCATCAGAGACCGACAGGAAACCAGAAAACCCGACAAACGCTTGAAGCCTCCTCCTAATCAGAGCCAGAAAATCACTTTTTCTGATGTTTTAAACATGTTGAGTGCTCAGATCAACACTCTACATTTATCTAAACGGTAATTTGTTAAATCCATTTTGCAAAACTGTGATTTAATTTGAACCAACAGATCAGCCGAGAGAGTAAAAAATTGGACACAATATCTTGTAAACTTACTGAAAAAAAAAATGAGCAAAACTGTCCAAAAAATGTAATTCAATCTCTTTCTTTATTTTATTATTTACCTATATTTAAGTAAATAGTTTAATTTAAGTAAATACTTGCTATAATAAAGAGTTTCATTCCAATTTTGTTTATTTACAGATACTAGTCAAACTTCAGCTTCCATGGAGCTGTTTGTCTCTTAAAGTGTCCACAGTTTTTTTCTAAAACATCTCCTGCAGAGCTCTGGTCCTCAAACCTTCCAGACTTTCTTCTAAAACATCTCCTGCTGCTTGCTGTAAACCTGCTGGTCCCAGAGGACTGCTGCTTTGTTTGGACTGGACGCCTGCAGCAGATCTGTCTTAATGTCTGTCTGGTCTCCTGCAGAGAGGCCTCCATGTGGGGCCCAGAGGCAGAAGAAGCCCCGGCAGGCCGTGGACCAGCATCCTCCTGGACCTGCAGATCCTCAGCAGCAGCTCCGTGAACTCAGTGAGTCCAGCAGCAGCTTTTTCTTTCTGCTCAGCTCCTCCGACCTTCCTGACCTCCTCCGTCTCCTCAGGCCCTGCTTCCTTCCCTGATGTCTTCGAAGACGACATCTCCTCCTCCTCCTCCTCCTCCTCGCCCACCGAGCACCAATCACAGGCCTTCCCCTCGCTGCCGGGGCTCCCAGGCGACCAATTGCTGAGCTCGGCTGTGGCTCCGCCCCTCAACCTCAGCCCCACTCAGGTGAGGAGATCTGAGCAGGAAATAGAAACGCAGCTTTAATCTGTTGATGTGTCTGATAAAATAATTTAAAAAGTATAATTTATATATGAGAGTAGACAGCCTGTTTCATGAAGCCTTTAACATGTTTGAGCTTTTACTTTGAAAGTCTGGTCCTGGATGAATGCAGACTTAACACTCTGTTGACATGCAAGAGGACAGTCCAAAATGTCCAAAAAACATCATAGTTTATAAAGTAGATAAAAACAAGTATTTTATCAAAGTGTAAAAAGTGTGATGTGCTTCCTCCAGTCTGGTCTGGCGTTGCTCCCGGCAACCGAGGGCATCAGACAGCCTCTGAGTGTGACGCTGGGTGAGCCTAACGCCATGGCAACGCCTGGGAGACCGAACCATGGGATGTACCTGACCTGTCAGACCACGCCCCTGCTGCCAAAGGTAACGACCAACGCTGCTCAGAGAATTAGACACAAAATGACAAAAACCAGACAGAAATCAACAGAAATGAGACACAAACAACAGAAATGAGACACAAAACAACAAAAAATGAGACACAAAACAACAGAAATGAGACACAAACAACAGAAATGAGACACAAAACAACAAAAAATGAGACACAAAACAACAGAAATGAGACACAAACAACAGAAATGAGACACAAAACAACAAAAAATGAGACACAAAACAACAGAAATACAAGACAAAGCAGTGAGACAAAAAGTGTCCCAAAGACAGAAAAAATGACACCAACAGGACATAAACCATCAGTGAGACACAGAACAACAGAGGATAGATTCAGCACAGTGAAACATCTTTCTACTGAAGGACTGTAGAGGCTGGAGACATCAATGAAAGACTCAGATGCTGTCGGTAACCTGGAGGTGACCGACTGACACCGCTGAGCGCCCCCTGCTGGCTCGTTTAGATCTGATCTCCATCATTCCAACAGGACATGCAGATGTGTGGGAGATAAAGGAGACGAAGGAGCCTCAGAGGTGTTTAACGGACAGGACGGCCACTCCTCCTCCTCCTCGGCTCTGCATCCATTACTGTCACTGTGAGCTCAGCGCCTGGCCTGCAGGTTAACACGTGCACGGCTGCACGTCGTCTGGAGATCTGTCAGGCATTTATACAAATCGTGTAAGAGTTTAACCTTGATACGGGGCCAATCCTGCGGGAGGCGACGTGACATTTCCATTTCCTCCTCTGGAGATTCATCGCCGCGGTTACAGTTACAGTTTAAGGAAGTGCGGTCGGCTGCTGGGTTTACAGACGCCTAATTCTTGTTCTCCGCGTCTCCTTGAAAATTATCGAAAAATACACCAAATACGTGAAGCAGATTCTGTAAAAATGTAAAAATTCTGAGCTCCTCGCCACAAATGAGAAGCTACAACTGACTCGGCTGCAAACGACGATCATGAGGCAAAAATTCTGAGTTTTCAGGTTGAACTGCAGGCAGTGTTTCCACAGAGCAGCATGTAGAGACGAAGATGACCACAAAACAACACAAATGAGACACAAAATCACAAAACACACACACAAAACAACAAAAATGAGACAGAAAATGACAAAAAACAAGACGGAAAACTACAAAAAGGAGAGACAACAGGACACAAACGAAGCTGAACAGGACAAAAACAAAGCAGAAAGCGAGACAGAAAATGACAAAAATGAGACACAAAACGACAACAACGATCATCTGACGATGGTGGAACATCTTTGTACTGATGATGAGTGTTTCTAGATATTGTAAAAATGAAAACCCGTCCAGATTGTGGGTAGGTCTGACAAAGTCCGGTGTGTTTGTGTGTCTGCAGACAGCTCGGCCCTCCAGCCCCTCCTGCCCCTCGGCTTTAACCCCCTCCTTGAACTTCAACCATCTGCCCCGTCCTCGGAAACCGCGGGACACCAAGCCCAAGATGAGGAAGCTCAAGTATCACCAGTACATTCCTCCAGACCAGAGAGGAGGCTCTGGGACTGGAGGTACCACCTCAGGTTCTGCTCTTAGTGACCGGGTTGGGGGTCGGTTCTGATGTTGACGCGTTTTTAACGTGTGCTTCCAGGGGGAGGAGCCAAACAGAAGAGCCCTGCCCCCAGCCAGCCTCTGGACCCGGCCTATTCCCACCTCCTGAAGCAGCAGCAGGTCATCCTCCAGCTGCAGATCCTCCAGAACCAGCAGCAGCAGAAGCAGCAGCAGCAACAGCGAGTACAACCACAACAACAACCATCACCACAACAACAACAACAGCAAGTCACCGCTGCACCCAGGTAACTGTTAAATCAACCAGAACCTCCTCAGACCCATCTGGTTCTTCATCTTCAGTAACTCTATTAATGATCAGAGTTCTACCTTCATACTGGGAATATCTCCAGAGTTCCAGCTCCTTGAAGTCCATAGAGGAGAACGTCCCCTGGAGAAAGTTCTAGAGTAGATCTACCAACAACTTTACAGCTGTTGGTAGGTCTACTTTAGAACTTCCTCCAGTTGTCGGTAGATCTACTTTAGAACTTCCTCCAGTTGTCGGTAGGTCTACTCTAGAACTTCCTCCAGTTGTCGGTAGGTCTACTCTAGAACTTCCTCCAGTTTTCGGTAGGTCTACTCTAGAACTTTCTCCAGTTGTCGGTAGGTCTACTCTAGAATTTCCTCCAGTTTTCGGTAGGTCTACTCTAGAACTTGCTCCAGTTTTCGGTAGGTCTACTCCAGAACTTTCTCCAGTTGTCGGTAGGTCTACTCTAGAACTTCCTGCAGTTGTCGGTAGGTCTACTCTAGAACTTTCTCCAGTTGTCGGTAGGTCTACTCTAGAACTTCCTCCAGTTGTCGGTAGGTCTACTCTAGAACTTTCTCCAGTTGTCGGTAGGTCTACTCTAGAACTTCCTCCAGTTGTCGGTAGGTCTACTCTAGAACTTTCTCCAGTTTTCGGTAGGTCTACTCTAGAACTTCCTCCAGTTGTCGGTAGGTCTACTCTAGAACTTTCTCCAGGGGACGTTCTCCTCTATGGACTTGAAGGACCTGAAACTCTGGAGATATTCCAAGTATGAAGGTAGAACTCTGACCATTAATAAAGTGATGAAGAACCAGGTGGCTTGTTTTGGTAATTGTGCTTCTTTTTGTGGTGGTTCTGGGTCTTTATTTGTTTTGGTTCTGGGTGGTGTTGTGGTAATTTTGGGTGTTTTTGTGGTAACTTTGCTGCTTTCAGTGGAAATTTGGAGTCTTTTGTGGTACATTTAGAATCAGAATCAGAGAATTTATTGTCATTGCACACTTTAGTATACAACGAAATTACATTTACCTTTTTTTATGGTGATTTTGGGTCTTGTGTGCTGATTTTGTGTCTCTTTGTCTTAATGTTGACCCTCTTTTGGTGGCTTGATCTCTTTTCTGTCTCTTTAATTTTTTTGTGATAATTTTCCAGCTTTTCTGGTTATTTTAGTTGCTGTTTTTTTTTAAAATCAGAACTCAGATGTGTTTTTCCTCCTGAATGTCATGGTTCTATCTGAAGACTGATGAAGTTCTGAGGCTCAGAAATGAAGAAAAAAGTCCATTAAAAAGTGAAAAATCTGCCTGTAACTCTAAAATATTCACAGTATGAAGGCAGAACTTTACTTCTTTGAATAAAGTTCCTGTAGATGCAGAACTGGTTGATTCTGAGGAGAATCCTGGGGAGCTTTGATCAGATCTGGTTGATCTTGTTTAACTAACTGTATTAAATCTGCTGTTGTTCCTTCAGTGGAGACCTCGGTGATCCTGGTAAATCTTCTGGATTGACGCCGCTGAACGTCCAGTCCGTTTCCTCCACAACGCACCAAACCCCCGACATGAACCCTACATCCAAACCAGAACTGCTGCCTGCAAACCTGGTCGACCTAACGGTGGGATGAAACAGCAGAATTCACTGTTAGATTTAAAGTTTTATTCCATCTGCTGCTTTTTAGTGATTTTACAGAAGATATTTTTACATTTCATCAGGTGCCAGCTCTGCTTTAGTGGAATAACTGCTGGTTTTGTTGGTCCTGAAAATTCTGTCTTGTTTCTGTGATTTTGTGTCTTGTTTGTGTGGTTCTGTGTCTTGTTTATTTATATTGTTTTGTGTCTTGTCTTTGTTGTTTTGTTTCTCATTTTTGTCATTTTGTGTCTCGTTTTTGTGGTTATATGTCTTTTGTGGTCATATGTGTTTAGTCGTTTTGTGTCTCGTTTTTGTTGTTTTGTGTCTCGTTTTTGTTTTGTCTCGTTTTTGTTGTTTTGTGTCTCGTTTTTGTTGTTTTGTGTCTTGTTTCAGTTGTTTTGTGTCTCATTTGTGTCGTTTTGTGCCTTGTTTTTGTTGTTTTGTGTCTTGTTTTTGTTGTTTTGTGTCTCGTTTTTGTTGTTTTTTTGTCTTGTTTCAGTTGTTTTGGGTCTAATTTTTGTCATTTTGTGTCTTGTCTTTGTTGTTTTGTGTCTCGATTTAGTCGTTTTATGAATTGTTTTTGTCGTTTTGTGTCTCATTTGTGTCGTTTTGGGCCTTGTTTTTGTTGTTTTGTGTCTTGTCTTTGTTGTTTTGTTTCTCGATTTAGTCGTTTTGTGAATTGTTTATGTTGTTTTGTCTTGTTTTTGTTGTTTTGTGTCTTGTTTTTGTTGTTTTGTGTCTCGTTTTTGTTGTTTTATGAATTGTTTTTGTCGTTTTGTGTCTCATTTGTGTCGTTTTGTGCCTTGTTTTTGTTGTTTTGTGTCTTGTCTTTGTTGTTTTGTTTCTCGATTTAGTCGTTTTGTGAAATGTTTTTGTTGTTTTGTCTTGTTTTTGTTGTTTTGTGTCTTGTTTTTGTTGTTTTGTGTCTCGTTTTGTTGTTTTGTGCCTTGTGTTTGTTGTTTTGTGTCTCGTTTTTGTTGTTTTGTGTCTCGTTTGTGTTGTTTTGTGTCTTGTTGTTGTTGTCTTGTGTCTCGTTTTTGTTGTTGTGTTTTGTAATACAATAATTCGGTTTTAGTCATTTAGTTCTTTGGCAGTTTTCTGCATGGAATCAGTGCCATATTCTCGTCCGTATATGTGCAGTATTTGATTACATACAGCTTCTCCTCATGCTGCTCTGATTTATGAGCCTGACCCGCATCCTAAACAACGTCTGATTCATGTTTTTGTGTCTCTCAGGTGTCTGAGTTGCGTCAGCAGCTCCGTAAGCGAGGCCTCCCGGTCTCCGGTACCAAACCCGCCCTGCTGCAGCGCCTCCGGCCCTTCCAGCTGCCCCCGGCCTGCCTCGCCCCCGCTCCCCTCTGCCAGCTGGGCGTCGGCCCGGATCCCCTCGTCCAGAGCCCCTGCTCCGGCTCCAGCTCCGGACCCGACTCTCCCGACCAGCAGCTGTACGCTCCGCAGGACCGAGCGGTTCCTAATGGGATCCTCGGCGACGCCCCCCACAGGATCCTGACCTCGGTGAGTCTGGCGGGGGAACGCGGAGGCCTCGCCAACGCCGTCTTCCTGGCCCCGGTCTCCGGAGCCTCCAGCCCCAGCCTCCCGGTGTCGTCGTCATCGCCCCTGCAGGGTCTGACTCCTTGGAGGTCGGAGGAGGACCAGCAGCAGCAGGAGCTGGAGATGAGAGAGCGGATCAGAACCAGGCCCAGGGAGCGCTCCGCCCAGCCGGGCAGCGAGGTGAGGTCACCGGCCTCGGGTTTCTCCTTTAACAGTGAGATCAGAGTCATTCCTGGCTGGAGGACATTTTAAATAATCCAAACACTAAAACCTGCAGTAGTCGTGTAAATGTTCTTGTCCTGAGACCAAGTCTAAAAAACGAGAAGAAAAGAATGTTTGAAGATATTTTAAAACACCAAATACGTCTTAGGTTCCCCCTAAAATTCCATTTTTCTCTTGTGCACCAAACTGGATCTCTAATCAAACGGTTCTTGTTTCTTTCATTTTCTGTCTCGTTTTTGTCCTTTTTTGTCTCATTTTTGTCATTTTGTATTGCTTTATTCATTGTTTTGTGTTTTTCGTGTCGTTTATGTTGTCTACATTTGTCATTTTGTTTCTTGCTTGTGTCATTTTTTGTCTCCTTTTTGTTTTGTTTCATGTCATTTTTCTCATTTTTTGTCATTTTGTTTCTCATTTTTGTAATATTCTGTCTTTTTTTCTCTTTTTTGTCGTTTTGCTCCTTGTTTTTGTCGTTTTGTGGGTTTTTTTGTCTTGTCTGTGTTGTTTGTCTCCGTGTTTTTCATTTTCTTGCTTTTGTTATTCTGTATTTCCTTTTCGTCTCATTTGTGTTTTCTGTCTTATTTTTGTCATCTTATGTTTTTGTTTTTGCTTTATTTGTTGTTTTGAGCATAATTTTTTGTCGTTTTGTGTCTTTTTTCGTCTCGTTTTTGTCATTTGTGTTTTTTTGTTGCTTTGTAACTGTCTAATTTTTTGTCTCTTTTTTGTGTTCTTTCTTGTCGTATGTCTAATTTTCTGTCGTTTTGTGTCTCGTTTTTGTAACATTGTGACTAAATGTTGTGTTCCTTTGTAGACACTCTGTGATCTGGAAGTTGTGATGTGGAAATGATGAACTGAGGATGAATGCTGATTAAATTTAGTTTATTTTTCTTCATAAATTTCAGGTTGTGCATGATGTTTAGTAAAAAGATAATTCCTAAAATGTGAACTTTTCGCACTAAACCAGAGGAACCATTAGGAGTTGTGCTTATTTATGGGTTATTCTGCTGTGGTTCTACTGGAGATCAAACTGGACTGAACTAGAATCACTTTAACACCTCTGATCTGAGGGCTAACGAGATGATGCTTCACATAATTCCCCTCGTTAACGCCTTTTTCCCATCATGCAGCAGTCCTGCGGAGGATCCCTGCATCCGTTCCTGCAACAGGATCCAGGATGCTCCAGAGGGAAGCCGGAGCCGCCGGCCGAGGTGTTGCAGGTGGATAAAACATCAGCGTTTCTCCAACATGTGAGCAGCCTGCCGTCACCACCTGTCGGCTTACTTCTCCGTCTTTCCGCTCAGGTGTTCTGCTGCCAGCCGTGCGACGTGATCGGCCATGACTTGGAGCTGCCGGTGCAGATTACGGCGAGTCCAGCTCAGGCCTTACCCGGTGTTCGCAGCTTGGAGGAGGAACTACAGGAGGCGATCCAGAAAGCGCAGGTTAGACCGAGAACAACACGCTACCCACGGCTTCCCCCGCTCAGAGGAAAATCAAATGTTTTTGCTTTTTCTTTCTCAACAGATGGACCCTCGACAGTCCATTGATGACATTCTGGATGAACCGATGGCTTGTGTTGGTGAGTTCCTGATAATCAGCCAGGTTTAAACGACAGAGAACCATCATGTTTATAAGCTCAATTTCAGCTGTCAGTGTACATCCAAATATAAGCTTAAAATCATGTCGTTTCTTTAATGTCACTTTATTCTATGTGCGTCTTTTGAAAATTCTCCAAGAACAAAGCAGTTGCTTGAATCCGGTTATGTAAAAACAAAAACATTCTGAGCTTCGAGGCACAACGAAGAATCCATGAATGGTTCACAAAATCAAAATGAGACACACAACGACAAAAATGAGACAAAACGCGAGAAACAAGACCAACAATGACAAAAAGGAGGCGAAAAA
Source organism: Acanthochromis polyacanthus (assembly GCF_021347895.1). Classification (NCBI taxonomy): domain Eukaryota; kingdom Metazoa; phylum Chordata; class Actinopteri; family Pomacentridae; genus Acanthochromis; species Acanthochromis polyacanthus. Next base: position 40,282,127 of record NC_067124.1, on the reverse strand, counting down.
TGACAGAAAAGAGACCGAAAACGAAAAAAACAATACTGAAAATGACAAAAATGAGACGCAAAAGACAAAAACAAGACACAAAACAACAAAAACAAGACCAAAAACGGCTAAAAAGAGACACAAAATAACAAAAACAAGACCGATAATGACAACAATGAGACATAAAACGACAAAAACAAGACACGAAGTGATAAAAATATGACAAAAAACAACAACGAGACACCAAATGACAAAATATCTGGTTCTTCTGGTTCTTCTGTTTGAAGATCAGAACTTTAAGCCTCTCTGTTTCTGATGTTTCGTCTCCTTTAGGTTCTGTGAGCGTCTGTGATCAGAAATCCTCCTCAGACCTTCCTCCTCCTCCTCCAGCCGACCAGAACCAGAACAGAGATGAGACCTTCCTCCCGTCGCCGCTCTGCTCCTCGCTGCTCCTGGAGCTTCCTCCTTCTCCAGCTGTCATCAACCCCAGCCAGGTCCTTCCAGCTCCTCCTCCTCCTCCTCCCATCTGCTCCTCCCCGCCTCCGCCGTCCGTCGGTAAGTCCAGGAAGCGCCGCGCCCCGGCGCCATTCGACGCCGCCGATTGGCTGGAGACGCTGACCTCCGGGCTCCGCCCCCTGACCCCACCCACAGCCCCGTTCGTGGAGCCCGACTTCAGCCTGGACTCGGACCTGAATGTGAACCGGGTCCTGGATCTGATGATAGAGCAGTGGTGAGGAGGTTCTGGTTTCTGTACCGGAGCTGAGGGTCATGAACTGGAAGAATCCAACCGAGGGCACAAGAGAGAATCCAGGGCGCTGATTGGCTGCCAGCGTCACCGTGGTAACAGGACAGGATATAAGTCAACACTGCACCTGAACTCAAACTATTTTCTTCCCTCTATGACCAGGTTATCTCCTCCTCCAGGATTCAGTTTCTGATTTTGATTCACTATCAAAATAGTTTAAATCCCTTAAATGCAAACAAACATCAACGCAACAAATCACAGAAACTTTCACAACTTCCCAACAAACCAATTCAGTTTTCTTTGACAATAATCTGATGTTTAAAAATCCCAGAAGCTTTCAAAGACAATTCCAAGACTATCAGGCTTCAAACAAGATAACAATAAAAAAGATATGTTATGAATTGTGGTACTTTGGTTCCGAATCCAAAAGTTACTTAGCGTTTAAAAGAAAAACATTTTGATGGCTTTGAGACAAAATGTTCTAATTTTAAATATCAATATTTTTTTAAAAAAAGCTAAATATTCTGCCAATTTGAGGGGATTTTTTCATAACAAACAGCTACAGAAAAATAAATAAAAGAAATCTAAATTTACTGAGAAAATGCAGATTTTACACACAAAAACAAATCCGGTTAAAGTTATATGCTGACGACACAACTTTATCCATTACAACACAAAATATAAATCAGGATTTTTTTCAGTACAAGATCTGCATTGTCTCATTAAATTGTGAACAAATTTTCATTTTCTGACATTGTGAAGCAGCAACACAGACGACAGTAATACTATTGTGATATATCATAATATATATTGTAAAAAAAATCCAAAAAAGACACTTGTTCCTGTTGTTAGTGCCGCTGCCCATTTATTCTTTGCTGCAGGAGCATCATATTGTTTAATCCTATTCCTAATAAACCTTTATTTATGAACAATAGGGGAAGTAAAACCTGGATTAGTGGGTATAAACCAGCCTGGGGTGTATTTTTGGGGGATAATTGGATACAGTTTTGAGGGTTTGACACATTGAATATTCAAGGATACAGGATTAAATTTTAGATTTTATTTATATTCAATTAAATTTTAATTCAATTCAGTTTAATTTACATAGTGCAGATTGACGACGAGTCATAGGGCACAGTGAGGTACATTTATATGCTGATGACACAGCTTGATAAGTTACAATTCAGTTTAAAATCATTTAAATTTAAACGTATTCGTACAAAATCTAGATTATCTCAGTAAATTGTAAACAGGTTTTCCATATTTTTTTACCTCATAATTATGCTAACTAGCAAACCAGACTGTAGCATTGTCTTACCAATTTTCCTGCTGTGATTAACCGCTAATACTGCTTTAATCCTCCTGTTGTCCTAATTTACAGCTACCAAAAAGCATAGTTTCCTTGTCTGCAAAAAAAACAAAAAATCAGCAAAAAATCCACAAATTTATAAAAAAAAAATTGCAAAATCTTCAGGGAAAAAATTTTTCCTAAAAATTTTTCCTAAAAAGTTAAAAAATAAAATTAGAATTAAAAATTAAAATTAGAAAAATAAAGGAAAATAAAAATTGTAAATACTTTCAAAAAATTGAATAAAAATCTTCCAAAAAAAACCCCCTAAAATTATCTAAAGTGATTCCATCTATATCGGTAAAAGTTCTAATATTTTCTTAAAGAACATTTGGAAAATTAGTCACTTAAAATCCAGCAAATTTCGCTGGATTTTAAGAAACTTTTTTTTTAACATTTCCTTGTTTTGAACCACTAAATGTTCAAAAATTTCTCAAAAATGTTGAAAATGTGTAAGTTTTCACTGTGAAAATATATATATTTTCCACGTTTTCAAACTTTAAAAGGGGTCAATTTGACCCACAAGACGACACAAGGGTTAACAAAAATGACACCAAAAATAAATCTATTATTTATATTCCATTCAATTCCAATTCAGTTGTATTTATAGAGAGCTCATTTACAACATGTACCATTATTTCTATGCTGGTGACACAGCTTTATACATTACAATTCACAATTAAAATCACTTAAGTTTATTTGTCCAAGGAGGTGTAATCTGGATTAGTGGGTATAAACCAGCCCATTGGGTTTCATGTTTCTGCATATATCTGGGTACAGTGTTGGGGTTTCACCTGTCCTGTTCCACCTGTTGTTCCTGCTCCACGCAACGTCGAGAGCCGGATTCGCTGCAGCGATCGCATTAAACCCACACGGACCTCTGCGGCGTTTAAAAGCACTCACCAGAAAACAGCAAACAAGCGGCTCGTCTGTGTGTCGACTCGCTCGGCGGCTCGGTGTTTGCGGTGCAAAACAAAAAGGAAGCCTGCTTAATTTAAATGTGCTTCCGGGCGGGCGCCGCCACAGTGTTGTTCCTGACTTATCTCCAAAAGCCGGCGTGGGCCCGGCGGAGCGAGGCCTCCGGTGTTGACTCAGCCGCTGAGTCGCAGCCGCTCATAAAGCCAGACAGAGCACACAGCTTGAGAGGGGCTCCGACCTTAACCCCGCTGCCAGAGAGGGTTTGTACGAGTCAACACACCAAAGCTTCCATGTATATTTATCAGCGCTGAAGCCAAATGCACTTGTAGTTATTTGTTAGCTGACAGTGAAGACACAGGACGAGGCTTCGCTGTTCGCCGTCCAACGTTTAATGGCCGCCCGGCTGCCAGCGGGCGCTAACTGGACCGTTAGCCGCCCACGCTGCAATCACCGGAACAACCCCATTACTGTGTTCGAGCCGCCGTTCTCCAGGAGAGCAATCAGGCAGCCGAGGCCCTGAACGGAGGCGCCAATCAGCCGGGGACAGTTTCCTCGTCGCTCCGCACAAACAGGTGGTCATTTTGTTCCCTGATTAACCCCCAGCAGCGCCTCGGCCTCGCCGAGCCACCGGCCGAGCCAGATTTAGCACGATTTATAACCCGACACCGAGGCCACACCTGTTCACTTTGTGCAAATTAATTCCACAAATGTGTCGCCGGACGCCGTTAGACCTCCGGGACACGAAAAGAAAAACACATGCTGTGAGAGAAACAGGTGACGCAGCTTTGATATTCAGAACATGTTAGTTTAAATGTGGCTGCAGGTTTTCCACATCCAAAATGTAGTCGTCCCTCAAAAAATATCGCTCAGAATGGTCAGATTTAATCACTTACATGCAAAGAATCACAAGCCAAACAAAACATATCACTGTCTTTATTTTACTGCCTTCCATCTTTGTAACTCTGGAACTTTATTGTAAAGCTTCTTCCTCCAAAATCTATTAACCCTTCAAAATAAAAGTCACAGACACGCTGGAAGAAAAACTCATGTTGGGAGAAAATGCACAAAGAGGTGATCAGGTGAAGCTGCTTTTATGTTCCAGCAGAAATCACTTTATTGGTTGTTTTCCATTTACATTAATGAAAAATAGCTGACAGTCTCCATGAACCTGCTGCTACATCTACATCCAATTAAACCTTAATTGGCTGCCTGTCCTAATCAGTCATCGTGCAGAGCTCTGATTGGCTCACCCGTGTTGTTCTAATTGTTTTAAAAAACGTCCGTCTTCTCGGTATTGTGTAAAATAAAGCGCTGAGTGCAATAAGATTGGTGTTTCGGGCACAGAAACCTGATGCAGTTTTAAATGTTGTTTCTATGCTGTTGCTGCTGCTGAGATGATCACTTCCTGTCCGGCTTTCACTGCACAGACGATGGAAAATGCAGCAGAATGTGGACGGACGTCTATGATAATCATAGCGATGAATAAACCGCCTGCCGCTGCAAGAAAAAAAGAAAAAAAAAGAGGAGAGGATTGAATGGCAGGAGAGTAAGATGCTACCTCCTGTGACTTCCACCGCTTCAGGCTGACTCCAGTCTTTTCCTTGTTTCTCGTTTAATTTCCAAACGCTGGTTTCCTGAAACCCTCCCGAGACGTTTCGCCGCTTTAATCGAGTTTTAATTCTGAGCTGCGAAACTGGAAGCACCGCTGGAGTGTTTCAGGAAACCGTTGTCCACCTGCTGCTAAAAAACAACAACAAACGCCTTATTCTGAAAATGTGAGACGAAATAAAACCTGTTTGCTATTTATTATGTCACTTATTGTATGTAAAAGCATTGAGAAAATTAAAGTCTTAATAGATTTTCCATTCGCTTCTTCTCTGTTTTCTTCCATTCGAACTGCCGGACCGACAATATTCTCCTCACAAAGCACAACATTTTAAAAAGCTAAATATTGTTCTAATAACTGGATTTTAATTCTTTTTATTTTTATAATGTGCTTTATGGAAAAAATTTGAATATACAGTCTTGAAAATTTAGAATTTACTGAATTTTTCACATTTTTTGCAAAATCAAAATGATCCTTTTTTTTTTAGATATTTTACAAATTTGACAGGATTTTATTTTTTCAATTAGATATTCTATTTTAAGAAAAAAAGAAACTTAGTAAAAGCAATCTCCTTTTTGGGGTACAAAATGTGCCCTATTGTATGCAGGGCAGGTTTTGATGTTTTTATACGCTGATGACAACTTTATCTGTTACAAAATACAGTTTAAGGGCAAAAATTTGCCCTTTTTTGTACAAAATCTAGAGATACGGGGCAGATTGTGCAGGATTGACTTTTTGATGTTATTGTATACGCCGATGACACAACTTTATCCATCACAAAATAAAGTTTAAATGCAAACATTTACTTTTTTCTGAACAAAATCTAGAGATAGGGGACCGATTATGTCGGATTAAGCTTTTGATGTTATTCTATACGCCGATGACACAACTTTATCCATCACAAAATAAAGTTTAAATGCAAAAATTAACTTTTTTTTTGTATGTTTCTTCAGTTGAATCAACTTTAAATTCTAATTTGTGTAACTGGAAGCACCATTGGAGTGTTAAAAACAAAAAACAAACGCTTTATTCAGAAAATGCGAGACAAAATAGAACGGCTTTGCTTTTCTTTATTATGTCACTCATTGTATTTAAAAGAAAATTAAAACCTTAATAGCTTTTCCATTTGCTTATTCTCTCTTTTCTTTTATCCAAACCGCCTGCTGTTGAGAGGATTAACAGCCGATGAGGAAAAGACTTTTATGTTTCGCAGGAAACTGTCCCAAATTATGTCTTATCAAATATTGATGATTGCAGAGTAAATTAAATATTCATTTGTACCAATATGCTTCTTAAACAACCATGAAACGGCGCCGACGTCCTCGTGGTTTGATAGTTAATCTTCTTTATGACACAGTAAAGCTGGAATAAACCACGACCTGCATGACGACAATCTGATTTAAAATCATTTCACTGCAATAAATCAATATGATGTTATTCAGAATTAATTATGTATGAAAATAAACCCCCTGAGCTCCACTAGAGGGGCTCAGATACATGTTTAGATCACGCACATGGAAGAAAACGAGGAAAACGCTCCAATTCAATAAACACTGAAGCCAGCGAGGATGTTTAACCATTTTAATGAGCCTAGTTTAGCATTTTAGCATGCTAATGTGCGCTAATTAGCATTAAAATAAAGTACAGCTGCAGCTAATGGGGAAAACATTAGCTTTGGATCTAAGAGTTCCTTCAAAATCTTTATTTTTTACTGTCAAATTACATTATTTTTACTGTATTAAGCATTTTATTAAGGGTTAAACAGGTCAACTTCAGGTACCAATCAGGTACACCTATCACCTGACGTTCTCCTGAAGTTCTCCTGAAGTTCTCCTGACGTTCACCTGACGTTCTCCTGACGTTCTCCTGACGTTCTCCTGAAGTTCTCCTGACGTTCTCCTGAAGTTCTCCTGACGTTCTCCTGAAGTTCTCCTGAAGTTCTCCTGACGTTCTCCTGACGTTCTCCTGAAGTTCTCCTGACGTTCTCCTGAAGTTCTCCTGACGTTCTCCTGACGTTCTCCTGAAGTTCTCCTGAAGTTCTCCTGACGTTCTCCTGACGTTCTCCTGAAGTTCTCCTGATGTTCTCCTGACGTTCTCCTGACATTCTCCTGAAGTTCTCCTGACGTTCTCCTGACGTTCTCCTGACGTTCTCCTGAAGTTCTCCTGACGTTCTCCTGAAGTTCTCCTGACGTTCTCCTGACGTTCTCCTGAAGTTCTCCTGACGTTCTCCTGAAGTTCTCCTGACGTTCTCCTGACGTTCTCCTGACGTTCTCCTGAAGTTCTCCTGGCGTTCTCCTGAAGTTCTCCTGACGTTCTCCTGACGTTCTCCTGAAGTTCTCCTGACGTTCTCCTGACGTTCTCCTGAAGTTCTCCTGAAGTTCTCCTGACGTTCTCCTGAAGTTCCCCTGACGTTCTCCTGACATTCTCCTGAAGTTCTCCTGAAGTTCTCCTGACGTTCTCCTGACGTTCTCCTGAAGTTCTCCTGACGTTCTCCTGACGTTCTCCTGAAGTTCTCCTGACGTTCTCCTGACGTTCTCCTGAAGTTCTCCTGACGTTCTCCTGACGTTCTCCTGACGTTCTCCTAAAGTTCTCCTGACGTTCTCCTGAAGTTCTCCTGCCTGCTTCTCATCCTGCTCTGATTCTGGTAGGTCCCTGTAGTTTTTTCTCCTGTTTTCCTGATCTGCTCCATGTTCTTTCCTCCTGTTTGTGTTTCCGGTTTCTGGATCAGTTCTTCAGGGTTTTCTTGGATTTCTTCTACCTGTTTGAGTATCTGCTCTTCGATCACCTGCTGACGGCGTTCAGTCAGAAGTTCACTTTAGTTTCTGTCTTTTGGCTGCAGCTTCTGGGTCAGTGTTGTGTTATTCAGCAGTTTGGATCATTTTGCAGCAGATCTGAGCCATTTTTGAGTCACTGTCGACTGATTTTAAGACTTTTTTTGGACAAATTTGGACAAAACTGAGTCCTTTTGGACAGGTTTTAACAAGTTTGAGTTCCTTTTGTACAGCTTCCACCATTTTAAACACTCTTCAAAGCATTTTAAACTGTTCTTAATTCATTTTTGGATAAGTTTCAAGTCATTTTGTGCAATTTTCTGTCATTTTGTTCAAATTTTCAGCTTTTCTGCTTCATGTTGGACAGGTAATGTCAACGTGGACAAGGCTGAGTCTTTTTGTATGGTGTCTGAGTCATTTTAGACCAATTTCAAAGCATGTAGGCAGTTTTTTTAACTTATTCTGGACAAGTTTTAAGTACCTTTGAGTCTTTTGGGACAAGTTCCCAGGCAAATTGGACAGTTTTACCTCATGTTGCACATTTTAAACGGTTTCTACCGAATGTTCGACAGGTTTCATGTCAATGTAGACAAATTTGAGTCCTTTCCTGTGATTTCTGAGTCATTTTAGCCAAATTTCAAAGCGTTTTAGACTGCATTTTGCTCATTTTTGACAGGTTTCAAGTCCTTTTGTGCAATTGTCAGTTTTGGACAAATTTGGTCAATTTTAAAACCTTTTGGATAATTTTTAAATTCCTTTTAAACAAGTTTCAAGACATTTTGGACAAAACGGAGTCATTTTGGACAGTTTTTAACTCAGTCTGGACATGTTTGAGTTCATTTTGTACAGTTTCCATCATTCTGCATGATTTTGGAGTAATTCTGGACACATTTCAAAGCAATATGGACAAATCTGAATACTTTTTTGATAATTTTGGAACCATTTTGGACAACTTTCAAGTCATTAACAGTTCCTGTTGGACAGGTTTCATGTCAATGTGGACAAATCTCAGTCATTTTCTGTCATTTCTGAGTTATTTTACACAGTTTTTTTTTTAAACTCCTTTTAAGCAGATTTCATGTCACTTTGTGTCATTTTGAGTAATTTTTGACAAATCTTCGGACTTTTTGACAGTTTTTAGCTCATGTAAGACAAGCTTTACATCATTTTGGGTTCTTCTGAGCAAATTTAGTGACAGTCAAGTCATTTTGGACGTGTTTGAGTCCTTTTGAAAAGCTTCTGGCGTTTTACACGGTGTTTAACTCACTCTGGACACGTTTTAAGTTTATTTGTGCTATAATTGAGTCCTTTTGGACAAGTTTCCAGGCAGATTGGACAGTTTTATCTCCTCCTGCACAGGCTTGAAAGCATTCCTGGAGACGTCACCAAATGTCATGAAAATCTTTTCAATATTTGTAAGAAATTTTCCTCTGAACCACAAACAGAATCAATGATGTTTAATATGTTTCATTTTGGACGGCCTTCAGAGCCGGCCGGCTGTAACTGGTTGACCTGAACGTGTTTTCTGTGATTCCTGCATGAATCTTCTGATGATGGAGGAACTAATGGATCCACATGACGGATGAGTCGGATGTTTCTCCTCTGATGTTCTGCCAAACGGCTCATGTTGCTCCGCGATGCAAGAAAACACCTTCAGAGCCTCTTTCTAAATTTTTCTTCCACACATTTAAAGACTGCGTTGCTGTAAATGAGCTGTGAAGGCGGCCGAGCTGATTAATTGATCGACTGATCAGAGGATTCCTCGCTATACTCATCAAAAAACACTGAAAGCAGCCACAGAGATGAAGCTGCACTAATTTTTCAGTTTACTGTCATTTTAAAATAATTCATTGCTAATTTACAGAGCTTACTGTATTGTTAATTTACAGGTAATGTCTTATATTTGCTTATATATTTTTTATTTATATGTTTGCTGAGCACTTTGAAATTTTTCTTGAATAAAAAGTAAATTACAAATAAAATTTTTAATTATTATTCAAATAAAATTTAAAAATTATTTAAAATAAAATTATTTTAATAATAATAATAATAATTATTATTATTATATACTTTTTTATTTTAAAAATTATGAACTGTAAAAAGCTAAATAATTCTAAAACTGTCTACATCAAGCTCAGTATTTTAATTTCATCTTTTGACATTTGGTCATTATTTACATTATTTTTACTGCACATAAATCAATTAACAATGTAGCTATTTTACACATAACTGCCGTACTGTGCAAGAAAAATGGTGTATATTATTAAATTATAGATGATGTCTAATAAAATCAAAGGAAAATGTGCTCGTTTACATGTTGACCTTAAAATAAAATTTTACAAATAGACACAAAAATCCTGTACATGTCCGTATCAAAAAACTATATTTTTATTGTATTTACATCAGCAAAATTATAATTTTATTAACGTTTGCAGTCAAATGAAAGAAACAAAATATATATGAAGGATTATAGATGTGTAAATATTTTTTAAAAATATTTTACAGAATAAATTACAGATAATGCCTAAAATCAGACATTGATTTGGAAACAATAAAATAACAGTAATAAACAGGAGTTTTATAAATAAAAACTGGTTATTTTATAACATTTGACTAGACAATTATATTAAAAAAAATATTAAAGATATTAAATTATTTGAAAGATAAATTCTGTATATTAAAGACTGAAAGTGTGCTTTAAAAATCTGAGAAATTAAATAAAAAATAAAAATACATATATAGTTATATAATAATAGTAATAATAATAATAAGAGTTATTATTATTTTCCATTTGACCATAAAATTACATTTTTTCTACTGTATTTAAATGAGACAAAAATATCATTTGCTGTTTTTTACAATAAAAACTACACATTAGGAATCAACGATTAAAAAATAAAATATTTGATTTGTCTTACAGATTTTTCCTGTTTTGTTAAACATCAGATAGCATCCAATAAAATCACAGAAAATAAATATTAATTTACACGTTAAACCGTAAACATCAAGAATCTCTGTTTTTGTCTCCACATTTCTCCATGTGTTGCTGTTTATTCAAGTCAGCAGAAAAATGTCTGTAACTCCCAGATATTTGCTGTTATTTCCAGGATTTTTCAGTATTTTTTTTTAAGTTTCCAGTGTTCCGGCGGTCTGTTAACATCTGTTCCAGCTCCCTTGCTGCCAGATTTTCAGGTTCTTCTTACAGATTTTTATTATTTCCTCCGTGTCCGGTATCTGCAAGGCACAAAGAGCCGGCCTGAGATGAGACAAAGCGTTCTCTGGGATGTTTCCAGCAGGCTAATACTCTGAAGCTGTAATGAGGAACCCTGCAGCCGTTCCACATCACTTCCTCTTCCCGCGCGATTTCACGGGAATTAAAGGCAGAAAGGTGCGTTTCATATGGAAAGCAGGCTGACGTGCCGCGTGGATTCTGTCTCCCAGCTCGGGTCGACGAGGGCCTGGACCGGCTTTGATCACCGGGTCGCCACGGTTCCTCCTGGAGGCTTCGCTCTGCAATTATAAACCCAGAGAGACGAGGCCGAGGATGGTAATTTCTCAGCTACTTCAGCCGACAGCGAGCAGAGATCAGGGCTGCAGCGACCAACACATGGGACATAAAACCCATCAAATAATCTCTTTACTGGCCGAGCTGAAGGTCTGAGAGAACATGGAGCCCAGAAGGAGTAGATTCAGGTCAAAAAAAACAACTGGACTCTTCTTTCTGGTTAAAGAAACCTCGTGGATGGAGGTGAAACATCTTCAAGAACCAAAAAGAAGCTCTGACAATGAAGTTCTGAACTTCCACTTATCCTGTATACGCCTTAAAATAATCCCATTTTTCAACTAGACAACTATTAATTTCTATATTCTTTCAAATAATAGCAAATATCTACAAAATTATATCTTTTGCTTTCGTTAATGCAGTAAAATGGGGCAATTTTAAGGTCACACACTGGAAAAAAAATGGTAAAAATATATATTTCTGATGTGGACGTTTGCAGTTTAAAAAAAAAAATTGTCTGATTTTACGGCTCGGTATCTGTAAGGGAAACTTTAATATAACTGTTATATATGGTTTTTTTAAATAATGTCAATTATTTGCAAAATATTTGCTGTTATTTCCACAGTTTTTACCATATTGTTTTTTTTGTCGCAATTTTTTGCAGCCTCCTTAGTTTAAATTTATCTTTACAGGACAAATAGTCTTTTTTATTCATCACCAACTCTTACTGTTTGTTTATGCAGCCGTGTTGAGGTAAAAGCTGTGAAAATGATGTTAAATATCAAACAACCACACTGTGATCAGTAAATGATACTAGCTGTAATGTTTTCGTTCTTCTTCACTAAAGTGTTTTAAGCTCCAGAGTCGAGTATTTTTAATGGAACATGAGAAGTTTTTCCAAATACCAACATGTTCTTAAAATCAAATATAATGAGGAAAAGTGTGGCTCTGGTACCCAGTTAGTGAATAAAAGGACATTCGGTTTTCCCGGAGGATCCCGCGGTCCGACACTGATGAGGTTTCTCTGCAAACACAAACTTATTCTGTAATTACTGAACACGTGTGCACACTGTGGCTTTAATTAAAAGGCAGAAAAACAGCAGCAGAGTCCTGGTTTTAGTCCTGACATCCCCCTCCTGCTCAGCAAACACGCCGTTTTATTCCTTCTTCTGCTTCTATAGAGGGAAAATAAAAACATGCGAATGCAACATTTCCTCGTGGGACTTGGTGAAACCACCACAGAAATCTTGTTTTCTGCTGGTGAATTATTTCTGCTGCTCTGCCTCGAGGAGGAAGGAGCTGAAAAATTCAAATGTTGTTCTCTCTCGTTGTTGTTTCTGCCATTAGGAGGTAGAAATAACAGCTTTTATGTCTAAAATAAAGAAACCATCATCCCAAACAGGATTGTAATCTTTAAAAAACAACCTTCATGAATGAAATCAAGTCACTTTGATGCATTAATAATATTTCAGTCACACTGGAGGTGAAAAACTGCGTCACAGGAACTGAATGGATGAAGCTCATAAGATAATAAACAGATGAAATATTAAAGACTCCATCCAAACTTGAGTGCCTTTATCCTGTCAGTATTATTTGCTATTTCTGGACCAATTTGAGACATTTTTTGAGTTAAATTTCAAGATATTCAGAACAGTTTTGACTAACTTGGGACACTGTCAAGACATTTTGGACAAACCTTGGGTCATTTTGGGTCATTTGAATCTATTTTAGTTGAGTCATTCTGGCAATAAAAAAGAAAAGTTCTGTATATTTAGCATATTAACATGCTTTACAGATGTTTCCTGTTATGTTAAATTACGCATAATAACTAATGAAATCACAGAAAAATGCATCAAATTCCATGTTAGTTAAAAAAGAGTCAGAAACTGTCCACATTAAAAATAAGTGTTATTACATTTCTTTTAGTGTGTGACCATAAAAGTTTTACCATTTTACTGCCTTTAAATGAGCAGTTAGTGAATAAAAGGACATTTGGTTCCCACGATAGGACACTGATGAAGTTTCTCTGCAAACAAATTTATTCCATAATTACTGAACACATCAGATTTTCAAAATATTTGCCATTATTAGAAAAAAAAACATATTTAACTGATATTTTAGTTTCCCCTACAGATACTGTCCTGTAAAATCAGACAGTTTTTACAAAACTGCACATGTCCACATCACAAATCTGTATTTTTACAATTATTAATTTTTTTTTTTTTTTTTTTACAGATATTTGCCATTTCTTTATTTCAGTTGCAGTTTTGACCATTTTTGGATAATTTCTGAATCAAATTTCAAAAAATTCCAAACAATTCTAATTAATTTGGGACACTGTCGAGACATTTTGGACAAACTTTGGGTCATGTTGGATCATTTTCATCTGTTTTAGGAGAGTTATTTTGGCTCCAAAAAAAAGAAAAATTCTGCACATTAAACATATAAAATCACAGAAAATGCAATGTTTTCACCACAGAAATATTGTTGAATTATTTCTGCTGCTCTGCCTCGAAGAGGAAGTGGTTGAAAAACTCAAACGTTGTTCTCTGTCGTCGTTGTTTCTGCCTTTAGAAGGTGGAAATAACGTCCAGATATCAGCATCTTAGCGCACAATGACAACATTTGTACAAAGCAGTTTGTCCTACAGAGCTGTGGGAGGATTAATCTGTTGTTACAGAATCATTAGCTATTCTTTTTATGCTGTGAAGAACTTGTTTCCTTGTTCTTCTCCTCGTGAAATCTGTTATCAGTTGGTCCAGGCCGCCACCTTCAGCATCGCTAATCAGGAAGCTAACGGCGGTGGGAATTCACCTCCAGAAAAACACTCAAAAGACAGAAAGAAAAAGCTGTTTTTCTGTGCTAAAGTCTCGCTAAAGGGACGGAAGATTTCAAAAGGCAGAGGAAGCCCTGGGAGTGTGTGGAGAGTCTGGAGCTGGAGGGCTGCAGCTTTCCAGCATCAAACCGCTCGTCTTTGTTTAGCGCTCAGCCAGACGGGGAAGCTAATTGGGCTAATTAGCACCAAAACATTCCCGGCTGCAGCGTCTCTCTGGATGGTTCCGCCTCGTTTTAAAGCGCCGGCAGCTTGAAGTCGCCCTGCAGCCTCGGCTCAGGTGTTCGGGACGGGTTCTAATGCTGAAAGTGACCCTCCACGCTCCGAGGGATGGAAGCTCGGCCCACTTTACCATTTTTAATGAGACCTGTGTGGGTTCAGAGTTACCGTAGAAACGGTCTGAAGCTTCCAGAAAGACTTTAAATACACCAAGACGCTGCTTTTATCTGGATTTTAGCTTTTATCTGGATCAGACAGAAACTTTGGACAGATTTGAGCCATTTTTGGACATTTTTTTTGTCATTTTGGACAAATTTTAAAACATCTTTTGCAGTTTTATTTCATTTTGGACCAGAATGAATTCATTTTTGACCAGTTTTACTTCATTTAAAACCAGTATTAATTTATTTTGGACCAGTTTTATTTCATTTTAGACCAAATTTAATTCATTTTGGTCCAGTTTTAATTAATTTCAAACCATTTTTATTTCATTTTGGACCAATATTAATTCATTTTGGTCCAGTTTTAATTCATTTTAGACCAGTTTTAATACATTTTGGACCAGTTTAAGTTCATTTTGAACCAGTTTTATTTCATTTTAAACATTTTTTTTGCACCACTTTGGACAAATCTGAGCCATTTTGGACACATTTCCAGACATTTCTGGGCTGTTTTTTTTTTAATAATCCATTTTGTGCAGGTTTTAAGACATTTTTCACACTTTTTTTGTGTTCACTCATTTCTTGTCTGTTCTCAGCATCACCTGATAAAACATTTCAAGTCTTCAGCTGCAACATATTTAGAGCCTCCGGTTTCTAAAATGTTCTTCTTGGATGTGGAGCCACAGCAGCAGAGCTCTGTAAGTTCTGCTGCTCTGCGGTGTTTTATTCCTCTCCTCTCTGACAGTCTGGCTGTTTTTGCTGAACTCTGCTCAGGATCTGAAGCAGGACGACCGTCAGTTTTTCGCCTCATTTGCATCGTTTTCTGCTGCAGTTTTTTTTTCATATTTTCCACCCAAAGCGACTCCTCAGTGCAGCTCATCCAGAAACACCACCCAGAGGCTTTTTCCTCACTTTCTCTGTCTGTAAAATCTTCCATGCTGTGGGTTTTAACGGCGGATAGATATATATAGACAGAACTTTTTCATTACGGCAGTTTGTAATATAAAGACCGAGCAGCTTTTGTGGATCTTGTGAATATTTTAATGGGAAATTCGGGGCAGAAAACGACTTGTTTGGCGCGTTGCTCCACTTCTAAAAGCTCAGTTCTGTATAAAATGAAGCAATAAACTTGGAGCTTTATTCTGTTCTCAGTAATTTTCCTCCAGTCGTTAAATTCTCCTCATATGTACACATTTAAATGCAATAGAAGCTGGAAGTAGAGCTGCTGTCCTTCTAAATTCTCATATTCTGCTGATTTTTAAATGCAGTGTCAACAATATAGCTACAAACTAAAGGAAAAACCAACAACGTGTTCATTAATTGCCTCAGATTTATGAATTCTGCACTTTTATTGTGAAAGATTTCATGTTTGGATGATATTTTTGTTTCTCAGATGATTTGACTGATTGGTTTTAGACAGAATTTATTATTCTAGAACGACTGGGGTGATTTTGGACGGAGTATTCATGCAAGGAAAATAAAAAAACAGTTTGAAAAAGCTGAAAAATGTGGTTTAGAACTTCTCTCATGCGGTGCAACACTGACAAAGATGATCAGAATATTTAAATGATAAATAAAAGCACAGAGAAGAGGTTTTTATTCAACATCATTGTTTCTGCAGCTGAAATATTTCTATAAAACTGATTTATTTTGTTAGAAAATTATAATTTTCAGTGCTTCACAGTAAAACAGTTTAATTTTATGGTAAGATTTAAAATAAATTCACATTTTTGGAAATACTGAGTTTTGATTTATACATTTTTTCATTATTTACAGTTTAGTTTTTTTTTTTTACACAGTTTACATATAAGTTACTAATTTTCTCTGTGATTTTTATGAGATTTCTGTAATTAAATTAAATGGCAAAAATCTATAAGATAACAGTTATATTATTTAAAAATGTTCAGTCCTTAACATACATCATTTTTCTTTCAAATAATCTGCAAATGTCAAGATTTTTCTTCTCAATTTTCAACAGTAAAAAAGTGTAACTTTACTGTCAAATGTTGTAAAATAACATGAAAAATACCGATTTTTGATGTATTTTTAACAATTAAGTAAATAATTTTTACAGTGATTTTACTAGATATTACTGAAGATATTAATAGCAATTAATAGTGAAATATTTTTTATCTAAGTTATCTTAAATTATTGTTAAAATAATTATTGGATATTAATTTAAGAAAAATGTGAAATACTGCAAAATAGCAGTAAATTGTTTAAATAAACTACCGGTAAAAACAGTTAAAGATGTACATATATGAAGAGTTCATTTGCAAAAACAGATAACTCCGTTTTGATAAATTGTCAGAAAACCTTATATTTTATTGTTTACTTGAGATAAAATCAATCAAACTGAAGATTTGACTCAGTAGAAAAATACATGAAAAAATATAGAATAAATAAATTATTAGTGTTATTATTATTATTATTATTTTCATCTAAAGTAAACAATAAAAAATGAGTTTT
Source organism: Acanthochromis polyacanthus (assembly GCF_021347895.1). Taxonomy (NCBI): domain Eukaryota; kingdom Metazoa; phylum Chordata; class Actinopteri; family Pomacentridae; genus Acanthochromis; species Acanthochromis polyacanthus. The sequence continues at coordinate 40,265,576 of NC_067124.1, read as the reverse complement.
CTGAAAATTTATAAAACGGAGTTACCTGTTTTTGCAAATGAACTCTTCATATCTTTTAAAAATAAAAACACAGATTTTTGCTGTATTTTTAACAGTTAATCAGCCATTTTTTCAGTGATTTTACTGAAGATATTAATGTTAATTAATTCATAGTAAATGAATATTCATGAATTATTATATTGTTGATTTATTAATTGATGTAAAATTATTTTTAAAATATTTAATAAATCACACAAACGCACAGCCTTGGAAAGAACAATGAAAAATTTATTTTACTCAAGTAAAGCACTTTATTTTAATATAAAACATCAAATAAATTTGTTGATTTAACTACAAATAACAGCTTAAATTTACTATAAAATGTAAAATAAGTTTATTGATTTAACTACAGTAACTTCTTAGATATTATTTATCAAAAAATAAATGACTGCAAAATAGCAGTCCATTGTTCAACAAGCTACAGATGGAATGTTAAATGTACTGTATGTATGGTTTATAGTTAAATGTCTTTAAAGACTCGTTTTCTTCTCTTTAAACAGTCAGACGGTCTGTCAGCTGAATAATTCTCTGATAAATAAGATATTTTCTGTCGGCTGAGCTCGTTGACCTCCGTCTTTAACGTCCAGACTTCAACAGAATCCTCCAGAACCAGCAGACAAACGAACAGTCTGCCAGCGATCCGACAGGAGCTCGGAGCTTTTCCTCCTTTCAGGTTTAAGGTTGCTGCTGTCAAAGCTCTGCATAACAATGACGGTAATTTTAGAACGCCGGTCACCAGAGTCACTGCGGGCCAAACTGGAATCCAAATTTAATAATGCAGCTTTTTTATCTCTTAATAAAGAGCAGAGATCCAGCAGAGAAGAGCTCATCACAGCGTCACATCAAACCTGCGGCAGGAAGCGGCTTCATCCTGACGAGCTGGATCTGAAACAATCGGAAGCATCAGATGTTTTTAACGTCGCAGGTTTCCCTTTATCAGGTTACTGCCGTCGTCTCTAATTTAGCGCCTGATAATGAGCTGACGGGTCGCATCTGTGGGAGAATTTAAAGCAACAAGAGCCTCTTCTGAAGCGTTTATCACGTTTTCCAGGGACTAAGCAGAGTCAGAACGGGAGCGAAAAACATTCTGTTTGCCTGAAAAGACCGTTTTTATCACGACAAGACACACACAACTCTGAATTCTCTTTGATGGAATCAATGAACACCAGTCTGTGCCATGAGAAACAATCGTTTTTGTCGTTTTGTGTCTCGTTTTTATCATTTTGCATCTCGTTTTTATCATTTTCCGTCTCGTTTTTATCATTTTGTCTCGTTTTTATCATTTTGCGTCTCGTTTTTATCATTTTGCATCTCGTTTTTATCATTTTGCGTCTCGTTTTTATCATTTTGTCTTGTTTTTATCATTTTGCGTCTCGTTTTTATCATTTTGTCTCGTTTTTCTCATTTTGCGTCTCGTTTTTATCATTTTGTCTCGTTTTTATCATTTCGCGTCTCGTTTTTATGATTTTGTCTCGTTTTTATCATTTTGCGTCTCGTTTTTATCATTTTGTCTCGTTTTTATCATTTTGCGTCTCGTTTTTATCATTTTGTCTCGTTTTTATCATTTTGCGTCTCGTTTTTATCATTTTCCGTCTCGTTTTTATCATTTTGCGTCTTGTTTTTATGATTTTGTCTCGTTTTTATCATTTTGCGTCTCATTTTTATCATTTTGCGTCTCGTTTTTATCATTTTGTCTCGTTTTTATCATTTTGCGTCTCGTTTTTATCATTTTGCGTCTCGTTTTTATCATTTTCCGTCTCGTTTTTTATCATTTTCCGTCTCGTTTTTATCATTTTGCGTCTCGTTTTTATCATTTTGTCTCGTTTTTATCATTTTCCGTCTCGTTTTTATCATTTTGCGCCTTGTTTTTATGATTTTGTCTCGTTTTTATCATTTTGCGTCTCGTTTTTATCATTTTGCGTCTCGTTTTTATCATTTTGTGTCTCGTTTTGTCGTTTTGCGTCTCGTTTTGTCGTTCTGTGTCTTGTTTTTGTCAGGGTTAGGGTTAGTTGAAACTTTGTACAGTTTTCACAGATCCTCTTTTTCATCATGTTGGACAAACTGAATCATTTTTAAAGGTTTAAAGTGATCCTACTCATTACCCTCAGAGCATGATACTACCACCACCGTGCTTGACAGTACGGTTGTGTCTCTCTTTTCTTGTTCACTGTCTCGTTTTTGTTTTATTTGCGTCTGAGGCTGTTTTAGCAGTTTTTGTAGTCAGTTTGTGTCTTTTTTTCTTGTCTGGTTTTCACTGTTTTACCTGAATTTTGGCTGCTTTGTCTCATTTTTTGTCTTTGTGTGTCTTATTTTTGTTGTGTTGCGTCTCATTTTGGTTGTTTTCTGAATTGATTTTTCTTGTTTTTTATCGTTTTGTGTCTCTTTTTCTTGTTTCATGTCTGGTTCTGGTTGTTTTAGTTGTATTTGAGGCTGTTTTGTCTCTTTTTTGGTCATTTTGTGTGTCTTTTTCTTGTTTTGTGTCTGGTTCTGGTTGTTTTATTGTGTCGGAGACCGTTTTGTCTCTTTTTTTTTCTTTTTGCTGTGTTTGTGCACTTTAACTGTACGGTTGTTCTCTGGGGAGCTGTCATGTTTCTGAGGTGAGATTACGGCTAAATCTGATAAAACGAGGCCGTGAGCAGCGCTGTGTGTCCGTGTGTGTGTGTGTGTGTGTGTGTGTGTGTGTGTGTGTGTGTGTGTGTGTGTGTGTGTGTGTAGAGGACAGGTTGTGTCGTCGGGTTTGAGTGTCGATGACAGTCCTCCTCTCCTCTCTGCAGCTGCAGCCGGCCTCGCCTCCAGCTGATCAGGGCGTAATCATGAAAAATAGACGCCGCTGCAGGTCTGCTGGCGTGTTGGTATGCTTGTGTGTGTGTGTATGCATGCATGGGGGTTTGTGTACATGTGTCGGGGCAGCGGTAGGTGTGTTGCCCTGCGGCTGCTTCGTCCATGTTAATGAGGATATCGGGGCTCTTCAAGGTCACAGCGCTGCAGGATCCACTCCTCCGACGCTGTAAATACAAACTCCCAGATTAGAGCGACCTCCACACGCGTGTTTCCATCACAGCAAACATGTAAATGTGGAGGAGGGTCGGTCTGAACCTGTGGAGGACGACATGTCTTTAATAGCCGACTCCAGAAGAGAAATCAAAGGCATCAGCGACGTCGTGGGATGAGACAAGAGATGACAAAAATGAGACATAAAGCCACAAAAAAAGGACGCAAAATGACAAAAATGAGACACAAAATAACAAAAATGAGACAAGAAATGACAGAAATGAGACGCAAAATGACAAAAATGAGACATAAAAGGATACAAAATGACAAAAATTCGACAAATATTACAAAAATTAGACACAAAATGACAAAAACTACACGCAAAATGACAATGAGACGCAAAATGACAAAAATGAGACCTAAAGCCACAAAAAACGACACAAAATGACAAAAATGAGACATAAAACCAAAAAAGTACACAAAATGACAAAAATGAGACAAATATTACAAAAATTAGACACAAAATGAAAAGACAACACAAAATATTACTAAAAGGAGAGACAAAATGACAAAAACTACATGCAAAATGACAAAATGAGACGCAAAATGACAAAATGGGACAGAAAATGGCAAAAATAAGACACAGAATGATCAGAGGGAAAACAACTGAAGGCACATCTTCAACATTAATCTCTCATTTAATCCGCAGACAAACTTCTTACAGCTGATAAAGTTTTATTTATGGTCTGAACCAGAAGAGCAGACAGAAGCAGTGAAGTAATGAGAATAAACTGTCCTCAGATCAGCAGCAGGCTGAACTTCAGAGGCTCTGTTTGCTCCTACAGATGATGCAACTGTTCTGGAGGTGGACTTAAAAACATTAAAACTTCCTCCTCACAACAAGCACTTTGTTCAACCAGCTGTTGTGTGTCTGTTGTCAGTTTCTGTCCTACTGAGGGTTTCAGGCTGTTTGCTGTCTCTGTTTTCTTGTTCTCATCTTAATTGTCTTTGAGAAAATTTGGTCTCTTTTTTGTTTGCTTTATGTCTCCTTTTTGTCGTTTTCATTCTCGTTCTTATCGTTTTGCGTCTTGGTTTTGCCATTTTCTGTCTCATTTTTGTCATTTTCTGTCTTGTTTTTGTTGTTTTTATGTCTCATTTTTGTTGTTTTGTGTCTTGTTGTTGTCATTTTGTGTCTTGTTGTTATTGTTTTGTGTCTCATTTGTTTTGTGTCTCAGTTTTATTATTTTTATGTCGCGTTTTTGTCATTTTGTGTTTCATTTTTGCTTTTTTAACTTATTAATTTTGTCATTTAGTGTTTCATTTTTGATTATCTTTCTTAATTTTGTCATTTTAGGTCTTGTTTTTGTCATTTTGTGTCTTGTTTTTGTTGTCTTTATGTCTCATTTTTGTTGCTTTGTTTCTTGTTGTTGTCATTTTGTGTCTTGTTGTTATTGTTTTGTGTGTCAGTTTTATTGTTTTTATGTTGCGTTTTTGTCATTTCAGTCTTGTTTTGTCATTTTGTGTTTCATTTTTGCTTTTTTTAATGTCTTAATTTTGTCATTTTTTGTTTTATTTTTGAATTTTTTTCTTAATTTTGTCATTTTTTGTTTTATTTTTGAATTTTTTTCTTAATTTTGTCATTTTTTGTTTTATTTTTGATTTTTTTTCTTAATTTAGTCATTTTGTGTCTTGTTTTTGTCATTTTGTGTCTCATTTTTGTCATTTTCTGTTTCGTTTTTGTACAAACACTGCCTGCAGTTCAACCTGAATCACTTCTACCCAGGAGGGAATCACTTTATTTTTACAGAATGTTTTTATTTTTGGTGGAACAAACAGTGGAGTGTGTTTCCTGCTGCTCCAAACGTCGGCGTCCTACCAGCTGACTTCTTTAAGCTCTGCACAACGCTTCCAGGGAGAGATTGACATGCTTGAGCTAATCTCAGAACCCAGAACCAGATCTCTGGTTGTCTGTCAGGAGAGTTTCTGCTCCTTCTACCTTAACGGAGAGCCGGCCGAGCGTGACCTCCTCCTCTAAGGCGAGGAGCCTCTTGTCATTCCTCCGCTGTCTGTAATCCAAATTGAAAGCAGGGATGAGGGATGCTACAGCAGGCAGAGACAGGAGCTGGAAACCTATTCTGAGCTCTCTGGGTTTCTGGGTTACAGCTGAGGTTTGGAGCTCCAGCAGAGGGCTGGTTCTGGAAGGTTCTGCTGGTTCTCTGTTAGATTTAGCTTTCATTTGTGTCGTCTTTCCTTTTCTTCTCTTGTTTCGTGTCACATTTTTCTTCTGTGTCATTTTGCGTCTCAATCAGGTTTGTTTCATTTCAGTTAAAGACTTTTCTTTTTTTGGTCATTTCCTGTCTGATTTGTGTCACTTCCTGTCATTACGTCTGTTTTGTCTCCATTCTGGTGTTTTCTTTTTCTCATTTTGTGTCTTATATTTTTCATTTTGTGTGTCATTTTTTGTTGTTTTGTGTTACGAAGCCACAAAAAAGAACAAATGGGACGAAAAATGACAAAAACGAGAAACAAAATGACAAAAACGTGGACAAACAACACAAATGAGACAAAAAACAGAAAACAATGAATAAAGGAAAACACAGAATGACAAAAATGAGACAGAAAAACCAACAAAAGTCAGACAAAAAAAAAGACAAGAAACACCTAAACAAAATATGAGAAAAATTAAATACAAAACGGCAAAAATGAAACACAACACAACGAAGAACAATCTAGTATTTTATTTTGTGGTCAAAATGACAAAAGTCAGTGAAAAAGGCAGAAAACAGCAGAAGCAAAACAAAATAATACAAAAACGAGACGCAAAATGGCAAAAACGACAAAAAACAACAAAAATGAGAAACAAAATGATAAAATGAGATGCAAATATGACAAAAACGAGGAAATAACAAAGACGAGAAACAAAATGATAAAAACGAGATGCAAATATGACAAAAATGAGAAAAAACAACAAAAACGAGAAACAAAATGATAAAAACAATAAAAATGCCAAAAATGAGAAAAAACAACAAAAATAAGAAACAAAATGATAAAAACGAGATGCAGATATGACAAAAACATGAGACAAATGATAAGTCAGACAAAAACACGACAAAAAATTACAATAATGAGACAAAATATTGCAAAAATGAGACACAAAATGACTTACATGAGAAACAAAATGACAACAGAACAATGAACAATCTAGTATTCTACTTTCTGATCCAAACAACTAGATTTTATTTTAATCTAAATGTTCTTAAATTTCTAGTTTTATTTATTTACAATCTGCAGTTAATGTCTTCTCTGTAATTTTTACACTTTGAGGACCAGATTGGACCCTCTGGAGGACCACTTTTGGACCACGGGCCTCATGTTGGAGAGCCCTGCTTCATGTCTTCCACCTGATCAGGTGAGCTCAGTGACGGTTTGTGGTTTGATTTCACTGCTGAAGGATCTGAGAGGAGGAAGCAGCAGCTGGATGTAGGTCTGTTCACAGTCCTGGATGTTCAGGAGATGTTCTGCTCCGGTTGATCCTGTTAGTGAGGAGGTGAAAGGCTCGATGAGGGAGGAGACGCCGGCCTCACGGAGCTCTGCTGCTTTCAGTCCACAACGGGAGGACTTTACATGAAATAATCCAGAATCCTAAAACATGCAGTAGTTATGTAAATGTAAAAAAAAAAAAAAAACTAGGAGAAAAGAATGTTTATAATACCAAATAAGTCTGGAGTTTTTCTCTCGTCCACCTCTTGATGACCAAACTGGATCTCTAATAAAACAGCTAGAATCTAATTTAAATCTACTTTTTTTGGTTTTATTTTTACATTCATGCCTAATAATTATTATACATGGAGCAACATGTTAGCAGAACCTGTTGATGTTTTAGTCTTTCTGTGTGCTGTTTTGTGTCTCATTTTTGTTTCTTGTTTTTGTTGTTTTGTGTCATTTTGTGTCTCGGCTTTCTCATTTTGTGTCTCGTTATTATTATTTTCTGTCTTGTTTTTCCAAATTTTATCTTGTTTGTTGTTTCGTGTCTCGTTTTTGTCATTTTGTTTCTTGTTTTTGTTGTTTTGTGACTTTTCTTTGTTGCTTTCGTCATTTCGTGTCTCATTTTTGTCATTTTGCATCTCATTTTTGTGGTTTTTCATCTCATTTTTGTGGTTTTTCATCTCATTTTTGTCATTTTGCATCTCATTTTTGTCATTTTGTATCTCATTTTTGTGGTTTTTCATCTCATTTTTGTCATTTTGCATCTCATTTTTGTGTTTTTTCATCTAATTTTTGTCATTTTGCATCTCATTTTTGTGGTTTTTCATCTCATTTTTATCATTTTGTATCTCATTTTTGTGGTTTTTCATCTCATTTTTGTCATTTTGCATCTCATTTTTGTGGTTTTTCATCTCCTTTTTGTCATTTTGCATCTCATTTTTGTGGTTTTGACAGCTTTTGATAGTTTATAAGCTGGTATTGATGAATACGGAGCAGACAAAGCAAAAGAGAAGGTTCATTTTTCAAACATGTTGAAGCCCAGATGTTCTTCAGTTCTGGAACGAGCTGCATGTAGATAGAAGAAGAAGAAACGGAGTCCAGGAGCGTGGCGGCTGCTGAGTCTGTAGTGCTGATGCAACATAAACGCAGGAGCAGAGAAATACTGAGTTTTTAGCTTCCAGCTGCACTCGTTCCAGCGCCGGGTCTGCAGGAGAGAAGGACGGCACGCAGAGACGTTATACGGGAGCAGCGGGCCCAGCAGAGGCGTGGATCATGTGAACCCAGGGCTTCCATGCATCGATCCTCCCCGAGCCTCTCTGCACGCGCTCAGACGCTGCCGCCCTTCAACGCCACGCCGTTCATTCTACCGTCCGTCCCTCACTTTTCCTCACCTCCCTGCGTCTGTAAAATCCCTCACCCCTGCAGACAGAGACAGATGGAGGCAGCAGCTCCTCTGATTTATGTAGCGCTCACACACACACACACACACACACACACACACACACACACACACACACACACACACACACACACACACACACACACACACACACAGTCGTACATCAGCAGATGAGCTTCATGCATAAACAGGACGGCAGTGACTCCACACCTGTCTGCTGCTGATGTTTAATGTTTCGGATGATCGTGTCGTTTCCTGTCATCATGTCGTTTTCTGTCTCGTTTTGTCATTTTGTGGCTTGTTTCTGTCATTTTGCATCTCATTTTTGTCCTTATCCATCTTGTTGTTGTCATCTTATATCCTTTTTTTTGTCATATTCTGTCTTATTTTTTATTTTCTGTCTTGTTTCTGTCAATTTCTGTCTTATTTTTGTCTTTTACTGTCTAGCTTTTGTCAATTTATGTCTTATTTTCATCTTTTTTGTCTTGTTTTAATCATCTTGCGTCTTGTTTCTGTCATTTTCTGTCTTATTTTTGTTGTTTCATGTCTCGTTTTTGTCATTTTATGTCTTATTTTTCTTTAATTTTCTGTCTTGCTTTTGTCATCTTGTGTCTTGTTTTTGTCATTTTCTGTCTTGTTTTGTTGTTCTATGTCTTATTTTTGTTGTTTCATGTCTCGCTTTTTGTCATTTTATGTCTTATTTTTGTCTTTTTATGTCTTGCTTTTGTCATCTTGCGTCTTGTTTTTGTCATTTTTTTGTCATATTTTGTCATTTTGCATCTTGTTTTTGTCAATTTCTGTCTCATTTTTGTCATTTTGCATCTTGTTGTCCTTATCCATCTTGTCTTTGTCATCTTATATCTATTTTTTTGTCATTTTATGTCTTGTTTCTGTCATTTTCTGTCTTATTTTGTTGTTTCGTGTCTCATTTTTGTCATTTTGTCTTATTTTTGTCTTTTTCTGTCTTATCTTTGTTGTTTTGTGTCTTATTTTTGTGATTTTCTGTCTCATTTTTGTCATTTTGCATCTTGTTGTCCTTATCTGTCTTGTTTTTTTCATCTTATATCTATTTTTTGTCTTTTTCTGTCTTATCTTTGTCGTTTTATGTCTTATCTTTGTTGTTTTATGTCTTATCTTTGTCGTTTTATGTCTTATCTTTGTCGTTTTATGTCTTATCTTTGTCTTTTTCTGTCTTATCTTTGTCGTTTTCTGTCTTATCTTTGTCGTTTTCTGTCTTATCTTTGTCGTTTTATGTCTTATCTTTGTCTTTTTCTGTCTGGTTTTTGTCATTTTATGTCTTATCTTTGTCGTTTTACGTCTTATCTTTGTTGTTTTATGTCTTATCTTTGTCGTTTTATGTCTTATCTTTGTTGTTTTGTGTCTCGTTTTTGTCGTCTTGTGTCTTCTTTCTGATTTATGCCGCCGTAGCGCGCACACACAGCCGTGCAGCATGCATGCGGTCGTACATCAGCCGGTGAGGTTCGTGCATAAACAGGTCGCCTGTCTGCTGCTGATGTTTAAACGCCAGAGCTGGAGGAGGTTTCAAAGGCAGCAGAGTCTGACATCGTTTGTCTCTTTGTGTGACAGTTAAAGAGGAACAGGCTCGTTCTTCCTCCTCCCAACACTTTCTGCTAAACGCCGCGAGCCCAGTGTTTGTTTCTGCTGCAACAAGGACATGCTCTGCTGTACAGTAAGGTCACCGTACGCCTCCTGCTCCTCCCTGCATCCACACACCGGCAGCTTTTTAATATTAATTCAGCCGTGCAGGGAGGCTGGGACCACGATGAGGATGGAGGAAATGCAGCCAGGTGAGGGTGACCTGTTTGTCTCTGTCGGCCTCCGTTATTCCCCCGACGTCTCTATAATAGCACCAGAAAAAACACACACCTCCACTTCACCTCACACAGAAATCACGCTGAAAGATTTTTTAAAAAAAGCTCCATTTGGGTTGTTCAAGAACTGGAGGACGGTTTAAATCTCCAACAGTCCGAAACCCTAAAACATGCAGAAGTTGTGTAAATGTTCTTGTCCTGAGACCAAATCTAAAAAAAACAAGGAGAAAAGAATGTTTGAAAATGTATAAGACACAACATTACTGAAACTAGACACAAAACACCAAAACAAAACACAAAATGAGCAAATACTCGGCACAAAACAAGAAAATAAAACATAAAATGACCAACATTAGACACAAAACAACAAAAATGAGACACAAAACCAAAAAATAAAACCCAAAATGACCAAAAACTAGACACAAAACCCAAAAATAAAACAGAAATTGGCCAAAACTAGACACAAAACATAAAAATAAAACACAAAATGACCAAAACTAGACAAAAAACATAAAAATAAAACACAAAATGACCAAAACTAGACAAAAAACATAAAAATAAAACACAAAATGACCAAAACTAGACAAAAAACATAAAAATAAAACACAAAATGACCAAAACTAGACAAAAAACATAAAAATAAAACACAAAATGACCAAAACTAGACACTTGTTGTTTTATGTCACATTTTTGTCGTTTTGTGTCTCGTTTTGTCGTTTTGTTATTTGTTTTTGTCATTTCGTGTCTTGTTTCTATGATTTTGTTTCTTGTTTTCATCGTTTTCTTGTTTTTGTCATTTTCTGTCTTGTTTTAGTCATTCTTTGCCTCGTTTTTGTCGTTTCGTATCTCATTTTTTAACGGATCGTTTTTCTGGAGATCTCTGGACTTTTCAGGAGGTTTAATTTGTCACCAACTGTCCAGCTAATGACGTTTTCCTTTATTTATCCCCCTTTATGTTTAATGCTGATTACAAAAAGCTTTAAAAAGACGGTGAACGGTGAAGTCTCATTACGAGCGTTGATCCTTCCTCTCTGCAGACTCTGAGCCTGTTTCCATGAATGAAACTCCAAACGTCGCGTCAAAACGTTTCTCTGGAGTTTAAAGAAGAAAAAATGGGTTTTGTCAGAAGCATCAGTTTGTGCGACGGAGAAGCAAAGAACAGAAGCTTCTTTCTCGGTGTCAGATTTCTGCACCTGTTCAAGAGAAACTCATGGTGAAGACGTCAACGGTTTGACAAACAAACGGCTGCAGAAGTCCTACCAGAGATCCTGAAGGCTTCACGTCTAACCGGAAGCTGAAAGAAGTGGAAGAAAAGCAGCTTCTGATTTGTGTCTCTGCTCACTTCCTCCTCCTGGTTTTCATTTCGTCCCTCCGTGTGACGAAGAATCTTCCTCTTCACCAAATCCCCTCATCCATTTGTGTCTTTTGTTGTTTTGTGTGTTGTTGTCATTTTATGTCTTGTTTTTCTCATTTTTGGTCTCATTTTTTTCATTTTATGTCTTGTTTTGTTGTTTTGTTCCTTGTTGTCATTTTGTGTCTTATTTTTGTTGTTTTGTGTCTCGTTTTTGTCAGTTTGTCTTGCTTTTGTCATCTTATGTCCTGTTTTGTTCTTTTGTTCCTTGTCATTTTGTCTCGTTTTTGTCGTTTTCTGTCTCATTTTTGTCTTTGGTGTCTCATTTTTGTCAGTATATGTCTTGCTTTTGTCATTTTATGTCCTGTATTGTTGTTTTGTTCCTTGTTGTTGTCATTTTGTGTCTTATTTTTGTTGTTTTGTGTCTTGTTTTTGTCATTTTGTCTTGCTTTTGTCATTTTATATCCTGTTTTGTTGTTTTGTTTCTTGTCATTTTGCCTTGTTTTTGTCGTTTCTGTCTCGTTTTCATCTTTTTCTGTCTCGTTTTCGTCTTTTTCTGTCTCGTTTTTGTCTTTTTCTGTCTCGTTTTCATCTTTTTCTGTCTCGTTTTTGTCTTTGGTTTCTCATTTTGTAATTTTATTTCCTGTATTGTTGTTTTGTTCCTTGTTGTTGTCATTTTGTGTCTTATTTAGTCATTTCTGTCTCGTTTTTGTCTTTTTCTGTCTCGTTTTTGTTTTTTGTGTCTCATTTTTGTCGCTTCGACTCTTTTTTTTTCATTTTGTCTTGCTTTTGTCATTTTATGTCTTGTTGTCGTTTTGTGTCTCGTTTTCGTCATCTTGTGTCTCTGGACATCTCAGGAGGTTTGATTTGTGACCGACTGACAGTCAATCCTGAAATAAGTGGAAGACGAGCAGCCGGCCGTCTCTGATTTGTGTCTCTGCTCACTTCCTCCTCCTGGTTTTCATTTCGCTCGTCGTCCCTCCGTCGTCTTCCTCTTCACCAAATCCACTCATCCATTTTACTGCTGTGATTCAGAAATAAAGCAGAGCGGCGGCGAAGCTTCGGCCTGCAGCTATGGAAAGTTGTAATAGATGTTCTGTGAGCAGCAGGAGAATAAAAAGCGTGTGGGGGCGTTTCTATGGAGTTAAGACTTGGGCAGTCATTACCATATTGTCTGAGACTTTTCAGCTTTTTCAAGGGCTGCATTGGTTTTTCTTAAATTACATCTCCAAATAATACGGTTGCGCACATTTAAAGCCAAACAATATGGAGACAGAATCATTAAGAGAAAACAGGAAAAAGATGTGTGGGCGAAACACAAACAGTCTTTAAGAGGAGAATCCAGGGAGGCTTTTAAAGGGAAATGAATGAGCCAGGGAGCCTTTTAGTCTGGAAACCAGACAAAAAGCTGCAGGTCCTTAACAGAACTAATGTGGTCTATTTAAGAGTCAGAAGAGCAATGCAGCATTAAGCTAATCCGACCAGTAACAGACGCCAAAGATTTGAAGGTTTTCATGAGTTTTGCAGACGTTCGTGGACTTGGATGAGAATTTAGAAATCTTTGTTTACTTGCAGTTTTGGAAATTACAACAACAACTTTGCATTACAGCAAAAATATTCTGTTTGTAATTGTCCTTCATGGCAACTAAAAGCAGGAATGTTTTTTAAGCGCTGCACCACGAAGAAAGTTCAATGTATCCAGACTTTTACTGTGTTAGCCGGCTAAACAAACCCTGGCAGAGAACGTGGAAAAGCTTGAAGATAAAACCTCAGAAAACGATTTGGTTAAAAGTGGACGCCTCTTAGAGCTGATCTGAATCCAAAACTCTGAACAAAACTTCCTATTGGAGCAGGTCTGCAGCATCCGTTACCATGGAGATCTAGCTATGCAGCATCCATCGCCATGGAGATCTAGCGGGGCAGCATCGGTTGCCATGGAGATCTAGCTGGGCAGCGACAGTTACCATAGTGATTTAGCTCTGAAGCAATCGTTACCATGGAGATTTAGCTGTGAAGCAACTGTTACCATGGAGATTTAGCCGTGCAGTGTCAGTTACCATGGAGCTCTAACTCTGCAACATCTGTTACCATGGTGATCTAGCTGTGCAGCGTCAGTTTCCGTGGACACACCTGACACATGCTAACAATCTAAACATGCTAAATAAGTCAAGATGAATGATCTTTGTAAAGAACGGCGCGACTTTCCACTTAAAGATCATCATCTATGAGCACACAGGAATCAGAAGAGCTCGGGTTTGTTATGCTAGCATCTTGGAGCGTTGGTTAAAGGTGAGGTTGCGATCCAAAATTACCCCCAGATTTGTTGTTGCTCAAAGTGTTGTATTCAGGAACCAATGATCAGGACTTCAGATTCAGCTGTTTTCAGACTGTTCTGATTATGCAGGAAAACTTAAATATAGAACTGTCAGTCATCAGCGTAGCAGCGGTGGGACAGAATAGTGTCGCGGGAAATGTTTTGGTGGAACGTTTTGCACACGTGGAGGCGAGAACTGTCATAGAAATGTTTAATTCAGCAGCAGGTCTTCATTAAAGCTGTAAGTATTCAGTGTGTAGGCTGCAGCTCGGAGGAAGTTGTTTGGTTTCTGACGTCCGCGGCCTACATCCGGTGACTCAGACCAAACAACAGCAGAACATTTTAACATTTCGTTGTGAGTTGAGAACTCAGAGAGATGTGAAAAACGGCTGCAGATCAAATGACGGCGCTTTCTTAACCCGAACTCTCCCCAGCGTACGCTTCAGTTTCATCACAGTGCCGAGTGTTTGTTCGCCTTTTGTCTGGCAGTAAAACGGTATTTTGTCCCTGCAGCCTCTGAAGTGTCTGCTGCTTTACAGTAATCTCGTCTCAGTCTTTGCAATAGCGTTGTTCTCTCAGCATTTCAAGTGTCTGCTGCCGTTTGTTTTTGCAGTTTTGAAGTTGTTTGTGTGTCGGTCCTGGAGGGGAGTGTAATTCCACCTTTGTAGATCAATAAACACCATTGTATTCTAATGTATTCCACTCACTATTCTAATCCATCCTCCCCCATTAGCAAACATATGGGCGCGCTGACTGCAGTGGCTGTTATGTAATTAATAGTCATGGTGGTGCAATTAAAATTGCGAGGCTTTACGGGGCTCGCTGATTAAGATATTTAAAGCATGAAGCACCCCAGGCTCTTATTTTTGTGCGAGTCGTCTTGTTTATACTCGCTTTCCTTTTGTTTCCTCTAGCAAGTGTGTGTTTGTGTGAAAAACCAGCAGCCTGTGTGTGTCTGTGTGTGTGTGTGAGGAACAGTTTTAACACTTATCCTTGACTTTTCCTTTACCCGCATGCAATTAATTACTGCCCCAGAATAGCAGCCGTGGGATCAGCAGCCGCAGAAATGAAAACGCGTCGCCGTCGTGCAGCTCAGCCGACTTCCTGCACCACAATCCATCCATCCATCCATCCATCCATCCATCCATCCATCCATCCATCCATCCATCCATCCATCCATCCATCCATCCATCCATCCATCCCGGTGACAATCACTATCGCGTGAAAGCAGCGCTCTCCGACTCTATTCCGGTGGGATCGTGTGCATCCACGGTCCCACAGTAATCCATATTCACTTCCTTAATTGGTTCAATTAGTTCTCTCAGATACTGTATGAATTTTACACTCTGCCCGTCCCCAGATAAAGTCCGGTTAACGTATTACTGGGCAGAGGTTACAAATTGGGTTCCCAGTGGTGAGGCTTAATACACAGAGGATTTAAAGTCATTTATGCGGTTGAGTGGGCTAAAAACTGTATTGCTGACACTGTAATGAGGGAACGCGAGCGACTCGGCCTCAGCGTTTAGTCTCATCCAGGACTCAAGGGAATCCACACACACGTGCTGCATCAGAGCCAGATAGCTGCAAAATGAGAGGTGAACATCCGCACGACGGCAGCACATTCACCAACACTAAGCCGCCCTTTAATTCACTTAAACCCATTCTGGAAGGCTTGTTCACCCATTAAACCATTTCAGTGCCATTAAGTTAGTGACACGCACAACTGTGTGGTTTTATGGTCAGTCTGCTTTAACGACACGTTTCCACATTTTAAACCAGCGGTGTCAAATTAATTTTAATTCATGTCCACATTCAGCCCAGTTTGATCTCCAGTGACCAGTAAAATCATAACATAGCCTATAAATAGCCACAACTCCTGATGCTTCCTTTGTTTTAGAGCAAAAAATGTTCATTCTGAAAATGTTCACATTCAAGGAATTATCTTTTTACAAAATATCACAAACAACCTGACATTTCTGAAGAAAAATTAGTTCAGTTTCATCAACATTCATCCTCAGTTTATCATTTCCACATTACGACTTCCAGATCACAGAGAGTCTACAAAGGAACACAACATTTAGTCACAGATATCTGGAACTGAACAACGTAGTGCATATATAATATGTATTTGACTTCATGGTCAAAATGACAAAAGTCAGACAAAAAAAGCCAAAAGCCAAAAAAACAAGCCAAAAAATAAACCAAAAATGACAAAAACAACAAAAAATAGCAAAAATGACACGAAACAAAATAAGAGACAAAAAAAATGACAACTCAGTTACAAAGCAACAAAAAAATGACAAAACGGTACACAAGTGAGACATAAAAAACACAAAACGACACAAGCAATGCTCAAAACAACAAATAAAGCGAAACAAAAAATGACAAGAGACAAATGACAAAGCCACAAAAAAGACAACAAAAAAATTAGACAAGAAATGAGACAAACGACATGAAACAAAACAAAAAAGAGACAAAAAATTTGACAATAACTTACAAATTGACAAAAAAATGGACAAATAACCAAAAAGAGACAAAAAAGACAAAAGAAAGAAACAAAACGTCAAAAAAGTACACAAGCAAGACAAAAATAATCACAAGACGACACAAATGATGCTCAACACAACGAATAAACAACAACACAAAATGACAAAAATAAGACAAAAACACGTGTGAGACAAGAAGGAAACACAGAACGACAAAAATGAGAAACAAAATGACAAAAAACACAAGACAAGTGAATAAAGCAAAAACAAGACCAAAAAATGACAAAAGGAAGAAACAAAATTACAAAAAAGTACACAAGCAAGACAAGAAAAGGACACAAACAATGCTCAAAACAACAAATAAACCAAAACACAAAATGACAAAAACATGAGAGACAGCAAAAGTCAGACAAAAAACAACAACACAAAATATTACAAAAATGAGACAAAACGGCAATAGAACAAAGAACAATCTAATATTTTACTTTATGATCCAAACAACTTGTCATGGTGGAGAAATTATGTTAAATTTATAGTTTTACTAATTTACAACATAAGGTTGTTTTCCACTGCAGGGACTTTTCGGATGTCCTGAACCTTTGCTAATGTTCTGACGTCCCTGTAGAAACTCTTTCAGGACAGAAAACAGTTCCGCCTCCAGGGCAGCTTCTCCTGAGCGACCCTGAAAAAGCTCCATGTGGGTTTGTGTTTGGTTAAACTTGGAGAGGACAACCAGAGTCGTTCTTCTTTCCGCAACAACAAAGCGCCACTGTTCTGCTCCAAGAACTTCCATCCAGTAACTAAAAGAACCTTTTCTCTGTAACCAACAACAATTATTTAGGATATTATGATGATTAAAAAAATGTTCCCACAATTACAAGAGACGCAAATGAAAAAAATAAAACCAAAAAAAGAAGATTTAAATTCTGTGTCATTTTGGTCATCGGGGTGGACAAGAGAAAAATGGGATTGTAGGGGAATTCCAGACTTATTTGGGATTTTAAAAAATACTTTCTTACATTATTTTCTCGTAGTTTTTTTTTTTAGATTTGGTCTCAGGACAAGAACATTTACACAACAGCTGCATGTTCTAGGATTCTGGGTTATTTGATATTTGATATAAAATTAGTCTGTGACAGTTTTGTCCCATCTTTGTTCTTTTTTTGTCCCCCCTCCCTCCCATTTTGTGTCTCATTTTTCATGCTTTGTGTGCAGACTCAGTCATTTATGTTTTACTTTTGTGTTTTGTGTCTCATTTTTCTCGTTTTCTGTCTAGGTTTGGTCATTTATGCTTTATTTTTTGTGTTTTGTGTCTAATTTCGGTCATTTCATGCGTTCTTTTAGTGTTTTGTGTCTCATATTTCCTGTTTTGTGTCAGTAATTTTGTGTCTTAAATATTTTCAAACATTCTTTTCTCCTAGTTTATTTATTTATTTATTGATTTTGTTAGATTTAGCCTCAGGACGAGAACATTTACAAAACTACTGCATGGTTTAGGATTTTGGACTATGTAAAATTTGACGTAAAATGTCCTCCCATTCTGGAATGATCCATGACTATTACTTGCTTAACCCAACCTGAACCGAGCCTTAAAATGTTTATTTATTTTGCATTTTGTCCCTATAAGGATGACGTGTCCTCCTGATGTCGGTGCTGTAAACAGATGCGGGTCCCAGTAACACACACACACACACACACACCCACACACACACACACACACACACTTTGTCTGAAACAAATGAGGCGGTTGCATTACTGTCTTTGTCCTGAATGGAGAGCAAGTATTGATCTGCAGCAGAAGCTCGTTCATCAGAGTGGTTAAGCAAAAATACCATTAAGGTGGAGCACACACACACACACACACACACACACACACACACACACACACACTCTCTCTGGCTGGCTCCCAGTCAACTTTCTGCCTGTCAAAACAGTCTCAATGATCTAAATTTCACTCTTTGCTGCTGCTCCGTCTCGGCGATGGCGTCCTCGTCCGTCGTTGTGAGGTCTGACAGGTGAACTGGGAATAGTGGGATGATTCAGCGCTGCGGGGTCAGGATCTATGATAATGTACCGCCGGGAACATTTCCATATAATGAACACAGTACATCTTCCTTAGAGGCCCTCCTGAGGAACGACGACGAGGACAGAGAGGAAGCAAAGATAAGGGGAGGTTTCAAGAGAATAAAGGAAGGAGAAGGCAATAATGAGGAGGAGAATTTAATGGGAGAGACAGAAAAAAGGACACATGACACAAAATGAAAAAAACAAGA
Organism: Acanthochromis polyacanthus; assembly: GCF_021347895.1. Classification (NCBI taxonomy): domain Eukaryota; kingdom Metazoa; phylum Chordata; class Actinopteri; family Pomacentridae; genus Acanthochromis; species Acanthochromis polyacanthus. The sequence goes on along the minus strand of NC_067124.1, from coordinate 40,247,405 downwards.
CACAAAACGATGAAACAAGAGACAAAATGATGAAAAACAGACACAGAATGACAGAAACAAGACACAAAATGACAAAAACGAGACGCAAAATGACAGAAACGAGACACAAAATGACAAAAATGAGACACAAAATGACAGAAACGAGACACAAAATGACAAAGAAGTGAGACGGAGTAGCAAGGAGGTGATGTTAATGCATCCTCGTGAACACTCCTGGCTGAGCTCTCGGTCCTTCCTATCAGCCTCCTGCTGCGACTGTAAGACGACACGTCGAGGGGAAGGTTTCCGCCTGCGCCGATGTTTTCCCGTGTTTGTGGATGCAGCCGCTTTGTTGGGAAGCTGATGACAAATTGTCCCGCTGGCTCTTGATTTGTGTGGATAAAAGGAGCCATAATGGGCCCCATAATGCGAGCGATTTAGCACGCCATTCAAAGACACGTCTGTCAGTCACAGCGCTCACTGACGAGTCGAGCTTTTGTCCCGAAGCCAGGAAACAACGAGGCGACACGGCGATGACAGACGTTCAAACACGCCCAACGTACAACCCCGCATCCGCTCAGCATCCGCTCAGCATCCGTAGACGAGCAGAGAGACGGAGGCCGGACCTACTGACATCCAGTAAAGGCCGACAACGTCCTGGAAATATGAAAAACAGACAAGAGGACACAGCTTTGCTCTACACATTCTGTAGCAAAACAGTTGGATGATGTAAAGATGCAAAATGATAGAAACAAGATGGAAAATGACAAAAGCAAGACACAAAATGACAAAAACATTTCACAAAATGATAGCAATGAGGCATAAAATGATGAAAACGAGACAGAATGAAAAATTAAGACATAAAACGACAAAAATGAGGCACAAAACGACAGAAACAAGACATAAAATGTCAAAATGAGAACCAAATGACAGAAATGAGACATAAAGACGAATATTAGAAACAAAATGACAAAAAACAAGACACAAAACGACAAAAATGACACAAAACAGCAAAAAAAATGACACAAATTGATTAAAATAAGACTCAAAACAACAAAAACCAGACACACAATGGCAGGAACAAGATACAAAAAGACAAAACGAGACACAAAAGCTGAAACCGAGGCACAAAATGACTAAAACACGCCCCACTCACAACCCTGCATCCACTTACCATCCGTAAGCCTGCAGAGAGACGGAGTCCGGACCTGCTGCCGGTTCCTTGCTGACGCTGACTGTGAAATCGGTGAGTAGATTAGATGTGAGGCGCCTGCAGCTGCAGGTCAATACTGATCAAACACGGCTGATAATGTGTGCAGAGTTGATTTTTGGCTTATCTGGGCAGATATCATGACCAGAGCGAGTCCTCTCGGTTTAACAGAAATCGTATTTATCGATAGGAAAAGCTTCCAGTTTGAAAAAGCAACGGAGGCTTCATGTTCAGCTTTTAGTGTGAGATTTAAGTTTCATTTTCATAAAAAAAATGTGGAAAAACTATAAAAATTTACAATATAAACAGCAGAATTCTGTAATGTTCATCAACTGTTCAGAAAACAGCAAATATCTGTAAAATAATCATGTTTCTAGCTGTAATTTTACAGGAAATGCTTTTACGTTGACAAAAGAACTGATTCTACATAAGGAGGCAGAATGGAGACTCTTGCTCAACCTTTATTATTGTTAAAAATTAGTATAAAATACTGGACACCACAGAAGTAAAAAAACTAGACAGAAAACGACAAAAACGAGACACAAAACAGCAAAAACATGACTCACAAGGGCAAAAACAAGACATGAAATGAAAAAAACAAGTTATAAAAGATGAAAACAAGACACAAAATGGCAAAAACAATTCTCAGAACTACAAAAACAAAACAGAAAACGACAGAAACGAGACACAAAGCAACAAAAATGGGACAGAAAATGACAAAAACAAGACACAAAATGACAACGATACACGAAATGACAAGAACAAGACACAACAAAAACAAGACACAAAATCACAAAAAACAACGACAAATAGGAGAGAAAACAACAAGAACAAGACATGAAATGACAGAAATGAGACACAAAATGAAAAAAGAAAACAGAAAATTATTTTATTATTATTTATTTGTTATTGTTAAAAATTTGTATAGAAAACAGCAAATACCTGTAAAATAATCATGTTTCTAGCTGCAATCTTACTGTCACACACTGTAAAAATAAAAAAACTCAGTGAAATGTAAGAATCCTATGTAGAAAATGCTTTTATTTTGAAAAATATAGATTCTTCATAAGGAGCCAGAACAGAGGTTCCTTACTCTTGGAATTAGGTTTCATTTTTACAAAAAATATAAAAATACAGTTCAACTGTTAAAAATGGCAATAAAAAGCAGTGGAATTCTGCAGCGTTCTATCATGTTTGATCCTTGATGAGGAAAACCGCTTCTCCTTGACATGCAATAAAAAAAAACAATCACCCTAATAGAGTCTTAAATGCTTCCATCACTGGAGCTTAGCCTGGCTTTGACCCATTCACAGCCATCAAACAGCCGATACGATGACCGGCCGCCGTCTGTCGATACACCTGGTGTGACCTATCGGCTGATCCATCCATCGACCACCGCCCTTCCCCCGCTCCCATTAGATCCACTCTATTAAACCCCTCATTCATCCAGGAGCTCAGAACTGCAGGAATCCACCAGAGAAAATATAGAAATCCACCAGAGAAATCCACTACAGAAATCTATCAGAGAAACTACATATTTAATCCATAAAGAGACACTAGATGAGTGTTCTCCTGCGGGAAGCTGCTGATAGATTCCTCCTGAAGGCACTTTGTTGTTGTTTTGGTGCAGATTGAAAATACTGTTGCTAAATGGAGTCTGTTTGATCCGTTTCCAGTCTTTACAACTAAACTGCACTCTAATTCCAAAGACACATCATTTCAGGTATTTACTCAACAAAACACAAGAGTCTGACGTAGTGAGAAAGGCTTTTATTGTGAAAAATGCACAAATTTTACATAGGGAAGTAGGAGGGAAGATAGAGGTCACATGTTCACCATAAAAATTTAAATAAATTTCATGAAAATCTGGTGGCAAGAGTGCTAGAAAATTTACATTGAAAAACTGTAAAAAATGTAACATTCACCAACTATTAAAATACCTGCAAATATCTGAACAATAATGATGTTTTTAGTCGATTTAAATACAATGAAACTGTGTAATTTTACAATTTTTACACTGTAAAAGAACAAATTACCATTTGAAAAAATACACAAATTTCATGTGGGCTTTATGTATAATTTTGCCCTCCCCCTTTTAAAAAGAACAGTTAACGTAATAATAATAATAATAATAATCTGTAGTTTAACAAAACTGAGAAAGCTTCCAAAATACCTGCTAAAAATATATTTGACCTTTATGTACATCATGTTTCTTCCAAATAATAGAAAATATCTTCACAATTATGTTTTTATCGATTAAAATAAAGCTAAAATAGTGTCATCTTATGTTTTTAGGATATTTATGATGCAGATGTTTTGGTCTGATTTCTTTAATTTTTCTAAATTATGAACTAGTAAATTTAAACATTTTTGAAATGATTTAATTTAATATCAGTAATTTAACAAAGCAGAGAAAAAATTTAAAAGAAAAATAAATTGAAATTACAGTTACAAAACGTTCTAAAAATGTGATTTTTTTGACAGTTGAAGGCTTTAAGGTTAACTTTAGGCACAAAGATTACTTGTTTTTGTTTTGTTTTTAATGCAAAACAACTAAAAATTTTGCAAAATTGCATTACATAAACATTCTGTATTTTTAAAAAAGGCCTTGATGACGGTTTTTTGACTGTTGTTTGTTCCTCCTTTGTTATATAACGTCTTTTTTCAAAGAGCATTTAGAAATATCGTTCTGTCGTCTGAGGCCTCGGTAACTTCTGGAAAATGGTTAACTTTGTTGGAACATTATTGGAAAGGAAAATATTCTTCAAAATATATCATCATAGGTAAATGCTGGCCAACGCTGTGGTAACTTTCTCGCATTTTAGAGATCAAACGTTAAAAACAAAACAAATATAAATTCTGTGGTTTCAGCTCCTTAAAAATTAATATTTTCTGTTTTCTGTCCTCTGTGATAGTAAACTCAAAATCTTTGGACTTAACAAGACATTTGAGGAAACTCTGATTCACATTTTTCACCATTTTCTCACATTTTAGAGACCAAACAACTGATTGATTATCGCTCCGAGTCATTTTTAATTAAAACTGTCCAAGTTCTGTGATTTTAGTTCATTTAATATCAATATTCTATGGTTTCTTTTCTCCTCCATGACAGTAAACTGAAGATCTTTGGACAATGAATTATTCACCCACATTTTCTTGCATTTTTAGAGACCAAACAGTTGATCGATTAATCAGTTTTTCATTTTTAATTAAAATTGCCTAAATTCTGTGATTGTTGTTCCTTAAATGTGAATATTTTCTGGTTTCTTTCTTCTATGACAGTAAAACTGAAGATCTTTGGACTAAACAAGATGTTTAAGGTAACTTTGATCCACATTTTTCACTATTTTCTCGCATTTTAGAGACCGAACAACTGATCGATTAATCAGCTTTGGTCTTATTTAATAAAATCTGTCTAAATTCTGGGATTGTAGTTCCTTAAAAATAAATAATTTCTGGTTTGCTTCCTCCTCTATGACAGTAAACTTAAGATTTTTCATTTTAGAGACCAAACAGCTGATCGATTTATCCGGAAAATAGCAAACAATGAAAATAACCTTATTTGAGGCCATTGAAGGAACCTTCAAGCTCCAATTTAAATCCAGATGGAGAAGGTTCTGAATGAATCCTGATTTTAGCTCTGATTTTGTGGAGACTTGGTGGGCCAGAAACTATAAAACCAAACTGAGCACATTTTTTCTGCTGGATTCTCGTGACGTAACACAAAAATATGTAATTTCAGTTTAGCAGCTTGGGAACGTCACGTTGAGTTTATCTTCTAAGATCCAAAAAGTGCCTTTAAAGATCCTGCAGCATCTGTTTGTTTTCTTGTTCCAAAAAAAAGTGTTTGTGAGTTGGAGGCATCACTCCGGGGTTGAGTTGAGTCGAACGGGACACGGAGGCACCAAGGAATCCGTCTGGTCTGACATGGTCGCCGTGGTGACACCCATCTTCTTCAGAGAACGTTCGTCCGTCACCGAGATGGAACGAGAGAACACAGGACGAGAAGCGATCTGAGAACCTGTGACAGAAAACAGAAATGTGGTTAAAGCCCTGCTTGGTATTCAGCTCACACTCCAACTTTTTATTGGCCTCTCCGGCATAAATGACATCCATTTACTTTTATTACGGCAGATGAATGAAATGAAAACCATTCGTCAGCTGAGGCGCAGTGGCGGCTCTCGGCCTGCAGGGGCAGCACATCGAGCTGCTGCAGGTTGAGCAATGACTGCAGATTTGTTGCAGCTTCATGTTTCTCATCATCGCATACTGAGAGCAGCGAGGCGCTTGGGGCCATGTTGGGATTTCTACCTTTGATACGATCGGGCCGAGGTTCAGCAGACTGACCAGCAGGGGGCAGGGCGACCACACACACACACACACACACACACACACACACACACACACAGACACGTACACAAACACACACTTGCACACATTTACCCCCAGCAGGCCTGACATTTGCAGCTGAGTGTGTCTCTGGCTGGTTATTTATGTTCTGAGGGCTGGTGACGGTGAGAGTTCAGCAGGTGGCTGCATTACTCCGTTTATCAGAGTGACGCTGCGGCATTATCACTTCATGATCCGTCCACATCCCCACCGCACACCAGCTCCACATCTGTCCCTCCTTTCTGGGCACGCTCCCTCGCTTTCTGCCTCCTCGCTGCTCCTCGTGTTGTGAAACGCCTCCTGACTGCTCTTCTCTTCCCATTTTTCTCCCACAGATGCACCGAAGCCATCTGGGTACTTGTGGGGAGTTGCAGCCGGTCCGAGATCCAGCAAAGTACAGCCCATAAATTCTGTTTGCAGCTCCTGAAATAAACTGAATATGTTTGGACTGAGCCACATTTTCACCATTTTCTCGCATTTTAGAGACCAAACAACTGAATGATTAATCAATTTGAGTCATTTTTAATTAAAAAACTGTCAAAATTCTGTGATTTCAGCTCCTTCAATGTGAATATTTTCTGGTTTCTTTTCTCCTCTGTGACAGTAAACTGGAGATCTTTGGACTAAACAAGACATTGGAGGAAACTGATCTACATTTTTTTTTACCATTTTCTCATATTGTAGAGACCAAGCAGTTGATCAATCAATGGAGAAAATATTCAACAAGCTAACCAATAATTAAAATAATCATTAGCTTATTGCAGTTAGTCATTGGTGTGACAGGATATTAGGGTTAGAAAGAAGACAAGAAACTACCATGAAATTTGTATTTTTAGCCTCTTTAGGGCAACAGTAAACAGTTACTTTCACAGTATTGATAAATCTGCTGATTTTTTTTTTTTTTTGGCTTGTTTTTACTATTTTGTCTCTAAAATGTCCCAGGTTGGTGAAAATGTCCAGCAGTGTCTTAAAACCAAAGTTTTTAAGAAGCTTAAATGTGAATATTTTCTAGTTTCTTTACTCTATGACAATAAACTAAAGATTTTTGGACTAAACAAGACATATCAGGAAACTGTGATCCACATTTGACCATTTTCTCACATTTTAGAGACCAAACAACTGATCAATTCATCCAGAAAATAGTTCACAATAAAAACAATCCGAGGTTTCTGCTTAAAAAGATGAATGTTATGATTAAATTCATGTTTATATCTGAGGCTGAGTTCTTCATTTCAGTTTCAGTTTGTTTATTACTCCAATAAATAAAAAAAGCACTAGAGTCACCATTAGAATGCATTAATTTGTACTATTCTGCAGACCTATTGACAACCTGCCAGGCTGCTGAAACACTAAATACCCGCTTGGTTTTTAATTCCTAATGATCTATAAATGTGTACTTTGGAGGAGAGCCTGTGTGTTTTCACCTCTCTGAGCTGGAATTTAAATGCATGAATAATTAGCGCAGATATACATTTCAAACTTCTTTTCATCTGCTCCTCTCTTACATCCGGCAGCCTCCTCACCTGAGCTGCTGTGGCTGGATTTGACTTTGCTGTTGGTCTTCTCCTGCATCTCCTGCTCGTACTCCCTCACCTCCTCCAGACTCAGGCCTGCAGGGAACAAACGCCGGCGTGAGGAAATACATATTCATTCTGCAGGGCGAAGTTTAGACAAACAACAGCTGGATCGTCGTGAATGTTTCATCTCGCGTCTCTGAAGTGGTAAATATTGAATCCCGTGACTTGGACCCACCGTGCCACTCGTCGATCCAAGCGACCGCCTGCCGGTGACCCACCAGGAGGATGTCACGGATGTTCTGGCATCAGAAAACATGTCGGGAGGGAAAACGGAATTAAAAATGGAGCAGCTGTTGTGTATGAAACGCAACACTTAGCAGGTAAAGTGATCTGTGCAGCAAAAATAAAGCTACAGTCCAATAATTAACCAATTAATTGCCAACTATTACATGAATCATCCTCTATTTTGACTTTCAATTGATCAGTTTCAGCAACTTTAAAGGTAAAAAATCTAAAATCTGTCATTTCAGCTTCTTAAATGTGAATATTTTGTAGTTTATTTCCTTTATTACAGTAAACTGAAGATCTTTGGACTAAACAAGACATTTGAGAGAATTCACAATTTTCACCATTTTCTCACAATTTAGAGACCAAACAGCTGATCAATTAATCAGAGGAAGTCAATTTCCATAAAAATGGTCAAAATTCTGTTTACAGCTTCTTAAATGTGAGTATTTTCTGGTTTCTTTCCTCTGTGACATTAAACTGAAGATCTTTGGACTAAATAAGACATTTGAGGAAACTGATTCACATTTTTCACCATTTTCTCGCAATTTAGAGACCAAACAACTGAATGATAAATCAGTTTGTGTAATTTTGTAATTAAAACAGTCTAAATTCTGTGATTTCTGCTTCTTAAATATTTTCTGGTTGCTTTGTGACAGTAAATTGAAGATTTTTGGACTAAATGAGACATTTGAGGAAACTTTGACCTACATTTTTTTTACTATTTATTTGCATTTCAGAGATCAAACAACTGATCGATAAATCAGTGGAAGTAATTTTTCACTAAAAAAGCCTTCAGTTTACTGTCACAGAGGAGAGAAACCAGAAAATATTCTCATTTAAGGAGCTGAAATAATTGAATTTAGACTGTTTTAATTAAAAATGACTCAAACTGGTTAATCATTCAGTTGTTTGGGTCTAAAATGCGAGAAAATGGTGAAAAATGTCGATCAGAGTTTCCTCAAATGTCTTGTTTAGTCCAGAGATCTTCACTTTAATGTCACAGAGGGATAAAAAAAACATAAAATATTCACATCAAAGAAGCAGAAACAGCAGAATTTAGACTTTTTCTTAAACACAGCTCAAATAAGCAATAAATAATCTATTAATTGTTGTGTTTCTATTTAAAACCTGTTAGAATTCACCACTATGGCACACTCAAAGTTGTATAAATCTGATGCATTTATTGGCTAAAAGTGCATAAATTGTGCATTTGTCGTTGTTCTGTAAAATGAACATCTTTGGGTTCAGCTGTGGGTCAAACTAACCACAGAACTGATGACTTTTCTTTACTATTTTGCAGATTTTCATTGACAGAACAAACAATCAATGAGTTTATTTTTCTGCTGCTTCTGTTTCCACATTACAAATAATCTGAGCAGCACAGAGTGGAGATAAGAATCAGCTGGAAACTCATTCACCAGCTTTAACCGGAACCGCTGGACTCCAAACAGAACACAATGAGGAACACTTCTGCTGCGAATAATGAGCGTTTTCACTCTTAATTAATCTGCGGATTAATTTCCTGGATTCATCGATTCAACGTTTGAGCTCGAAAATTATGAAAAATGTCAATCAAGATTAAAACGACGAATGTTTAGTCCAAAGATCTTCAGTTTGCTGTCACAGAGGAGGAAAGAAATAGAAAATGTTCACATTTAAGGAGCTGAAATCACAGAGTTTAGACGGCTTTACTTAAAGAAAATGCTCAAATAGATGAATTGATTATCAATAGTTTATAATAGTTGGAAACTGAGTACTTCATCGAAATTGAATAATTGTTCAACTCTAGAATGAAACTGAATACATTATTGAAACTGAATACTTGTATTACTTAAGAATGAAACTGAATACTTGTAGCACTTTAAGAATGAAACTGAATATTTGTAGCACTTTAAGAATGAAACTGAATACTTGTATTACTTAAGAATGAAACTGAATACTTGTAGCACTTTAACAATGAAACTGAATACTTGTTTTACTTTAACAAAGAAACAGAATACTTCATGGAAATTGAATACCTGGAGTACTTTGTTGAAACTGAATATCTGTAGTACTTTAAGAATGAGACTGAATACTTCTTTGAAACTGAATACTTGTAGTACTTCAAAAATAAAACCAAATACTTAATTGAAGCTGAGTACTTCACTGGAATAAATACTTCATTGAAACTGAATATTTTTACTACTTTAAGAATGAAACTTTAAGGAGCACAAGTATTCATTTTCTGAATATCACAGTATTCCACAGTACTTTCGCAGTTTTTCTGCCAGATTTTTGTGTTTTTTAAAATGGATTTTTTAATATTTAGTTCATTTACTCAAAATCATTAAATGGAAACAAGTTGAATTCACATTCATTTTCTTACTTTTTAAAATTTTATTCTACATTGATTTGTTTTTTTTTAGCAGCTCATGTTTGTTTGTGTGGAGATTCACCACCTGATGGCTTTAAGCTCTAAATAAGCGTTCAGCTGTGATGATATTTGTGTTTCATGTCTTTAGACGGTGAGTTAAAGCCACATAAAGGTCCACTGACTCGGTGGATGAACTCCTCGGTTCTGGTCTGGAAGCCGTAGATCTCAAAGCTGCACTGGACCCGCTTATAGGAGCACATGATGGGTTCCTGGTCGTCCCTCCAGCCGTCCTCCAGAGGACCTCGACCCGTTTTAGTTGACCGCCAGCGACTCAGATCCTGCAGACGGAAAACAGCTGAGTCTGCAGAAAGAGAAACCCTGCAGATGTTCTGACATCGGGAAACATCTCACTGTGTGTTTGGAATCTGAGAGCTGATCTGAGCTGGAGGTTTGTGGGCAGAAAACATGATTTATCCTGTTTGTCTGGTCATTGTCATTGTCTCTCAGGTGTGTTTGTGTGTTTTTACCTCTGACTCTCTGTAGTGTTTCTCAGGAATCGGGTCGCTCAGGATGTCCAGGAAACAAATGCTATCGGACGGAGTCGGAGAATCTCCAAACACCTGAAACCAGACAAGATGAGGAGGTCAAACACAGCAACACAACACAACACAACACACGCTGTCGGCCAGAGTCGGAGAATCTCCAAAATCCTGAAACCACACAAGATGGAGGTTAGAGGTCAAACACAACACAACATGACACAACACAAAACAGCAAATCTGTTAAAATTGCCATCAAAATAACTCTTGAATTAGTTTTCTATCACTGAAATACCATTTCCTAAATCCACAATTTTATAGTCTAATCTCCAACGAAACGTCATATTTTACACATTTTTGTACCTGGAATCATGAAACTTTTGGTATTTTTGAGCCAATTTATCAAAATGTTCATCAAAATGACTCTTAAATTAATTTTCTGTCATAGATTTATTTCCAAAAACTCAGAAATGGTTAAGCAGAAGTCATTCTAAAAACTCTGATGTCTGACGTTTCTTTTGAATCCTTGTTGTTGTCGATATCTCGAAGTTCTATTTGATTTTTAAGACTCAAACATGACACCAGAGTTCAGGAAAAGTTTTCAGTTGAAGTGTTTTATTGTAGATGGAGGGAATCATTCTCTGGAGGTTTATCAGTGGGAGCAGCTCCTTCAGATTATTACCGACTTTTAACTTCATAAAAGACAAATCTGCAGCATTTGTTCTTCTTTAATCCTCCTTTATACCTCTAGTCTGCTTTTTAACTTCGATGCAAATGAGGTTTTACATCCAAAACAGGTGGAAAGCCATGAAATATGAAGCTTTTGTGGAGATTAAACCATAAAACAGTCAATACAGGAAGTGTTAGTTGAGCAGTCATTGATAGAAAATGAATTTAAGAGTTATTCTGATGAACATTTTAAGAGATTTGCTTGGAAATACCAAATATTTTATGCCTCTGGGTACAAGAACTAGCAAAATCTGAATTTTTTTTTCAGATTAAAAGACAAAACAGTCAATTTAGAAAATGTTGGATGACCAGTCGATGACAAAAGCTTAATTTAAGAATTATTTTGACAACAATTTTAACAGCCTCAAATTTCAACATGCAAAACACCTGCTGAATGTGGTTCGATGGGAATTTTTCAAAAGCTTCTATTTCAGAAAGTATTCGACTTATTATTCTAAAATTTCCCTCATGTCTTTATCAATATTCATATTTTATGCTATGTAAAAATTCTAAAAAATATGAGGCAGTTGAGCAGAAATGTTTGATGAAATTTGAAGATTTGAGTTGAAATTAAACTGTAAAGACGACACAAACTGACATAAACGAGACATAAAATGACAAAAACAAGGCACAAAATGACAAGAATAAGACACAAGACCACAAAAACAACATTTGGTTCTTTTGGAGAATCGACTGTTTTAAGGATGGATTTAGTTTCCTGTTTTATTTTGAAATTCTCTGTCCCTATATATCATGGTAGCTTCACTTCCTGACTCTTCGTTTGATGGCGTCCAACTGAGGTTCAGGCTTCGGCCTCCTCAGTTTATTTAGTAATTTTCTTTGTTTTTTAATCTGCTTTTCTGCTGCTAACTGTCAGTTTTCTGATTCTTTATGATTATGGATTCTGTTTCTGTGGATTTATCGTCTTCACTCGTGGATTCATGGATTTACTTTCTGGATCTCCAGATGCATCTTGTTGGACAAACATTTAGACACCCTTCTGGTAAGTTCTTTATTTGAGCAGTTTGAACTACGTATATGTGTGGAAATCAGTCTGGAAATGCCATAAATAGTGACTTATTTAGAGTTGAAAAGCATGACTACCTGCTGAGCACCAAATGATTGGAGAACATGGAGGTTTAGATGCTTCTAGAGACCAACAACAGAGTGAATATTTGTCAAATTGTTGCCAGGAAGCCAAGAATAAAACTCTAAAGCACCTTTTTTCAGATCTGAGAATCCTTCAGTTAATCTGACGCAGACTAAACTTCACGATTTGTTGAGTTACATCACATATTTTTTGAATTTTTCCACATTTCTGCAGTAATATTGATGCAAAAACGTCCCAAAGAGGAAAATCCAGTTTGGATTGCAATTAAAATGTCAATAAATATCAAACTTTTCTTCAATGAAGACAGATTCTGGAACAGGTCAGATGAATGAGGCTCAATAATGATGAACAGAATCAAGACTTTGAGCTTTAGTTTGTTTTTTTCTGTGTATCTGAACATGTCGGCTTCATGTTTTCACAAACAAATTGACAAAAATAAGATGCAAAATAACAAAAACAAGACACAAAACAACAAAAATGAGACAGAAAGCGAGAAAAATGAGACAGAAAATGTCAAAAATGGGACAAAAACAAAATGTCCCATTGACAAAAAAATGACAAAAACAAGACACAAACTGACAAATGAAACAGAAAATGAGAAAAACGAGACAGGAAATGACAAGAATAAGACATTAGATGACAAAAACGCGAGAAAATGACAAAAAATTAGACGCAAAACGACACAAAAGACAGAAAATGACAAAAATGAGATGCAAAATGACAAAAACAAGACGACAGTCAAGATTCTGTGCTTTAGTTTGTTTCTTGCTGAGTATCTCACACCATCTAAATGTGTCGACTTCATGTTTTATCCATGATCCGTTGAATCTCGTTGCACAGTTTTGGGAATTTTTCCACATTTTAGCAGCAATATTGATGCAAAATCATCCCAGAGAGTAAAAGAAACAGTTTGCATGACTTTCTCTTTTAGTTCTGTGTTAAAATTTTCATTTGCAAACTAAAATGTCCGTAAAAATCCCAGTTTAGTGCGATGAAGAGAGTCTGAACAGGTCAGATTAACAATGAACATTATCCAGGTTTTTAAGTTCAGCTCGTTGCTCCTGGCTGTTTAGGATGTCATTTTGTAGTTTGTTTTTTTTATCATTTTGGGTTTCATTTTTGTTGTTTGCTGGCTTGTTTGTATCATCTTATGTCTCATTTTTGTCATCTTGTCTTGTTTTTGTCATTTTGTGTCTTATTTTTGTCATTGTGTCTCGTTTCTTGTCATTTTGTGTCTCGTTTTTTTGTCGTTTTGTGTCTTATTTTTGTCGTTTTGTGTCCGTTTTTGCAATCTTATGTCTTATTCTTGTCCATTTTGTGTCTTGTTCTGTTACCTTGTCTTATTTTTGCCGTTTTGTTTTTGTCATTTTGTGTGTAGTTGTCATCATTTTATGTCTAATTTTTGTTGCTTTCTGTCTCGCTTTTGTCGTTTTCACTTTGTGTCGTGTTTATTGTGTAATTTCATCTAAAATCTTCAAATTTCATTAAACATTTCTGCTCAGCTGCCTCTCATTTTTCAGAATATTTTATAGCATAAAAATAAATGCTAATAAAGATATCAGGAAAATTTTAGATTAGTGTATCAAATACTTTCTGAGAGCAAAATACACAGTTTACATGACTTTCTGATGCACTTTCCTCTGCAATTTCTACAGCTTACCTCATTAGTGAGTCAGTTTTTTTGTTCTTTTTTTCCCTCATTTCAGCAGCAATATTGATGCCAAAGCATCCCCGAGGTAATAATTTACCTCAGTGTAGACAGATTCTGTTGTAGATTCATAATGAATATGATGGAGGTTTTTCAGTTTGTTGCTTCCAGCTGTTTAGGAGTCTTTCCTCTGCAGACTGCTGTCCTCTTTAATGTGTGAATGAGCAGCTGTTTGCTACCTGCTGAGCTGATGACAGCTCTGTTCTGTTGTACGGTTTGTTTATCCTGTGATTCTGATTATCCACTAACGGCTGCTTGTTGAGAGTGAACTAATGTAACCGTCTGACATCAAGCAAGATCCGCTGCATTTTTTCCCACAGATGAAATCTCGGTCTCGGTTTTCTGGCATGTCGGATCTTGTTTCTCTGAGTCTGAACTGCAGCCGGTTTGGATGAAATTCATCCCAGCAGCCGAGATCGCTGCGACACGCCTAATAACGACGCCTAATAGATCTACCCATAGAGCAGGACAAAAAAAGATGACAAAACAGCCTCAAATACAAATGAAATAATCAAAACCAGACACGAAGCAAGAAAAATGGGACAAAAAATGACGAAAAAATGACCAAAATCGATTAAAGCGAGATACAAAATGACTAAAACAAAAACATAAAATGACAAATGAGAAGCAAAACAACAAAAATGAGACACAAAATGACAAAAACGAAACACAAAATGATAAAAAAAGAAATAAAACGAATAAAACAAGAAGCAAAATGACAAAAACAAGAAGCAAAATGACAAAACGACACAATATGATGAACACAAAACACAAAATGACAAACGAAAAACAAAATGACAAAAATGAGACGATGATAAAAACAAGAAACAAAACGACAAAAACAAGAAGCAAATGACAAAACGAGACAATATGATAACAAAACACAAGAGGACAAACGAAAAAGAAAATGACAAAAATGAGACACAAAATGATAAAAACTAGAAACAAAACGACAAAACCAAGAAGCAAATGACAAAACGAGACACGAAGGGCAAAAATGACACAAAATGACAAAATCGAAACACAAAATGACAAAAAAGTGCTCTGCTTGTTTCTCCTTGTAAAGATTTGAGGAACATTTTTGCGCCGCAGAAAAAAAAAGAAGAGATTTCCGTCCTCTCAGATTGCCGGTCGTACTCACGTTGTCGTTATTGCCGTTGTTGTTCTCGAATCTGGTCTCGATGCGGATGCTGAACTTGGGCAGGAATGAAACCTGCAGGAGGTTAAAAAAAAAACACGAGAGCCTGCAGATTAGATTCACTGCTACTGCAGACGGATGAGCTGTGTTGCATTCATGTACAGTAAATGAAGTGTGAGAATACTCACTGAGTACTCTGCAGCAGCAGGACGTTCAATATGGATGGAGAGAAACAGCCTTAGTTACTCATATGCATGAAATCACAGCCGCTCGCTCGGCCACCAGGGAATACATGCAACACGCTGATAAATATTTGATGGCACTTGAAAAAAACAGCTGTTGTAAGTAAATAAGCTGTGCAGAACGCAGCGAGCCGAACGTAACCCGACGATACATGTGAAAAATGAGACACTAAATGAGAAAAGGTAAACAAAAGGAGGAAGGAAATTGGACAAAATGAGAATAGAGACATAACATGAGATACGAAGTCTGACAAATGAGACACAAAGAGTTAAAAATGAGATCCCAAATGAGAAACAAAATCTGACAAATGAGGCCCAAAATATTAAGAATGAGACAATAAATGAGAAAAACTTAGACCTAAACTGAGATAAGTGAGAGCCTACATGAGAAAAATGAGACAAAAAATGGGATAAAAAAGAAAATAGACAAAATGTGAAACAAAATGAGGAAAAACGAGACATTGAATACAAAAAGGAAATACTAAATGAGAAAAATGAGACACAACATGGGAAATTAGACAAAATGGGAATAAAGGGACATAAAATGAGACACTAAGTCTGACAAATGAGGCACAAAAAGTTAAAAACAAGACACAAAATGAGGAAAATCAAGGAGAGACAATAATGAGAAAAATCTGACATAAATTGAAATAAGTGAGACGCTGCATGAAAAAAGCAAGACACAAAATGAGGAATAAGTAGACACAAAATGAAAAAAGTCAGCGAAATGTGGAAAAACAAGATGAGAAATATGCAAAAAGTGCATACAAACATACCTGTGAGGGTGTAAGGGTAGAAGTTCCAGGCTTTCTCTGTCACATAGAAGAACCGCGGGGCGAAAGCTTTGGCCCAGGATGGCAGTTTACTGGAAATGAAGAACAGAAGAGTCATTCTGATTAAAATGAAAGAAAATAGGAGTCTTTAAATTGTGAATTTATGTCCTGACCCTGAGATAACCTCCCTCAATTACCCCAGAGCCTGATCCTAAAATAAACTCCTCTAGTCTTGTTTTTTACATTTTAAGTCTTGATTTTTCTCATTTAGTATTTATTTTTTCTTATTTAATGTCTAACTTTTCTCATTTTATGTCTTTTTTTTGTTCTGTGTCTCATTTTGTTTCTCATTTTTAACATTTTGTCTCTTTATTCTCATTTAGTATCTCGTTTTTCACAATTCATGTCTTGTTTTTCTCATTTTATTTAATTTTTCACTTGTAGTGTCTCATTTTTGACATTTTAAGCTCCATTTTTGTTTTATAGTACTTAGTTTTTGTTATTTAATGTCTCATTTTTCTCATTTAGCATTTCATTTTTTCATTTAGTGTCTAATTTTTCACATTTTCTCTTTCTCACTGTGTCTAAATTTGATGTCTTGTTTTTCTCATTTTGTCTGAAATTTTTTTCTTACATTTTCGCCATTTTTCGTATATTGAGTACCATTTGTCTCATTTTTCTTATTTAATGTCTCGTTTATCTCATTTTATGTCTCCTTTTTCTCATTTTTAACATTTGTGCCTCATTTGTCAGATTTAGTGTCTCAATTTTTTCATTTATGTCTCTATTTTCATTTAGTATCTTGATTTACTCATTTAATGTCTCATTTTTCTCATTTTGCATCTCATTTTTTATAATTAATGTCTCACTTTTCTCAGTTAGTGTCTCATTTTTAACATTTTGTGTCTCATTTTTTGTTTTGTGTTTTCTTTTCCACATTTTGTGTCTCCATTTCTCATTTACGGTCAAAGTTTTGTGTCTTGTTTTTCTCATGTCTTAATTTTTTCTTATCTGCCACTTTTTTCTCATTTCGTGTTTCGTTTGTCTCATTTTTTTCTCATTTTACTCATTTAGTGTCTCGCTTTCTCATTTTTTTATCAAATCAAACACTTGTTGGAACAGACATTTTACAGTGATTGTCACACAAAGACCTGACTGATTGTTTAGTTTTGTAGCGGTGTGTTTTATTTGTGCTCATGGTCTACTAACTTGAGAAGTGAAGCAGCAGCAGGGAGATTATAGAAGCAGACACACAGATCCATTTATAGCCAGATTACCTGTAGGCTACTCTCACCACGGTGCTCATTTGTATGACTCATTCCCAATTACACCTGTGGTGATGGATCGGTACTGTAGCTGCAGGGTCACATGTCAGGACATGATGGAGCTGAATACAGTGTGCAGCTTTGTGTGTGTTCCTGCATAACTTTACTAATGAGGAACGAACGTCCCCCAAAGATTAGAGAAATCCTCCACGGCCAGGACATTTCTTTAGTAGTTTATTTTAGGATTAGGCTCTGGGTTTATGGAGCTGATGAGGTGACGCTGGGGTAATGAGGGAGGTTATCTCAGGGTCAGGACATAAATTCAGAGTTTAAACACTGTTTTTTTCTTTTGTTTTAATCAGAATTAACAGATTAGTGGACCATGAGCACAGAAAAACACATTTACTTTACCAAACACTCTAAAATGTCAGCTCCAGCAAGTGTTTGCAGTAGAAAAAAAAGACATAAAATGGGAAAAATTTGTTTGAAAAATGAGGCATGAAATGAGACGGAATGAGACAAATGAAGAAAAAGGTGACAAAATATGAAAAAAATCCATTCAAACTGAGAAAGACTAGACACAGAATTTAGACACTAAATGAAAAAAATTTGATGCTAAATGTGAAAAATGAGACGAAATGACAAAAGTGAAAGAAATGATTCACAAAATGGAAAAAGTGACACAAAATGGGAAAAATAAAGCAGAAAAGGGAGGTGAGACATAAAATTAGAAAAATGAATCACAAAATGAGAAAAATTTATCACAAAATGAGAAAAATTTGACAAAAATTAGAAAAATAAAACATTAAATGTGAAAAATGAGACACAAACAAGAAACATGAGGCAAAATGATCTGAAAGAAACAAAATGGAATTGAAGGCTCATAAAAAAAGAGAAATCAACTGAACACACAAGAAAACTGTCCCAAAGACCCAAAAAACCAAACAAACAAAAAATGCGACGCAAACAAGAAAAATAAGACCCAAAGAGACCAGAAACCAAACTGTCTCAGAGGGATATGAAGCTTCTTGTAAGTAGGTTAAAGAAAAGTGGGTTTTTGTATTTTCTGGTTCTTCTGTGATTCTGTGACAAGCTTCAAGTTTCCAGCTGAACAAAGGAAGATAAGAGGCTGAAACTCTCCAGGAATCCTGTAATTATCAGGATGATGTGGACGTTTCGCTCAGCTGGACGTTTTCACAACAAGATGATGTCATGTTTCCACTGAAACTCCCCAGAATGAAAAGCCTGGTGGACTTTGGATGTTTGAAAATGTTTTATTGCCTCTCAGATGTTTGAGGAGCTTCAGCAGGTCAAAGGTAGAGCAGATATGAGGACCTCCTCCAGGATCATTATTAGCATTATTATTAGCAGCAGCAGCATTACCTGCTCAGGTAGATCCTCTTCTCCGTCAGCTGTCCAGGTCCATGCTGAGGATGAACGTCCGGCTCGTTCCTCACTACCTCCACTCCTTCTCCACCTCCACTCTGCTCACAGCTGTGTTTACTGATCATGTAGAGCTGGCCGATCCGGTACTGCAGAAAAACCAAGACGAAATATAACTGTGGTGAAGCTAAAATAACAGCAGATGACATTTTAATAGGAAATCCGAAAGTCAAACATTGGAGGAGTTCACTGGAGTCTGCATCAACGAAATACATTTAAAGTAGAGTTTTCTGATTTTATACAGACAGAATCTGATAAATGTGACACAAGATGAGAAGAACAAGAGTCAAAATGAGAAAATGAAACCCAAAATGAGGAATAAATGAGACAAAAAGACAAAAAAGAAATACAAAATGAGAAAATGAGAAAAAAATGACATAAAATTGTGTAAAACAAGACAAATGAGAATAATTTTACGCAAAATGAGAAAAAACAAGACTAAAAATGAGACAAATAAGATGTAAAATGAGACACAAAATGAGATAAACAATAAATTAAATGAGACAAACAAGACATCAAATGTGAATAACACCAAATGAAAAAAAATACACAAAATTACCAAATGAACACAAAAACGACCACAAAAGAGAAAAACTGTCACAAAACTAAACAGCAGAAAGAAGACAAAATTATCTTTCAGATTTGCAAAATCTGTAAAAATGTAAATCGTTGAATATCTGCAGTATGTGGAGCCTCTACAGCTGGAAAATGGGAAAGAAATTCAACTTTTTCCTTCTGATTTCTCTTGTTTATCTGCATCATAGTGACAGAAGGCATTTCTGTTTCCTTCATGTTGTTCTGGTTCCACAAAGCTGCAGAACTTTAGACTGAAAAATGAACCAGTGTAGAAAAACGCTCAGAAAAGGCTCCGATTTAGGAGTGCTAAATACTGATCTGAATCTGAACAGGCCGGACAACATTTCTCACAGAAGTTAATGTTGGGTTTTGAGGCCTTAAGTGACTAAAAAACAAACGTCCAGTCGTATGAAACCAAAAGCATTATTCAGGAAACCTCGATGAGGAAGTGAAGTGGCTTCAGTTACTGATTTCTGTGTTTTCCTGACAGGCTTTTACTCAGAGCTGCTTAGCTTCACTCCTCAGATTCCCCAAAGTGACTACATCAGATATCACCAAATTTAATTTAGCAGCGAGGGCGGTGTGTGGTGTCCAAATTAGAAGGAAGGGACTCGGTTTGCTGTTGGAGGGTTTTCTCTCGAATCTGTTGTCTTTACACAACAATTCTTCTGCTAACTTCGTTTCTCTGAGCAATATTTGGTTTACTTTTACGGCAAATCACTCCAAAGTTCTTATGAAGAGGCAGTAAAATGACGCCGTAAACATGGAACTGCTCAGCCGAGACCTCTAATTCATTTCGCTGCCCTGTTTTTGCTGTTTTAATTAAAAGTAGAAGCAGAGAAAGAGGAAAATGACATCAGTTCTCCAAAATAAGACAAACGATACTGTGAATGAGAAAAACAAGATAGAAAGCCAAAAAATGAGACTTGAAATGTGAAAAAAGAGACATAAAATGGAGAAAAGGGAGTACTAAATGAGACAAACAAGACACAAAATGTGCAAAGCGAGCCATTAATGAAAGAAATGAGACACTAAATGAGAAAAATGAGGCACTAAATGAGAAAAATAAGACACAGTGAGACACCCAATTAAAAAAACAAACACAGCATGAGAAAAAGAAACAGGAAATTACAAAAAGGAGTCAAACTGTCGGAAAAATGATACAAAATGAGACTCAAAATGTTAAAAAAAAAAAGACAGACAAAAAAATAGAAAAACGAGGTTAAAATGAGAAAAACATGACACTGAAAAAGAAATGACACAAAATGAGAAAAATGTACTTAAAAAGAGATAAACAAGACAGAAAAAGTGGAAAAACAAGACACTAATATGTCACAAAAACAGAGCTAAAATAAGAAAAATGAAACACTATGATATGCAGATGAGATGCAGATAAATGAGATGATGACAAATGAGACACAGATAAACATGATGCTGAATGAGAAAAGAGATCCAAAATGAGAAAACCGAGGAAAAACGGGCAAAAAATGATGAAAAATAGACATAAAAACAGATAAACAAGACACAAAAAGTAAAAAAAAAAAAACGGGACCCTAAATGGGAAAAACAAGACACAAAATAAGATAAACATGACACTGAATGAGAAAAGATATCCAAACTGAGAAACGCAGGCAAAAAATGAAAAAATAGACATAAATGGAGATAAAATGACACTAAACTGTTGCCTCTGATTTATTCTGCTTTTTCACAGTTTTAATTAAAAAAGGAATCGGAAGGAGGAGGGGACAGATTCAGCCTCCATCCTTCACCGCTGACTTCCTGTAATCGTCCTTCCTGTTTCAACACTTAGCATTTACTTACTCAATCAATCACTCTGATTGGTGATCAGACAGATGGCAGAGCTCCGCCCACTCAGGTGCACCATCCTTTCTCTTTCTAGGAAATACAACACTTTCTATTTCCTTAAATCAGTGTTTTGACGGTTGAGGAAGTCAGTCAGGTTTTGGCTCCAGTCTCCTCCTACTGTTTTTTAAAACAACAAGCTGCCGTTAATTATCAGAGGTACACCCTGGTGTAGGGTGGTGGTTCTGAGTCACAGCGGGCAAAAGTGAAAGAATTTATGATTGAAATCTCCAACGTATGCTTCTAATAATAGCTCAGTCGGCTGCAAAACATAGAATTTACTGGAACTGCATCCACATTTGTCACGCAAATGAACTCAAATCCATAAATCTACAGAAGTCTGTCTGATGGGTCATTATTTACACCGATTTAAGGCTTCTTGGTTTTTTTTTTAACTTGATTTAAGAGGGGAGATAAATACTGAAAAAGGAAGATGCACAGAACCAAAATAAGAAAAATGAGATGCTAAATAAGATGGATACAAAATGAGATAAACATGACACTGAGTGACAAAAAAAGCCGAAATGAGAAAAACAAAGAAAAGCAGGAAAAAATGAGAAAGAATAGACATAAAGAGAAAAAAGAGACACAAAAAGTGAAAAACAAGACACTAAATGAGAAAAATGTCACAAAAACAGACCCAAAATAAGAAAAAATGGGAAACTAAATGAGAAAAACAAAATACGAAATGAGACTGAGATATAAAATCAGATAAACATGACACTGAATAAGAAGAGATCCAAAATGAGAGAGCTGAGAAAAGAGGGCAAAAATGAGAAAAATGGCACAAAAAGAGAAGCAAAATGAGAAAAAAATGACACTCTAAATGGGGAAAACAACACAAAATGAGAAAAGCAAAATATGAAATGAGGAAAACCAGATAAAAAACTTAAATAAACATGACACCGAATGAGAAATTATATCCAAAACAAGAAAACTGAGGAAAAACAGATGACAAATGTCCCAAAACAGAAGCAAAATAAGAAAAAAATGAGATGCTAAATGAGATAAGAGATAGAAAATGAGAAAACTGAGAAAAAAGACATATAAATGTAACTTTTTTCTGATTTAATCCAGTAAAAAAGTGTACTTTTACAGTAAAATGTACAAAAGAACTTATAAAATTTTAAAATTCTTACGTTTTAAACTGTGTGTTTGAATCTGTTTTATTCTGTGTCCTCTGTACGGTGACCTTGAGTGTCTTGAAAGGCGCCTATAAATAAAATGTATTATAATTATTATTATTATTATAAAAACCATTTATAAAATGCAAAGTATTCCACTTGGCCTTAAATGAATAATCCTGATTTGATTTCACTAGTTATCTGTAATTCAACAATATTGGAACCATAAGTTCTATCTTGTTTTTATTGATTTAAATACAGTAAATGTCTAATTTTCCATCCGGTTTAAAGTCTCTGCATTGTGTTGCTGAGCTCTTAGTGGATATCCAACAGCTGAGAACCAACTCTTCAGGACGCCGTAAACGGTTTGGACTCGACTTGATTCCCCCTCAAATAAGCTGCATTTTAACTCTCATTCAGCCCAAAGAGGATTCACTTCCTGCGCTGATACTGTAAATCCTCTTGTGCTTGTTGTGCTAAGAGGCGGGAGGACGATCCTCTGAAAGCTGCTCGGCTCTCTGCAGGTTTGTTTGTTTCTGCAACAACCAGTCGGACGGGTTTGAGCTCAGAATGCAGATGGAGATAAAACAAAGGCTGCGATGCTGCTACCTGCAGCCCGAAAACACACCTGAGGACGGCTCTTATCGGCCAGATTACAAGATGGAAAAACACCCGACTCAAAGCCCCTTGAGTCGTCCTTCAGGCTCCGGCGTGGGAAAGACAAACACTCACCTCGTCCACCGTCAGCGGCATACATATGCGGTACTCCTTCACCAACATGCTGCGGGAGTCTTAGAGGATCTCAGAGGACATGCTCAGACAGCTGCTGACCTCCTTCCTCTTCCTCTAGTTCTGCTGATGTCAGGACTCTGAGGAGTTAATTCCCTTTTCTCTCTTAAATCTGCTGCCTTCCTTCCTTTCTTCTTTCTGTTTTTCTTCTAGGTGAACCAACTCTACCTGTTCTCTCTGCTTTTGTTTGATTCCTCCTCATGTTTCGTCGCTCCTCCCTCTCCCCCTCAGATTCCTTCGCGGGTTCCCTCCTTATCTTCTGAATCCGCCCACTGGACTTTCCCACCTCTCACCTGTCGCCTCCCGGCCTCCTGATCTTTATCTTCCTGCCGGTCGGGCCTTCAGGTTACACATTAGCTTCCATCTGCGTCGCCTCCTGACCTCCAGCCGCCTTTAAGTGAGTGTTTGGTGAATGAGTGGTGGAGGGAGGCGGCTCCTCCAGGTCCGTCCTAAACACACTTTGTGGCAGCAGATGTTTGTCCAGAACCGCTAACCAGCCCGGATCTCTGCTCTGGATCCACTCTGCTGTTCTGTCCTCATCCTTAGTTGAGTCCAGGGACATCTCTCCTGTCAGTTATCACCTTCATACGTCAGTTTAAGGTCTTATTCCTGAGCCGTCAATCACTCAGATTGATGATTTATTCACGGTTTGAGTTGTGCCCTTTGTGATGATCAATTGTCTTTTTGTCTATGCAGATGATTTACCCAGTTTATTGTTGGAATTTGGAGTAAAAATATTACTTTTGCATGCAATAACTGCAGTATCAGTCGCATTTCGTTTCATGTACTTCATAGTTAAAATTCTCAGGTGCAGTATTTCATTATCATGTGTGATTTTACTCATTACCTCTGTAGAATTGCCAGCTTTACTTTATAGTCTTCTGTTCTACAGACGTGGTGTAAAATGAAAACAAGAATATGAACAAGAAAAGCACTCAGAGCTCAGTACTCACCCAAGGCTGCTCAGTCCTTGGATCATTTACGATGGATAAGTCCTGATAAGTCCTCAGCGGTGGATCTGTAGTAGGATCACAGTCGTGTGATCCAACATCTAATCACTTGGTCCTCGTGTCATTTCTGACCTTCCCTGAAAATTTCATCCAAATCCGTTGGTCTGTTTTTGAGTAATGTTGTAGACAGACAGACAGATGGACAACTGGACATACGGATAGACAGACATAAAGACAGACAGACTGATGGACAGCTGGATGGATGGATAGACAGACATAAAGACAGACAGACAGACTGATGGACAGCTGGATGGATGGACAAAGATGGACGGAGGGACAAACTGGGAGATGGGCAAACAGAAAGACAAAGACGAACAGACGAACAAAGACAGACGGACAAGAACGGACGGACGGATGAATGAACAGATGGATGGACAGACAAAGACAAGTGGATGCACAGACGGATGGATGGACGGACAAACTGGGAGATGGACGGACAAACAGACAGACGGACAAAGACAGACAGACAAGAACGGACGGACGGACGAATGAACAGATGGACAGTAATTGGTGAATATTTACAAAAAACAAAGTTTCTGAGTTTTTCTTTTCTTTTCTTTTTGGAGCGTTGGACTGAATGCAGGTAAAGACAGATTTCCAGATCTTTGTTTTCTGTTTTTATTTTACGTCCAAACTTCACTGGAATCGTCTGTAGTCGTATTTTAGTTATTTAGCTTCAGTACTGGATCCTACATCTACTCTTTAGATCGGAGCTGATCAGGAGATCGATTTCTGGATCGATTCATGTAGTTTTTATTCTGTAGTTTTAAACCCAGAAGCCTGACGAGCAGCCGGTGTTTCCGTGTCATCGATGTCTGATCCGTTACCTGTAGTTCCACCTGGTGCTAACGAGTGTTCTCGTGATCTTTAACCTGCTCGATTGGGATCAGATCTCAGTATGCAAATGACTGAACCAAAGAAACACGACTTCTCCTGGTTTGTTTATGACGCGTCGCAGATCTGTTTCTAATCAGCTTATCTTTAATTTTATTGCTTTATTGTCGCTCCTTCACAGCCAGCGAGTCATTAATCAGATAAAACACCAACCTGCTAAAACAGAAGATAAAGAAGAAGCTTCAAATACAGAAAAAAAGAGTTGCTTTTTTCCACAACGTTACTGATGACTTCTAATAATGTTTTAATCCAATCTAAGGAACATTTTCAGGATAACTATTATTTTAAACAAGGTTCTTATGAGGTTAGAAGCCAACAAAGATGAAACATTCAGCAGGATTCTCAATGCAGCATTCAAAAAAAATGTTCTCCAGATGTTCTCGAGGCCTCAAAAGTCTTTTTGTAAAATAAAAAATGTATGCTCAGCTCGGATGTTTATGCTGTATTTTGTTCCAAGAAAGTTCTGCAGGAGAAATATTCCACCTTTATTGACATCACCTGAGGCCACGATAACATCTGGAGAACATTTTGAGAACGTTCTCTCCAAACATCAAACGAATATTCCAGCTAAAACGTGTCTTTGTTTACTTCTAAGGAATTAGACATTTTGGGTAAATTGGTTTCCTTTAAAAACGTTCCCACAACGTTTAGAGACAACAGAGGAAAGACGTTCTCAATGCAACGTTCAAAAAATGTTCTCCAGATGTTCTCGAGGCCTCAGAAGACTTTTTATAAAATAAAAAAGTATGCTCAGCGAGGATTTTTATCTTGCATTTTGTTCTACAAACATTCTGCAAAGTTCTACTGAAGTTTTTATTCAGACGTTCCCAGAATGTTCCTCTTAAAGACGTTCTAAAAATGTGTGAAGCTTCTCTAATGTCGCTCCTTTCTTATCGCACACCGTTACATAACATTGAAGAAATGTTGACAAAATATTTGCTGCAGGAGAAATGTTCCACCTTTGCTGACGTCATCTGAGGCCTCGATAACATCTTGAACATCCTGAGAATGTTCCTCCTTTGTTTTGTCCAAACATCCACCGAATGTTGTTGGTTTACCTTTAATCTCACAAGAACATCGTTTGAAATGATAAATCCTAAAAACGTTCTGCAAACATTAGATTAAAACCCATTTTCCTTAAAGCATAATTTAAAGTTTTGATTTACAGTTTTGCTGCCTGATTGTACATTTTTTTTTACCCATTTATTTGTTTTATTCCAGTGCATATGTGGTCAAATTTCAGAAAATACCCTGTTTAGAATACACAAGAAACAGCATAAAATGGGACATAAAACACGAAAAATGAGACACAAAATGCACAAACAAGACACAAAATGACAAAAATTTGAAAAAGAAGACACAAACTGACCAAAATTAGAAACAATGTGATAAAAACAACAAAAAAGAAAAACAAGATGTTAATTTTTTCTAATGTAAAACAAGAAAAAATACACAAAATGAGAAAAATTAGATGCTAAATGGCTAAAATGAAGCAAAAAAACAAGAAAATTGGTGACAAAAAAGAAAAACAAGACACATTTTAACATAAAAAAAACACAAGATGTGACAAATGAGACACAAATTTCAAAAAAAAAAGTCGCAACACAACCACAGAGAAAAAAGCAACAGAAAACGGGACATACAAGCAAAAGGAGACACAAAATGACCTCAACAGGACGTAAGACAAGAAAAATGTAACACAAAATGCCCAAAACAAGACACAAAATGAGAGAAATGAGAAGCAAAATGGATAAATAAACCAAAAAAAATTACACAAAAAGAGAAAATGAGACACAAAATGACAAAAATGGACAAAATATACAAAATGAGAAAAATGAGATGAAAAATGGTTAAAATGAGGCAAAAAAACAGGAAAAAATTCACAAAAAATGAGACAAATGTCTTCTCTTATCGTACGGTCGTTTCTTCTTTTATTCAGTAAACTTGAAGAACTGCACATAACTTTCCACTTTTTTCTTGAAATCTGGAGTGAGTTTATCCCTACAGCAGCAGACTTGGTGACTTTGAGTCCAGGATAAATGTTTGATCGGTCCCGTCGGGGCTGAGCGGAGGTGTTTCGCTGCTTCCCTCAGAGCTGCCGGTCTTCATTTCCTGCAGGACGATGGTGATGGGATGGACTGGAGGGGACTTCACTGCACCTCTCACATCCCCTCACGTCACTAAATGAAAAATGAATGGGTGCACTTAAAAAGCGGCGAAGCGTTCGCTGACCTCCGTGTTTCCTGCCGATCCGTTCTGAGCCGAAGCCGGCCAGAAGCAGATCATTAAGCGGCGGGCCGGCTGCCATCGCCGCATTTAACGCCTCTTCAATCTCCAGGTGTGGTCATGAGCCAAGGTCAGAGGTGGCGCCGAGTCGCCTCCGAGAGCGTGAATGATGGCGCTCCGGATAAACTGATGACACAAAACCACCACAGAGCAACACAGAACGACCACAGAGACACAAAACAACTAAAAAAAGACACAAGATGACCTTAAAGAGACACGGAACAACTAAAAACAGACATAAGATGACCTTAAAGAGACACAAAATGACTAAAAAAAGACACAAGATTACCTTAAAGAGACACAAAATGACTAAAAAAAGACACAAGATGACTTTAAAGAGGCACAAAATGACTAAAAAAAGACATAAGATGACCTTAAAGAGACATGGAACGACTAAAACCAGACATAAGATGAACTTAAAGAGACAAAACAATTAAAAAAGACACGAGATGACCTTAAAGAGACAAAAAACGACTAAAAACAGACATAAGATGACCTTAAAGAGACACAAAATGACTAAAAACAGACACAAGATGACCTTAAAGAGACAAAAAACGACTAAAAAAAGATACAAGATGACCTTAAAGAGACACGGAACAACTAAAAACAGACATGAGATGACCTAAAAATTACCCAATGACTAAAAAAAGACACAAGATGAACTTAGAGACACAAAATGATCACAAAGAGACACAAAACAACCACGAAGACACTAAATGATTTAAAAAAGACATATGAGGGCAAGGAAATAAAAAAAATATCACAGAGACACAAAATTACTACAAATATGCATAAAACAGCCACTAAGAGCAACAAAACAACCACAGACTCAAAAACAATCACAAACAGACACTAAACAACTACAAATAGACACAAAACAACCAGAGACACAAAACAACACAAAATTCCTATAAAAAGACATAAAACAACCACACAGACATAAAACGACCACAAAAAGACACAAAATGACCTCACAGACACAAAGAGAGACTAAACGACTGATAAGACATTTGAGGGCAAGGAAATAAAAAGGACCATAGAGGCAAAACATTACTTCAAAGACACATAAAACAACCATAAACAGACACAATACAACCACACAGAGACAAACTGATCACAAAAAGACAATAAAATGAACGCAAAGAGACTCGACAGGGCAACAAAGAGACACATTCACAGCAAAGAGACAGTAAACAAACACAAACAGGGATAAAATGACCTTAAAGAGACACAAAACAACCCCAAGGAGACACAAAACAGCAAAGAGACACAAAACGACAACAAAGAGACACAAAACAACCCCAAAGAGACGCAAAACAACCCCAAAGAGACGCAAAACAGCAAAGAGACACAAAACGACTACAAAGAGACACAAAACAACCCCAAAGAGATACAAAACAGCAAAGAGACACAAAATGACTACAAAGAGATACAAAACAACCCCAAAGAGATACAAAACAGCAAAGAGACACAAAATGACTACAAAGAGATACAAAACAACCCCAAAGAGACGCAAAACAGCAAAGAGACACAAAACGACTACAAAGAGACACAAAACAACCCCAAAGAGACGCAAAACAGCAAAGAGACACAAAACGACTACAAAGAGACACAAAACAACCCCAAAGAGACACAAAACAGCAAAGAGACACAAAATGACTACAAAGAGATACAAAACAACAGCAAAGAGACACAAAACGACTACAAAGAGATACAAAACAACCCCAAAGAGACACAAAAAGACATAAAATTTCAACAAAGACACTAAACAACCACAAAGAGACACAAAACAACTACAAATAGGCCCAAAAAACTGAAAAAGGACATAAAATGACACAAGGAAACATTAAATAATACGAAGACAATCCCTAGGGCTACAATGACTCAAAAACTACAAAGAGACGGCAAACAACCACAAAGAGACGGCAAACAACCACAAAGAGACGGCAAACAACCACAAAGAGACGGCAAACAACCACAAACGGAGATGATGGTGATCTGGATTAGCCGATGCGTTGCAGCTTCTCCGCCCGACCGCAGGTGTTGGGTGAAGATCAGGTTGAGAGTTTAAACGGCTTTAGAGCTCCGTGTTCGTCGTGGACGTTCATGAGCAGTGGCGTCATCTCTTCGTATCCGGATTCTTCCTCTTATCTCTGTTTTGGTCCAATCGTCAAAACCCTGAAGTATTTAGGTCAGACTTTAGCCTGGCAGAGGGAGAAAGAACAGTGAGGGGAAAGTAGACATCCCATAATTGTCCTGGGTGGTTGTGAGGTCTTTATGTTTGTGTGGCCTCAGTTAAGATGTGAGCTTTAGTCCTAATCTGCTTGTAGTCGGTATCAGGCATTGATTGGACCGCCGCCTTAATTGATACCTCTGGAGGGCAGAGTGTGTTTCTCTCAGTGTGTTTTCTCACAGTGTGTGTTGAAAGGCAAATCCCACGAAAAGACATAAAATTACCGTAAGGGAATGTAAAATGAACACAAAGAGAATCACTAGGGCAACAGAGACTCAAAAACTACTACAGTGAGACACAAAGCGACCACAAAGAGATGCAAAGCTGCCACGAAGAGAGACAAAACAACAACAAATGGACACAAAGCAACCACAAACAGACACAAAACAACCACAAAGAGAAACGGAACAACAATACTCATTTTGTGTTCTTTATTAACCATTTTGTGTCTTTTTGTTATCATTTCATATCTTTTTGCAGTAATTTTGTTTCTTTTTGTCGTCATTTTGTGTTGTTTTGCATTTCTTTGTCGTCATTTTGCGTCTTAGCTGATACCGCTGGAGGACCAAGTGTGTCTTCTCCGAGCTGGAGGCGAATCCTCCAACGACCTGCAGGAATCGCAGCACTCACTCATCGCTGTCGAGTCTGGACGAACACGACGTCATCGGAAGATCCAGACTAGGGCTGCAGCTAACGAAGCCTCGAGTAATCGTCTGAGTACGATACGTCATCAAAAGCGGAAGTGAGCGCGCAATGCAACAGAAATCGCCGTCCGACTGGAGCATGGAACACGGACGGACATCCGCGCTGCATCGTGCATACATAATACATGCACGATGCAGCGCCGATGTCCACATTTAGATACAGTGTATAGTAAACGCTGACATCTGCGCTTACGATAGATCGCGGATGTCCGTGCTGCATCGTGCAGACATAATATATGCACGATGCTGATGTCCGTCCGTGTTCCGCGCTCCGGTCGGACGGTGATTTCTGTTGCATTGCGTGCTCACTTCCGCTTTTGAGGACGTATCGTGGTCAGACGATTAGTCAAGGCTTCGTTAGCTGCAGCCCTAATCCAGACAGTGGCGTTCCCGGACGATTGGCATCGCTTCGGCACTGCAGAACCTCGGACCGTTACTATTAATCCCTCCAAACACACACACACGTCATTAATAAGACAGGCCTCCACGCTCCACTAATCAAGTCCTGAGACTCTGATTATAAAAAAGAATAATTCATTTACGGCTTCTCTCCATATTCATGAGCGCCGGCTGGGCTCCATACATTCCCATACATTGCTGAGCACATGTTCCCCCGTGAATAATAGATGTTATTTGAGACTCCTCAGTGTTCTTAAATGTCATCATTAATCTGAACAAGGAGCGGCGGCTTCGTCGGCGTGGATCCGCAGAGGAGAGCAGAAAGTGTGTGGTTTTTTTGTGTCTCTGCAGAGTCTGAAGCTGGAGATAAAAGATCCAGATCCGTTCTATAGCAGCGTTTATTCCTCTGTGAGTCTGAAGGCCGAGCTGCAGCCCGGTCG
Source organism: Acanthochromis polyacanthus (assembly GCF_021347895.1). Taxonomy (NCBI): domain Eukaryota; kingdom Metazoa; phylum Chordata; class Actinopteri; family Pomacentridae; genus Acanthochromis; species Acanthochromis polyacanthus. The sequence goes on along the minus strand of NC_067124.1, from coordinate 40,216,403 downwards.
CCTCTCATGTGCATCGGAGGCAGCCAGAAGCAAGAGTGTATCTAAAGCAGCGATGATCAGAGGCTGTGAACCCAGCACCATTCATCAGGCCTCTCTGTCGGGACGCGCCACAGGGACGAGCAAAAAAATAAATATATAAAGAAAAGAAATGAAATAATTTATTCCAGGAATGGAGTGGAGGGGATTTGGAGACGAGTGTGTAGAAAGGGAAGGCAGAGGGACGGATTAAGGCTGCGATCGCTGTCTGGCCCTCTTCCTTATTCCACACGCCGCCGCCGAAAGGAAATTCAATTCCACTTTCCCTCAATTTCTGCCCAGCATGGAGGAGAAAAGAGGGATGAGAGACGGACTGGAATGCAAAGAGACACAAAACAACCAAAGAGAAATTTAAAAAAAGCAGCAAAGAGACAGAAAGTTAGAACAAAGAGACTCAAAACAAGCACAAAGACGCACAAAATGACCACAAACAGACCCAAAACTAGAGGCAAAGAGACACAAAACAACCATAAAAAGGCACAAGATGCAGATATAAAATAACCACAAAGAGATGCAAACCAGTCATAAAAGACAGAAAACAACTAGAGATGCAAAACAACCCACAAAGAGACACAAAACAACCCACAAAGAGAGATGAAACGGCCACAAACAGAAGCAAAATGACCACAAAGAAGCACAAAACAACCACAGAAACACAAAATACCTATAAAGAGACATAAAATGACCCAGAAGAAGCCCAAAACAACCGCAAACAGAGAGAAAACAACCAAAGAGACCCAAAATTACAACAAAGACATGAACACAAAGACACAAACTTAAGAAAAAAAAGACATGAAACAGCAGCAGAGACATACAAATGCAGCAAAAAGACAGAAAGTTAGAACAAAGAGACATAAAATGGCCGCAAGCGAACATAAAATTAGAATCATTAGGGCTCAAAAGACTCAACTACAACCACAGAGACACAAAACGACCACAAAGAGACCCAAAACAACCACAGAGACACAAAACACCACAAAGAGACAAAACAACCACAAAGAGAGACAAAGGAACCACAGAGGCACAAAATGACCACAAAGAGAGACTAAGGAACCACAGAGACACAAAATGACCACAAAGAGGCACAAAACGACCACAAAGAGGCACAAAACGACCACAAAGAGGCACAAAACGACCACAAAAAGACATAAAATGACCTTAAAGAGACTTAGAATAACCTGAGAGACACCAAACCAGCCCATCATAACTCGGCCTGGTCTCCGTCCCCTCCAGCCTCCATATTTACGTCCTGCTGCATCTCAAAGCTCCTCGTCTTTAATCTTAACGCCAGCGGGTCCGGCCGGCTCACAAACTCATCCTGGTGGATTTGAGTCCGGCTGAAGCAAAAGTTGCCGGGCTGCTGAATGTGGAAATGTGCGATTGTTCCCCGAGGCTGTTTGTTTAACGACATCCAGGCCAGATGGAGGAGACCTGCCAGTCACAGCGAGGAGGAGACAGGAGCGTGAATTTAACGGGAACGGCAGAATGCGAGGTTTTAACGGCAGCTGTTTAACATTTAACACCCAGACTGGATGTGAGCTGCAGGAACATGAGGTTTAATCAGATAAACGGATGACGTCACTTCATCTGGTTCTATAGTTCTGTGTGTCAGCGTCCTAGTTCCAGGTTTATTTTGTTCACTCCAACAGATCTTCGTGGTTCTTTTTTAATATTCCTCAATGAAGTTTGAACTGGCCAGAATGATAGAAAAGATACTGACAACAAAGAGACAGAAAACGACCACAAAGAGACACTTGGTAATGATTTCATGATCTTTTTACATCTCTTAGTCATTTTGTGTTTCTTTGTAGTCATTTTATGTCTCGTTGTGGTTGTTTTACGTCTGTGCTTGTTTTGTGTCTGTAGTCATTTCATGTCTTTTTGTAGTCATTTCGTGTAATTTTGTGTCTCTTTGTAGTCATTTTATGTCTTTGTGGTCATTTTTTGTATTTTTGCGTGTCTTTGTAGTCATTTTATGTCTCTTTGTGATCATTTTGTGTCTTTGTGGTAATCTCGTATCTCCTTGTAGTCTTTCTGTGTCATCTTGTGTCTCTGTGGTTGTTTTGTGTCTCTTTGTGGAAGTTTTGCATCTCTTTGTAGATTTTGTGTCTCTTTGTAGTCTTTGTGTCATTTCGTGTCTCTTTGTAGTCTTTCTGTGTCATTTTGTCTTTTGCAGTCATTTTGTGTCATTTTGTATCTCTTTGTCGTGATTTTGTGTCTCTTTGTAGTGATTTTGTGTCTCTTTGTACAACCCGGTCTCACGGGGATTCGTGAAACTGTCACGTAAGTTTTAGTTTCGGTTTCGTGCGCACCAACACGATTTCGTCATGTTTTTCGTGCCGCTCACCACGAAATGTTTTTCGCTGTGGTAATCACATCTGAAAGTGGTTTATACCGGCGGATTCATGACGATCTAAGCTGTCCATCGGCGTATACTGCTTGTGTGATCGCGTTTGCGGCCGCCGGACGCCGGACATTCTTTAAATTCCTATGCAAATTAGTAAGTGTACCACCGGCTTATGGTTAGGGTTATGGTTAGGATTATGTTTAGGGACGATGTCATGCAAAATATAGCGTTGGATTCGCCGCGGTTTTACATTAAAATATAATATACACATTCTTTTGAAATACGTTCTGAGTGGCACGAAAGTCCGCCGTTTAAAATACATTGGTGTGCATTTCGTGGTGAGCGGCACGAAAAACATGACGAAATCGTGTTGGTGCGCACGAAGCCGAAACAAAAATTTACGTGACAGTTTCACGAATCCTCGTGAGATCGGGCTGCTTTGTAGCCATTTCGTATCTCTTTGTAGTGATTTTGTCTCTTTGTAGTCATTTCGTATCTCTTTGTAGTGATTTTATCTCTTTGTAGCCATTTCGTATCTCTTTGTAGTGATTTTGTCTCTTTGTAGTCATTTCGTATCTCTTTGTTGTCTTTCTGTGTCATTTTGTGTCTCTTTGTAGTGATTTTGTGTCTTTGTAGTCATTTCGTATCTCTTTGTAGTCTTTCTTTGTCATTTTGTCTTTTTGCAGTCATTTTGTGTCATTTTGTATCTCTTTGTAGTGATTTTGTGTCTCTTTGTAGTGATTTTGTCTCTTTGTAGCCATTTCGTATCTCTTTGTATTCATTTCATGTCTTCTTGCATCAACAACAAATAGACTCAAACCAGATTCCTTCTGTTGTTGAGGTTTTCAGTGAATATTTTCTGTGGTTAACACAGAACAAACGGTAAAATTGTTCCTCACACAACAGAAACCATGAACCACCTGGGACAGCTGGAGAATTAAAAATGTCTGCTCGTGTTTTACCCACGTCTCCGTGCCAAACTCCTCTCCAGGAAAATCACCAAATTACTGCAACAATTAAGAGCCTGACTGAGCCAGAAACATCCGATTTCAGAACGTTCACCTCTTTACGGCCGCCGTTTGCAGACACGCCGAGTGTTCAGTCGCATTTGCTGAGTTTATGTGTCGGCTGTCGGAGCTGCGGGCCGGTTTGTCGCTTTATCATCCGTCTTCTGGGCCGGATCTTTCAATAAAACACAGAATGAAAACAAAGCTGTTAAGCAGCTGAATTACAAGCTGCAGATGCTGGATCTTCCCAGCAGCGCTGGAAACGAAGCCGCTAAAATAATAGAAACACGCTGGAAACTCGAGTTCTGCACGGGAAATGTCTAAAGTACGAAGATGCTTAAAGGATTAGAAGGAACAAACTGAACAAGCAGAGGAGGAAAAATCAAATAAATCAGCTTAAAATGATTCAAATAATTCAAAATAGTTGTTGGAAGGTTGGAAACGTGCATCAGTCTGGCAGCAAAAACGACTGTTAGGGACAAAATGACAACAAAGACACACAAAACAACAACAGTGACTCAAAATGACCTTAAAGACACAAAACTACAAGAAACAGAATCAAGACAACAACAAAGAGACACAAAACAACAACAGAGATACAAAGAGACACAAAACTACAACTAAGGGACACAAAATGCAACTAAGAGACACAAAACAACCACAAGACAAAAAAACGACAACACAGACACAAAATTACCACAGACACAAAACTACAACAGAGACGCAAAACAGCCACAAAGATACAAAAAAAAACATTAAAAAGACACAAAACTACAACAAAATGACACAAGACAACAATAGACACAAAAAGACACAAACCGACAACAAAAAGATATAAAACTACAACTAAGGGACACAAAACAACAAAAAAGAAACACAAAAAAATGACAAGACACAAAATGACCACAAAGACACAAAACTACAACAAAGAGACACAAAACAGCCACAAAGAGACAAAAAAACAACCACAAAAAGACACAAAACTACAACAAAATGACACAAGACACACAAAACAACCACAAATAGAAATTCACTATAAACATAAATTGTGCTAAATATGTGGAGCATCAGACTTTGTTTTCTTTTCATTTTCATCTTAAATTCAGACGTCTAAATATTTCTGTTAAACTGCAGAAATGTGAGCTTCCAGCTAAATACACAGCAAAGGTGTCAAAGTCAATAAAATTCTTTTTAAAAATGTAAAAACAGCCAAAAAATCCATCATTAGCATCTCTAACACAACTGTTTACTGTGTTTAATCTCCAGTTTCTGTCATTTACAGACAGAAGAAACCTGTTGGAGACACAAAAACCGTTCGAAATTCTTTTTTTTGTCCGGCTTATTCATAGTTTTTGTCGTATATTTGAGTCTGTGTGTGTTTGTGAGAGGAAACCTTATTGTTTGTTTGTTAGCTCAGAGCTAAACAGATGCGTAAATAGAGATCAGATCACACCAAACACGCACAGAGAGGCAAACAAACAGGAAGCAGCAAAGCGACGCAGCCTTTATGGACCACAGAGCTGCACTCAGGTGTCGCAGCGCCGCAGGAAATGCAGTAAAACACGACGCATTTCAATCACATGCATCATAAAAGCTGAAGGTAGAAAGCCAGGATGACGAGCTGATGGATGGAAGCAGAGAGAGACCGTACCGCTGATCCATCTGGAGGATAATCACCTGAAACTGACCTCAGATCAGCAGAGATGTGCAGTGATGAGCTGCTCTGAACCATCAGCCTGCAGCGAAGCATCACTGAAGGAGAAAATACCAGGAAAAGATGCATTTATTCACATGGAAACAGGAAATAACTGCAAATCACTTCAAATAATCTGTATTTTCACAAATGGAAAATTGGATTTAAATTGGCAAAAAAGAAAACAAGAAAAAAGGATTTTTATAGATGTTTGATGAAGTGTTAATTAAATGCAAAAATATTTTTAATATTATAAAGAAATACTTTTATTTATTTATTGATAAAGGCTGTAAATAATGCTGTATTTAATTCTATTTATTTATTGATAAATACTGTAAATAAAGCTGTATTTAATTTTATTTATTTACTGATAAATACTGTAAATAAAGCTCCATTTAATTTTATTTATTTACTGATAATTACTGTAAATAAAGCTGCATTTAATTTGATTTATTTATTGATAAATACTGTAAATAAAGCTCCATTTAATTTGATTTATTTACTGATAAAAACTGTAAATAAAGCCAACACATTCTGTTCTCCAGATGGTGGAAAACATCTCATGATTGACTTTATTTTCTGTCTAAACAACAGTTAGTTTTCCTGCAGAACAGCAGCTGAGGAGGAATAAAAGCCTGCACTTCCTGGTTTGTTTGACGTCTTCCTGTCACTAGTTGTGTTTGTTAGTGGAACCTGCTGACAGTTCGTACGGTAATGAGGACACCAGCATCTTTCTCAGTAGTTTTTAATCCTGTGAGCCACAAGTGGCAGAAAAACTCTCAGCGTCTGGATGAAACGTGATGAATTAAAAACTGAAAATCTGATTTTTCCTCCAGAATCTGCAGAAACCGTTTGTGTTGAAGACGGGATGTGGAGAATCCTGAAGAAGAAACGAGTGGGAACGACTGAGGACAAACTGAGCAAGGTGTGTGTATAAATAAATAAAATAATAATAATAGCGACAGTAGCTCTACTTAGAGGTAAAAATGATAAATTATTCTTTAACTATTTTCTCTCTTTTGTTCAATGCAAAAAAAAATCTCGGAAAATAATTTTTAATTTAATTTTGATGCTGATAGTAAACAAACAAACAAAAATGAAAACAGCCAACATCTATCTGTCTGTCTGTCTGTCTGTCTGTCTGTCTGTGTTATTTGCTATTCTTTCCCAGCTTTCCCAGTTATTGAACCTTACGTTATTCCACCGTTTTGACATTTTTCTTGCTATCAGATTTCCAGTTTATATTTTCCTCCTGTCTGTTTCCTGCTGCAGCTGCAGTTCTGGGATCAGTTCCTGAGCCGCCTGACGATGATCACAGAGCTGCAGCTACATTGATTAGAGCTGATCCCAGATTACACACGGAGAAAAAAACAGCAACGCATCCTTAATTCACTGGAGTCTGCACGCTCACGACACGGTGCTGTTCAGCACGCTGCAGCTCAACATGCAGCAAATCAACATGCAGCAGCTATACATACATATCAATATACTGCAGCTTGCCATGAAGCGGCTCAACACACTGCAAATCAACGCGCTGCAGCAGCTCGACACGCAGCAACTGTGCATACATGTCAACATACTGCAGCAGCTCAGCGTGCCTCAACTTAACATGTTGCAGCTCAACATGTATCTACTGATCATACACATCAACATGCTCCAGCAGCCCAGCATGCAGCAACTTAACATGCAGCAACTTAACACGCAGCAACACCAAAACATACACATTAACACACTGCAGCCCAGCATGCAGCAGTTCAACATGCAACTCAACATGCAGTATGCCTCAACTTAACATGCTGCAGCTCAACATGCAGCAACACCTAAACATACACATCAACATGCAGCAACTTAACATGCAACAGCAGCTCAATATGCAGCAAATAACACACATATCAACATACTGCAGCAGCCCAGCATGCAGCCCAGCATGCAGCTCTACATGCAGCTCTACATGCAGCTCTACATGCAGCTCTACATGCAGCCTCCTGTCACATTCCTCTCCACAAATGCATCAAAAAGTTCCTTGAACATGATGTTTTTTAGGATTCTGCTGCATGTTGCTGCTCTCTGCACACGCACTGTCACCGCTGTCACGCTACTGTAAGCCTCTCGTTCACACACACGCACGAGCACACACACGCGCACATCTCTCTCTCTCTCCCCAAGCGAGGCGGGGTGACACTCACTCACATGTGGATCCACAGACGCTGGTGTGGCGCCTCCGTTTTGCTTGGAGAAGCAGAAAGAGGCGATAGGAGGCAGGAGGAGAGAAAAGAGGGAGGACGGCGGAGGAAGGGAGGGACGCAGGGAGGGGAGCCGGTGATGGATGGATGGAGGGTGGGAGGGGGAGATACGGAGGGACGCAGGGGAGGTGGAGGAGGAGGTGTTGGGGGGCAATGAGCGGGCTGAGTGGTTCTAGTAAATATTTATATTGCATTATGATAGTGGAGAGGGGAGACGCAGCGACGCTTTAATTCTATTCCGGACCGCTAAGTTTAGCATTCAACACGTGTCGCCAGAGATGGAGGGGAGGGGGGGAGAGAGGGAGAGAGAGGGGGAGAGAGAGAGGTTGACGGTTGCTAGGTGACGGGGCGCATATACTGAATTTTAACAAAAGGAACGGGGAAAGAGGGAGAGCCGGGGAGAGAGAGAGGAGAGGAGAGAGAGAGGGAGGGAGAGAGGTGAGGATGCGAGCAGCGGAGTCCATGTAGAACATATCTAGAGATTTACATTTATATTTCCACGGCGTGCGTGTCCGTGTGTGAGTGTGTGTGTGAGTGTGAGTGTGTGTGGCGGCGGCGGCGTTGGAGGGGGGTGGGGGGGAGGACACCCGCAAAACGGATACCTCAAAAAAAGGAAGGATGTGAAAAAGGATGGAGGGACGCAGGAAAAGAAGAGGGGGGACCGGCGGCTGCTGCTGAGAAACGGTGAGTAGCAACCGATGAACCGATCCGGTGTTTTTTTTTTTTCTGCGGCTGCGGAGGCATGTTTGCGCCGCGGTCATGGTGCTGCCGCGGCGCGTCATTGAGGACGGGGGGCAGGGGGCTCTTGGTGGACGAACGGACCGGGGGACGGAGCGGCGCACCGGGGCTTTGACCCCTCTGTCATTGCTGCGCTCATCGCCGGGACGCAGGCGGACAGTTTACCGGCAGTTCAGACCGGAGCGGCTCCCGGTGCATAATTCATTCGGAGTTGAACGGTTTCACTTTGCTGCGGATGTTTGATCGTATCTGTTGATGCTGCGTGCATTTGCGCGTCCGTCTCCGGTTCTCAGCCCCGCAACGTCCACCGATCACTTCCCGCTCCCGATCTATTTATATCCCGGGATGTTGGGGCGGAGAGCGGCGCCACCGAGGAATCTTCTCCCCGGCAGCTGGATTTGATCTCCAGCTGCGCGGAGAGATTCGGAGCGAACCTCCTCCGCCACCGGAGAACTTTCCGGTGAGGAGGAGGCCGCTGTGGGGACGGAGGAGCACCGTGTTGCTTCTCCGCTGCGGTTCTTTGACCGTTTTTATGTCTGCTCGGCTCCACTTCGGGAGCACCACAGGTGACGCGCTCCGCGGTGTGAGATTTTTACGCACCGGCATACTGCAGCAGAGCACCGGGAAGGAGCTCCGTACAGTCACCCAGAGCCCTACTGTACCAGCTGTGAGAGGAGAGGGGGGGAGGCAGGAGGGGTGACGGGGGGAGACAGAAGGTGGGGAGGAGGGGAGGAGGGGGGAGGCGCAGATCAGGAACAGTGTCAACATTAGTGCGCCTGTTTTTTTTTTTTCTGCTCTTCATCAATTTCTTCTCATTGATTCTTCGACTTCCCCCATCCTCCCCCCTTTTCCTCACCCTCATCCTCCCCCCCTGCAACCTGTGACTTCCTCCTCCCTCCCCGCTTCCCTTTTTCATCCCGTCTTGATGCAACACGAAGCGCAGACTCGTGCAGCTTTTAACGCACGCGTGGCTCCGCGGCTCCTTCTAACGGCGCTAATTAACGCAAAGCTCGTTAACACCGAACATCAATTAGCGCTTAACGAGATCAGAGGCCGCCGGTGTGGAGCCGCTCCTCCGCCGCTGGACGCTCCGGTACCGAGCTGCTACTGCAGCGGGCCGCAGCTCAGAGTCCTTCAGTCCAGATGTGCGTTTAGATGACATGAGTGAAATAAATCCAGATGTTTGAGGAAATAAAGCAGCACCAGAACGGAACTCTCCTCAATCTACAGGTTCCAGTTCCACCTTCAGGTTCCAGTTCCACCTTCAGGTTCCAGTTCCACCTTCAGGTTCTAGTTCTACCGTCAGGTTCTAGTTCCACCTTCAGGTTCTAGTTCTACCGTCAGGTTCTAGTTCCTCCTTCAGGTTCAGGTTCTGCTTTCAGGTTCTATATTTCCAATAGGAAAAAACTGCACAGATTCAAACAGCTGGAAGACACAAATATTCCTGTAAATATTCCTGCAGTACTTACTGTACTACTAATGGAAATATTGCAGTAATTATCGCAGTAAATATTACAGTAATGTTGCAGTAAATGAACTACAGTCCAGTATTTTCCAGCATCACAGTTCTCATAGCAATTTTAGTGCATTAACTTTCTAATAATAAACTGGATTTATGGAGCTGCTGCTGAAATAAACGGTAGCTTTGTGTTGTTTTGTGTCTCTGTTTGTCGTTTTATTTCGTTTTCGTCATGTTGTGTCTTATTTGTGTCCCCTTGTGTCTCATTTCTGTTTTGTGTCTTATAGGTGTCATTTTGTGGCCTTTCTGTGTTGTTCGGTGCCTTGATTTTGTCGTGTTATGTCTTATTTTTGTCCCATTGTGTCTCTGTTTTGTCATGTCGTGCCTTATTTGTAGTTTTGTGCCTTTTGTGTTGTGTTGTGTCTCATTTTTGTCAGTTGGCTTCGTTTGTGATCCTCTGTGTCTCTTATGTCATGCTGTGTCTCATTTGTGTAGTCATCATTTTGGCCCTTTTGTGTAGTTTTATGTCTTGTCCATCTGTGTCTCATTTTTGTCTCATTGTGGCTTGTTTGTGTCATTTTGTGACTCGTTTTTGTTGTTTTACGTCTTCGTTTTCATCCTTTGCGTCCCATTTTCGTCATGTCATTTGTCTTTGTGTTGTACGTCTCATTTTTCTTTTCATGTCTCGTTTTGTGGTGTTCAGTTTGTCTTTGAGATGGTTTTGTCATTTTGTGACTCATTTTTTGTGTTTTATTTGTGATGTTTGTATTCAGGACACGTTGTCGGTTTTTCCAGCGTCTCTTGTTCTTGTTTTTGACTCTGAAAAGCTTCATTGTTTTTACCATATTTTTGAAAATCTGAATTTAAAATCTCAAATTGAAATCTCAGAATATTCGATAAAACTGGTGCACGAGTTTGTTTGAATTAAATCTTTCAGCCAGCATCAGCAGAACTGCTCTGTTTTGTTTTGCTTTCTGTCTCATTTGTGTCACTTTGCACCTCGTTTGTGTTGTTCTCTGCCCTTTTTTTGTCTCATTTTTATCATTTTGTTTCTCATCTTTGTCATGTTGTCTCATTTGTGTAGTTTTATGTCTTATTGTTGTCCATCTGTGTCTCATTTTTGTCACGTTGCGTCTCATTTATGTCACTTTGCATCTTGTTTGTGTTGTTCTCTGACCGTTTTTTGTCCCATTTTTATCATTTTGTTTCTCATCTTTGTCACGTTGCGTCTCATTTGTGTGGTTTTGTCTGATTTTTTTGTCATTCACTGTCACATTTACGTCACTTTGTGTCTCATTTTTGTTACGATCTTTCTCCTTTGTGTAGTTTTGTGTCTTGTAAATGTCGTTTTGTCTCATTTTAGTCATTTATTGTCTCATTCATGCTGTGTTGTGCCCTTCCTGTCTCGCTTTATGTTTTGTTTTTGTCCTTTTGTGTCTCATTTTTGTCATGTTGTTCTTCATTCGTGTAGTTTTATGCCTTTTTGTGTCATTGTGTGTCTTATTTTTTATAATTTTGTCTCAGTTGTGTGGTTTTGTATGTTACACATCCTTTTCTGTCTCATTTTTGTCATATTGTGTCTCATTTGTGTAGCTTTCTCTGTTTATGTCCCTTTATGTCATTTGTGTAGTTCTGATTGTTTTCTAAGTTTTTTGTGTAGTTTTCTGCCTCGGTTTTCTTTCTTTGGGTCTCATTTTCGTCATCTTGTGTCTCGTTCACGTCTTAACATCGTAGTATTTTATATTTATTCTATTTTTCTGTATTTCTCCCATGTTTTTGAGCTCATGTTTCCTGACTGACGACGTGTTCGTCACGTAGTGGGACTCTTAACGGAGCTGAATAAATAAACTGATTACGCTCACACAGTTCCAGATAATTAGTCCGATTACTCTGCAGTCGAGTAAATAAACACTTTCTGCTTTCACAACGTTTTTCTGAGTTTCTTCAAACTATTCTGCAAACTGAACGTCTCGGATTGTCGGTTGGAGTCCAGGAGGTTTTAGTGAAGCAATATAAATGTTTAGTCAACCGTTGATTTTCTGCAGAATAATTGCTCTGGTTTGTGTAGCTTTGCATCTTATTTGTGTCATTCTGGCCCTTTAGGTGCCGTTTTGTGTGTCGTTTGTGTCATTTTGCGTCTCATTTTTGTCGTTTTAATTAATTTGTGTCCCTCTGTGGTTCTTTTTTGTTGTTATTTCTGCAGTTTTGTGTCATTTTGTGCAATTTTTGTGTTGTTTAATGTCTTGATTTTGTTGTTTTGTGCCTTATTTTTGTCACGTTGTGTCTCATTTGAGTAGTTTTGTCTTATTTCTGCCCATTTTGTGTGACTTTGTGTCTTTTTTTGTCATTTTACGTCATGTTTACATCCCTTTTGTCTCATTTTTGTCATTTTAATTCATTTGTGTCCCTGTGCGGTTTGTTTTTGTCATGTTTTGTCTTATTTGTGCAGTTTTGTGACCTGTTTGTGTCATTTTGTGGCCTTTTTGTGTTGTTTGGTGTCTTGATTTTGTTGTTTTATGCCTCATTTTTGTCATTTGTGTCCCATTTGTGTCATTTTATGTCACATTTGTGTCTCTGTGTGAATTTTTTTTCATGTTGTCTCATTTGTGCAGCCTTGTGTCTCCTTTTGTGTTGTTTTATGTCATGAGTGCCATTTGTGAGGTTGTCGTTTTGGCCCTTTTGTGTCGTTTTGTGTCTCCTTTTTGTCATGTGGAGTCTTATTTGAGCCCGTTTTGTGTCGTTTTGTGTCATTTTGTGTCGTGTTTTCTGCTAGCTGAACGTCTTGGATTGTTGGATGGACTCGGGGAAGTTCTGGTGACACATTTTGAAAGTTTTATCCGTTAAATTGTTGGTTTTCTGCAGAATAATTGGTAAAAATCGGCAGCTGCGGGTCGTGAGGTCGCTGGAGAATCGTCTTATTTAGCTGAAATCGCAGAATATTGGATAAAACTGGTGCATGAGTTTATTCTAATTTAATTTGGCATCAGCAGAAGTACCGTTTGTTTTTGATGAGCTCTGTCACGGCTGCCAAACGTTCAGAGAAACTCTCCCCACCTCCACTAATTACTGACAACAGTGACTTTATGATGACAAGCTGCAGGGAGAATAAAAACTGACGTCCGCTGGGAGGAAAAAAAGGGAATTGTAGGACCAAAAACATGCGACTGAATTCAGTTTATAGGCTCAAGATAACAAGAAGCTTTAATGCTGCTGGTTTAAGTTGGATCCACTTAAATCTTTTCATTCCTCGCAACTGCTGCAGCTTCATTTGAAGGAAATTAAACCTGAAAATTAAAAGTTTTCCAACGTATTTACTCCTGTTTCAACGTTCCCCCAACATCCTGTTTCAGATCCGTCTGATTGGTTGTTTTGTGTCTTTTTGTGTCTCACTTTTATGATTTTACGTCTTGTTTTTGTCCATTTGCGTCTCATTTATGTTGTTCTGCGCTCGCTCTGTGTCTCATTTTTATCATTTTCTCCTGTTTTTGTCATTTTGTTTCTCATTTTTCCCATGTTGTGTGTCATTCATGTTTTTTTGTCCTTTGTGTCTTTTTGTGCCTGATTTTTATCATTGTATGTCTTGTTTTTGTCCCTTTGCATCTTATTTGTCATTTTGAATCTTATTTGTGTATTTTTTTTCTTTTTTGTGTAGTTTTGTCTCATTTGTGCAGTTTTGTCTTTTTGTGTAGTTTTGTTTCTCATTTGTGTAGTTTCGTGTCTTTTTGTGTAGTTTTGTTTCTCATTTGTGTAGTTTTGTGTCTTATTTGTGTAGTGTTGTTTCTCATTAGTGTAGTTTTGAATCTCATTTTTGTAGCTTTGTGTCGTTCACGTTGTTTTGTGTCCTTTCTGTGTCATTTTGTATGTAGTTTTTATCATTTTATGTCTTGTTTTTGTCCCTTTGTGTCTCATTTGTGTAGTTTTGCATTTTATTTTTATGATTTTATGGTTTGTTTTTGTCCATTTGTGTGTCATTTTTGTCATGTGTCTAATTTGTGTAGTGTTGTGCCTTTTCTTTGTCTTTTTGTGTCTCGTTTCATCTTTTTACGTCTTGTTTTCATCCCTTTGCGTCTCATTTGTGTAGTTTTGCATCTCATTCAGCTTCCCCTGAAATGAGGTAAAATGAAGTAACGGATACGGTTTGAATACGTCTGAATTAAACATCACTTGACTCTTTAATTTGGATGAACTTGATTTAATTGCATGTTACTAATTAAAGTAATTTAAGTTGGTCCAACAATTTTCTCAGTCAATTTCTTTGTAATTCTGCTGAGACAGAAAACAGGAGTTGAAGAACGGAGAATTTTAGCACTGAAATGAAAACACCAGTTTAAAGGAGCAAAATATCGTTTTAAGTTGGTAGACTCCACAAAAACAGAGGGAGAAAAATCCACACCAGTTACAACCCAGTTTCAGCTCATTTCTAGCCCAGTTTCAGCTCATTTCTAACCCAGTTTCAGCTCATTTCTAACCCAGTTTCAGCTCATTTCTAACCCAGTTTCAGCTCATTTCTAACCCAGTTTCAGCTCATTTCTAACCCAGTTTCAGCTCATTTCTAGTCCAGTTTCAGCTCATTTCTAGCCCAGTTTCAGCTCATTTCTAGCCCAGTTTCAGCTCATTTCTAGCTCAGTTTCAGCCCAGTGACATCCCAATTACACACCAGTTCCATCCCAGTTCTATCTCAGTTTTAGCCCAGTTCTCTCCCAGTTCTACCCCAGTTTTTGTACCAGTTCTCTCCCAGTTCTACATCAGTTCTACATCATGACTCTGCTGTAACCAGCAGACAGACTGATGAACACAATCACACAGACAGGTAGGACACAACACTGAGAGACAATTTAACGTGCACGGCTTGCTGTTATCAAACAGGTGTACACACACACACACACACACACACACACACACACACACACACACACACACACACACACACACACACACACACACACACACACACACACACACAATCAGCTGAGCCGAAGCCCTGCGGCTTGTTTTGGGAATACAAGTCTGGAGGCAGCGCACAGCTTCACATGGCTGCATGCAACAGACACACACACACACACACACACACACACACACACACACACACACACACACACACACACACACACACACACACACACACACACACACACACACACACACACTCAGGGGTATGCAGGCAGACACACAAACACACAGAAACACACTCACGGCGAACAGAGTCACAGTTTTTTGGATGAGAGGACGTCACCCTGGAGACACACACTCCTATAGGTGAACATAGATCTGCACAGACACACAAAAAACACACAAAACCGAATAAATCAGCAACATGAGATTACACAACCAGACTGTTTTAAAAAGTGCAGTTAGGAATGTGCGAAAATAAAAATGTGTAACGATGAAAACTGTGACATGAGATCAGATTTTTGTGTGTCTGCTGTTAAAATACTTCTCACAACAGAAATATGTCACTAACACACACACAACTACACAATGTTGAATAAAACCAGTAATTTTCAGGAATGCGTGTAAGTACTTGATCATGTATGTAAACGTGTAGTCTATGAAAACAGTGATTGTAGCGTTTCTGTAGTTTTGCACCATATTTGTGTAGCTCTGTTTCTCATTTGTGTAATTTTGTTTCTCATTTGTGTCATTTTCTAATTTGTGTAGTTTTCCCATTTCATTTGTGTAGCTCTGTCTCTCATTTATGTAGTTTTGTTTCTCATTCATGTAGCTGTGTTTCTTATTTGTGTAGTTTGGCATCTCATTTGTGTAGTTCTGTTTCTCATTGGTGTAGTTTTGCGTCTTAGTTGTATGGTTTTGAGTCTCATTTTTGTAGTTTTCTTTCTCATTTGCGTAGCTCTCTCTCATTTGTATAGTTTTGAGTCTCATTTGTGTAGTTTTCTTTCTCATTTGTGTAGTTTTGTGTGTCATTTTTGTGGTTTTGTTTCTCATTTGTGTAGTTTTGCGTCTCATTTTTGTAGTTTTGTTTCTCATTTGCGTAACTGGGTTTCTTATTTGTGTAGTTTGGCATCTCATTTTTACACCCGTTTCTCATTTATGAAATTTTGCGTCTCATTTGTGTAGTTCTGCATCTCATTCATGCAGTTTTGTTTCTCATTCGTGAACCGCTGTTTCTCATTTGTGTAGTTTTGTCTTTCATTTGTGTAATTTTTCATGTCATTTGTGTAGTTTTGTGTCTCATTTGTGTAACTTTGTGTCATTTGTGTAGCTTCACATCTCATTTGTGTCATGCTAGACCTCATTCATGTCGTTTCGTGCCCCTTTTTCTGTCAATTTGTGTCTCATTTTTGTCATGTGTCTCATTTGTGTAGTTTTGTGTCTTATCTGTGTCAGCAATGATCCAAGGAGCAATTGATGAAATTGTGGGTGTGTTTCTGAGTCTCATCGCCCGCTACATATTTAGATCACGTGATTCCTTTTGTGGTAGTTTGGTGTCCCATTTTGGGAATTTTACACCTTTTCATCTCCCAGTTTGGTAGTTTTTCATCATTTTGTGGTTATTTTTCTGCTGTACTTTGGTCATTTTATGTCTCTGAGTTCATTTGACGTCTTATTTCGGCTGTTTTACGTCATTTTGTGACTAGATTTTGTGGATGTTGTTGAACGTATAGCAAATAGTACAAAAACTAGATCCAAGCTGCAGCTGCATGTAGAAGATGTGCATGAGCTGCAGCTGTTTCCAGATTGTGTGAATGTCAGAACAAAGGAGGATATAGAGATGTGCAGCAGGGTGCAGTTGTTTGCATTTAAGTCTGATTTATAGAAGGAATAATTCTGGGTTCTTGAACATTTCTAAAGCGGTGCAGACGAGGTGCAGCTGGATGTAAACATGGATGAGAAGAAGATGTAAAACTGTAGATACTTCCAGATTCTGTAAATGTAAACTCAAAGGAGGATGAGTAAGGAGATGCAGGAGGATGTAGAGACGGTTTGCAGTGAAATCTGATTGCTTCATTAGTTTGTGTTTTTTGCACATTTTTGAACACAGGAACTGGTGCAGCTGGATGTAAACATTTAGGATGGCATGAGGTGCAGATGTTTCTTCATTCTGTGAATGTGAAATCAAAGGAGGACTACGTAAAGCAGGAGTGTCCAACATGAGGCCCGTGGTCCAAAAGTGGTCCTCCAGAGGGTCCAATCCAGCCCTCAAAGTGTAAAAATTACAGAGAAGACATTAACTGCAGATTGTAAATTAGTAAAACTATAAATTTAAAATAATTTCTAGACCATGACAAGTTGTTTGGATCAGAAAGTAAAATACTAGATTGTTCTTTTGTCGTCTTGTGCGTTGTTTTTGTAATATTTTGACTTGTTTTTGTTGGTTTTTGGTGTGTCTTTTGACGCTTGTCTCATGTTTTTGTCATTTTGTGTTTTGCTTAATTTGTTGTTTGCAGCATTTGTCATTTTGTGGGTTTTTCACCTCACTTGTTTTGTCTACTTTTTTGATGTTTTCTAACTTTTTTGATTTTGTGTTTTGTGTTGTTTGTCTTGTTTTTTTTGTCATTTTGTTTTTGGTTTTTGTCATATATCTTGCTTTTGTTGTTTTTTGTATTTTTTGTCTGACTTTTGTCATTTGTGTCTCGTTTCTGTCGTTGTGTTTCTTTTTTGTCTCACCTGTTTTTTGTCTTTTTTGTCATTTTGTGCTTTATTAGTTGCTTTGTATAATTTTTTGTGTTTTTTTTGGTCTTGTTTGTGCCATCTATTTTTTGTCACTTTTTAACTTTTTGATCTCTTTTTTTTGTTTTGTTTTGTGTCGTTTGTCTCGGAGGGTTTTTTTTTTTTGCCATTTTTTGTCTTGTTTTTGTTGTTTTTCGTCTTTTATTTCATCTGACTTTTGTTTTTTTTTTATCATAAAGTAAAACACCGTATCATTCGGTTCCAGATGATAAATTGAGACATGATGCTGCTGAAACTGAGTTTGTTTTTCTTAAGAAATAATTCCTGAGGTGTAAACTTTTTTTTGCACTGAAACAGAGGAACATTTGTGAGTTGTGGTTATTTCTAGGTTATTATGCTGTGATTTTACTGGAGATCAAACTGGGCTGAATGTGGAACTAGAATCAGTTTGACTCCCCTGATGTAAAGTGAGACGGTTAGCAGTGAAATCGTTTGATTAATTCTGGGTATTGCACATTTGTTGAACTGGTGCAGCTGGATGTAGACGTGTGCTGGATGACATGAGGTGCAGATGTTTCTCCATTCTGAGTGTAGAAGTGGAGGATGCTGGATGAAGCGCTGCAGCAGAAGATGTGCAGCAGCAGCAGCAGGTTTGCAGCTCCTTCTTCATGATGGATGGGGCAGGAAATGACAGCATAAGTGGTTATTAAAAAGAGGAAATGGGGGCATTTGTAAAAGCCGTGTCCTCGGCCCGAGTCGTCGTGTCACGCCTCCAGATCCACGAGGCTCCCCTGAAACCTCGGCGTCGTTCTGCTGCGTTCAGCTCTGAGGAGGATTTACAGGTAGCAGGTGCAAAGTTGAAGCCGTTCCAACGCCTTATCGCCTCGTAACAAAAATAGCTCCGCTCCTTTCTGCTTTCATGTCTGAATGTGAAATTCCTCCATAAACAGGAGCCGACCGTACAGCTGTTACTAATGCAAATACGTGCACGTACAGCTGAGTGGAATCTGCAGGACGAGGAGGAGAGGAAGGAAGATAGTTTGATGTCGCCCTGCTTGTTTTAACGCGCTTCATCTCCACATGTAAATAAAAAGCTGCAGCTTCTGAAAGCGGCCTTCACACATCCTCTGCACGGACAGGAACAAAATGTCCAAAAGATGCGGGCGCTTTGATTAATTTGTGGCTTTTCATTATTCAAAGTGGACATTTTTCACAGCTCAGCCTTCTTCACTTTATCTCCTGGAAATTGATTAGGAGCCGACGTCCTCTTTTCAGTTATGTAACCGCAAATTCAATCAGGTTTTCTACCAAACTGGACAGTTTTACACCAAAACACACCAAAAGTATATATCTGAAAATGTAAAAAAGCACCAGGATGATGGTTGTTTTGGTGACATCCGGGTAAATCTGAAGCTCTGGTGGTTGGTCTTTTGCAGCAGCAGCTCCACAGATTGTTTCTCAATCAGATGTTTTCAGGAGAATTTCAAGGCGTTCATTTTCTTTTAGAAGTTGATCTCTCTGTGCTTGATCTTGTTCTTTCTACCATTTTATTTTGCTTTACAAATAGTTTCTGAAGTCTTTATCTTGTCTTATTTTCTGCACATATTTTTACTCAATTTTGGATTTTTTTGCACTAAAAAGAACAAAATGTCCAAAAGATGCAGGCGCTTTGATTAATTTGTGGCTTTTCATTATTCAAAGTGGACATTTTTCACAGCTCAGTCTTCTTCAGTTTATCTCCTGGAAGGTGATTAGGAGCCGACGTCGTCTTTTTAAATTATGTAACAGCAAATTTAATCAGGTTTTCTACCAAAACTGAACAGTTTTACACCTAAAGACACCAAAAATATCTAACAATATCTCTAAAAATGTAAAAATCCAGAAAAATGATGGTTGTTTTGGTGACATCTGGTTAAATCTGAAGCTCTGGTTGTTGTTCTTTTGCAGCAGCAGCTCCACATCTGTTTCCTCAATCAAATGTTTTCAGGAAACTCTTAAGGCATTCATGTTCTCAGAGGCTTTTAGTTGCTTTAAACAACCACAAAAATGTGCTAAACAACCACAGAGATGTTAAAAGACAACAAAAAGATGCTAAACAACCACAAAAGATGCTAAACGGTGACAAAAAGATGCTAAACAGTGACAAAAAGATGCTAAACAACCACAAAAACATGCTAAACAACCACAAAAGATGCTAAACAGTGACAAAAAGATGCTAAACAGTGACAAAAAGATGTTAAACATCCACAAAGAGATGCTAAAAGATCACAAAAAAATGCTAAACAACCACAAAAGACGCTAAGCAACTACAAAAGATGCTAAACAGTGACAAAAAGATGCTAAACAACCACAAAAAGATGCTAAATGGTGACAAAAAGATGCTAAACAACCACAAAAGAAGCTAAACAGTGACAAAAAGATGCTAAACATCCACAAAGAGATGGTAAAAGATCACAAAAAGATGCTAAACAACCACAAAAGATGCTAAACTGTGACAAAAAGATGCTAAGCAACCACAAAAAGATGCTAAACAGTGACAAAAGATGCTTAACAACCACAAAAAGATGCTAAACGGTGACAAAAAGATGCTAAACAGTGACAAAAAGATGTTAAACAACCACAAAAGATGCTAAACAGTGACAAAAAGATGCTAAACATCTACAAAGAGATACTAAAAGATCACAAAAGATGCTAAACAACCACAAAAGACGCTAAGCAACCACAAAAGATACTAAACGGTGACAAAAAGATGATAAATAACCACAAAAAGATGCTAAACAGTGACAAAAAGATGCTAAACAACCACAAAAGACGCTAAGCAACCACAAAAAGATGCTAAACAACCACAAAAGACGCTAAGCAACCACAAAAAGATGGTAAAAAGCCACAAACAGATGCTAAACAGCAACAAAAAGATGCTAAACACCCACAAAAAGATGATAAAAACCACAAAAAGATGGTAATACTTGACCTTGTTGTTCTTTCTACTATTTTATTTTGCTTTACAAAAAGTTTCCAAAGTCTTTATTCTTTCCTATTTTCTGCACATATTTTTACTGAATTCCAGATTTTTTTATTTTTTTATTTATTTTTTTGCAGAGAAATGAACAAAATGTCCAAAAGATGCAGGCGCTTTGATTAATTTGTGGCTTTTCATTATTCAAAGTGGACATTTTTTACAGCTCAGCCTGCTTTAGTTTATCTCCTGGAAGGTGATAAGGAGCCGACGTCCTCTTTTTAAATTATGTAACAGCAGTTTCAGTCTGTTTTTTTTTTAAAGGAGCCGATCTAAAGCTCTGATCGGACTCGTCGGGTTGATTGTTGTGATCTGTGAATCTGCAACGGCTTCGTTTCCTCTCAGCTCTGGGAAACGGAGACTCGTTCACACGTTTTGCATCGAGCAGCGATGGGGAAACGGCGCGAGATCAATGGTTGGCTCGGGACGCTCTGTGTCATCTAAACCCAGATATGAAGTCAGCTGTTTCCTGCAGCGTCGTGTCACTTTGTGAAATGAGCTCCGTGCTGGCATCGCGTCATGCGTGCCGTCGGCAGAATGTCGAGTCATCATTCAGGCAGACTTGTGCTTCACGTTTCCTGCTCCTCTTCCACTGTTTACATCTTCCTGCTTTAGAAGAATTGTTTCCTGTTTCAGAAAATCTTCTTCATGCGACAACAGCAACCTGCGTTTCTAATGTGATCGTGCAGTTTGTTCAGTGGATTTATATTTTGCAGGAACACCAGACAGACAAACTGCGATTGGTTTATAACAGGGGTGTCCAACATGAGGCCCGTGGTCCAAAAGTGGTCCTCCAGAGGGTCCAATCCGGCCCTCAAAGTGGAAAAAATGCAGAGAAGACATTAACTGCAGATTGTAAATTAGTAAAACTATAAATTTAGAATCATTTCTAGACCATGACAAGTTGTTTGGATCAGAAAGTAAAATATTATTTTCTCATTGTTCTTTAGTCATTTTGTAATATTTTGTCTCGTTTTTGTTGTTTTTTGTCTTTCTTTGTGTCTGACATTTCTCGTTTGTCTCATGTTTTTGTCATTTTGTGTTTCCTTTTTGTCTCGCTTGTGTTTATTTTTTAATTTTTTGGTATTTTGTGTTTTGCTTTAATCGTTGTTTTGAGTATCCTTTTTGTCATTTTTCTTTTTGTTTCATGTCGTTTGTCTAATTTTTTGTTGTCTTCTTTCTTGTTTTTGTTGTTTTGTGTATTTTTTGTAATTTTTTCTTGTTTTTGTTTTTTGTCTTTTGTTGACTCATGTTTTTCTTTTTGATCTTGCTTGTGTGTTTTTTATGTCTTTTTTTGTCGTTTTGTGTTTTGCTTTATTCGTTACTTTGAGCAAAATTTTTGTCGTTTTTTGGGATTTTTTTGTTTGTTGTTTTTTGTTAGTCTCATTTTTGTCATCTTTTCTCGTTTTGTGTCTCATTTTTAAAAATATATTTGTCTTGTTTTTGTTTTTTGTCTGACTTGTTTTTTCTTTATTCATTGTTTTCTGTCTTATTTTGATCGTTTTGTTTCACGCTTTCTTCATTTCTTGTCTTGTTTGTCCATTTTTTGTCACTTTGTAACTTTTTGTCAGATTTTTTGTCCCTTTTCTGTCATTTTGTCTCTCATTTTTGTTGTTTTTTGTCATTTTTAAAGTAAAACACGATACCATTCAGTTCCAGGTGACTAAATGTTGTGTTCCTTTGTAGACTCTCTGTGATCTGGAAGTTGTGATGTGGAAATGACAAACTGAGGATGAATGTTGTTGTGGTTGCTGAACTTAAATGAGTTCGACACCCGTGGTTTAAAGAAATAAAAACAATCCAGAGCCTTTATTTGATGGTGAGTAATAATGAGGTGCAGCAGACCGTTCTACACCGTGTTGTGGATGTGAAGGACTTTGGTTCATGGACGTTGCTGATGCTGGAGTCTGACCAACTGGATGTAGAAATCAGGAGTCATTCTGCTACTGGCTGCTGATTCCAGGTAGCGTTGTTGTTGTTGTTGTTGTTTTCCTCCACTAGCTGCATGTTACGGTTTTCTTCGCTACGAGAAACGACATCAACCAGCACTCTGAAAATGTCAGGTTTTGATGAGGATAGCAGGATTCTTTTGGTATATTAGCAATTTTAGTTGCAGTTCTTGCCTCACCGCGTGCAAACATTCAGACGATCATCGGTAGTTTAAAGAAATGCATTTTCCACCATTGCAGCGTGATAATGAGGTGCAGCAGACCGTTCTACTTTGTGTTGTGGATATGAAGGACTATTGTTCACGTGTTAGTGGTCTACTGAGGCTGTAGGATGTCGGATGCAGGTGTCATTCTGCTACTGGCTGCTGATTTTAGGTAGTGTTGTTGTGGGACATAAAAACGACAACAAACATGCTCAAAAGGACAAATTTTGATGAAGATTTGAATCGTGCGGTGAGGCAGGCCTGGTTCAGATGGCTGTGGTTGGTTTAACCCTTACAAGGCCATGTCTCTGGAGAAGTACATACACTAAAACCACCTAATCTACAAAAATATCCATCAAGTCTTGCGAGGTCGTAGACGTTCGCCATATTAAATTTCGACCGGTACGCGGCCCCGATAAGAGCTTCGTAATTGCGGCTTCCTTATATATATATATATAGATAGATAGATAGATATAACTTTATTGATCCCTTTGGAGAGTTCCTCAGGGAAATTGTAGTTCCAGTGACAACATAGCACTAACAGTACAGGATAAAATACAAAAGAAAAAAAACACCCGAAATAAAATTAAAATTTAGTGCAAGATAAAAACTGCTCATACGGCTTTATCGTTTGAAATAAGCAAATTTGGGGCCAATGTTTATATCTTACCAAACACACGGGTGTGTGCATGTTTTATGTTGATTAGCAATCATAAACAGGTCGCACGTGTTGAGCCGAGAATGTTCGGTTTCGGCTGTTTGTATGAGTAAGCGTGAACCGAATATACTCGGTCCCGGCTTTTTAAGGGTTAAAGCGCTGCATTTTCCACCCCATAGCATGATGAGGTGCAGCAGACCATTCTACACAGCACTTCAAGTTTTCCTGAACATCTAATGGTGCTGTAACGCTCGCTTTATTGCTTCGTTAGATTTCTGTTTTGCTTACAAACAATCCAGAGCGTTTTCCCCGCCTTATAGCAGAATAACGACGAGGTGCAGCAGACCGTTCTACTGAGCGCTGTGCAGATGGAGCCGGTTATGTTGGTGTGGATTTCATCTTGCAGCGAGGCAGACCTGTGTGGTTCTTTTGGTGAATGATCTGTTTTATTCACCCGTATCGCATGATAAGGAGGTGCAGCAGACCGTTCTACTGAGCGCTCTGCAGATAGAGCTGTTTATGCAGGAAAAGTCTACATTCCGTCATCGTGTGGAAAAATCATTGTTCCACTTCATTCCCAGCCACAGCAGATGAATCAGGCCCTAAAAAAAACTTGCGATATCATTAACAAGTGAACCAAACAGTGAATCGATTTATCAACACAGAATCGTATTTAGACGTCACAGCGGGTGAAATCTCTGCTCATAATCACGTCGTGTGCTATAAGACATGAGCTCCGCGGGAAGAGCTTCGGCCTCCTCAGACTCCTCGACACCTCGGCGATGAGCTGCTGCAGCTTTATGTGTCAGGAGGAGACTCACGTTTCATTTTTGTTGCTGTGAAACAAACATCGCAGGATTAGCGAGCTCCCAGATTTGGCTCGGTGAAGACGCCACAGTGGGGCTCTGACATCCCTCTGCTAACCTCTCACCACCTCTTATGTTTGAGGATCATCTAAAAAAAAAAAGAAGAAGAAGAAGAGGGGAAAAAAAGAAAACACTCGCTGCTCTCAATCCTCAGATTCCTCTCCTCCCCGTCCGTGCATTTGCAGAGCCGGGCTGATCCGGCGGTGTTTACGGGATCGACTGACGGAGTGTTTCTCACACCTCTGGATGTGAGCCGAGCCAGATGTGCTGTGAATGGCGCTGGTTGTGTAGCGTTAAAACAACATGTGGCTCCTTCTGCTGCAGGGATGAAGCTCAGCGCTGGTCTGAATCTGTTAACCCTCAGATGAAAATGAGCCAGTGACGTCGTTTTAATGAAACGTTTTTTCAAAAAAAAAATGTCTTTGATGTCATTCCATTTAAATTTTTTAGTTACCTTTTATACTTTCATAGAAACTATCGTGTTTGTATTATGATCCCAAGCTTCTCAGTGGGTCAAAAATGAGTCTGTGAGGTTGTGATTGTCCTCTTTTTGATAATTTTTAGACTGAACAACAAATCAGTTAATTCAGAAAATAATCAACAAGTCAACTGACAGTTGAAATTAGGGCTGCAACTAACGACGCGTCGACTAATCGTCTGAGCACGATACGTCATCAAAAACGGAAGTGAGCGCGCAATGCAACAGAAATCGGCGTCCTATCGGAACGCGGAACACGGACGGACATCAGTGCTGCATCGTGCATATATTATGTATGCACGATGCAGCGTGGATGTCCGCGTTTAGATACAGCTGCATAGTAAACGCTGACATCCATGTTTACGATAGATCGCAGACGTCCATCCGTGTTCCGCGCTCCGGTCGGACGGTAATTTCTGTTGCACTGCGCGCTCACTTCCGCTTTTGATGACGTATCGTACTCAGACGATTAGTCGACACGTCGTTTGTTGCAGCCCTAGTTGAAATATTTCTTATTTGTAGCCCTATTTGCATCTTTCTGCTTCGTAAATATTGATTTTGTTCAACATTTACTGTACTGTAATACATGTTCTTATGCTCTGTAAATAAAACTAACCCTACCAGGACTGCAGTTAATTTAATGACCGATTAATGCACCAGTGGTTAGCAGGTGATAAATTCACATTCTGGGTTTTAAAGCTGCGAATTCTGAAAGTTTTGATGAAAGAAATTAGAATTAAACTTGTTGTTTCTCACTGTTACTTAAAATAAATGAGAGCTGTTGTGCTGTTAGTGTGACTGAGAGTACATTTCAACATGTGGACGTGATCGGGGCAGGCCTCTGATCATACGTGTAAAGTTTGAGGCAGATTGAAGCGTGTACGGGCTGGATAGACAGCACTTCCTGTTTCACTGTGAAGTAGCTGCCATTTTTACACCGTCAGACTCCAGCGAATCATTTCGATAGCTTTTGCTCATCCATGCCTGCTGGACATCCTGGCCAAATTTGAGCTCTGTCGAGGTCATCTTGTTTGAGTTTATAGCTTTTGAAAATGTCCAAAAATCACCGAAAATCATTGAAAATGACCAACTTCCTGTTGGGTTTTGGGCATGGGTGTCGATGCTTTTTTGTGTGTCTTGATGAGTTCCATTAGTCTTCCAAAGTTCATAAGTCTAGGTCACACTTACTGGACATAAATGTTTAAAATCTTCCAGGTGGCACTATGGAGCCCTTTTGGCTCACACCTATACAATTCCCTGAAATATCACATTTTTCACCCCTCCTGATGTGTGTGGAAACATTTTAGAGTATTTTTAGGGCCTCAAAGATGTTTCTTTCGTCCGATTCGTCCATTAGCGTCTCCACACCCCTGGTGCTCGGACTTGATGATTATTCATGATTATTCTCAACCAAAATGACAAAAAAAAACCCAAACACATTAAATCTTCTGCAGGTTGTTGCTGACCTACTTATGTAGGAGTGCAGGGTCGGATCCCTGGAGCCTGTGAGGGTTAAATGAGCGGCAGACGTCCGTTCATGTACCTGCCTGTGACCTTGTGAAGGCGCCACACTGATCAGCGAAGGTTTCCCACCCAGCTTTAATCAGTTTATCCTCACAATGAGATTGTGAATCGTTGCCATGCAGAGCTAGCTGCTGCTTTTTTTTCTACTCCACTTCGTAGCTGTTCCAGAATGTTTCACCTCGCAGGTCCTGCAGGGCTGCAGTGTCGGCTGCTTTTCATCTCGCTCTTTTAATTAGTGACTGATTTAGATCTGCCGAGGTGATCCCAGCGTCTGGCCAATCAATGAGGGAATTAATGGAAGCCGCGGTGCGAGCCGAGCGGCAGCAGCTTTGTGGCTACAGGCTCAGGTCGGATGGGAAAATAATCCATTTAACGTTATTGTTAAGAAAGCCGCCGTTCGCTCGACGCTTTAACGTGATTCCGGCACGTTCTCCCGCCTCGTCACATCTGCCCAGGATCTCTCATCCAATTTGTTCCTAATTTCAGTCTCAATTCCTGCTGAAGGAAAACAACAGCAGTCAGCTGAGCGCTCATTCGTGGCCGTACAGTAGGTTGTGTGTCTTTATTCTGCAGCTCTTTTCCCTCAAACACTAAAACCTCCGAGGCTCCGGATGTAAAAGGTTCAGAAATTATTCCGTTTTAAAACAAAAAGGGGATCCCCAGGGCCATGCAGCGTCAGGACGTCTCCACAGAAGATTCAAGAAAAAATAAAACTACAGCAAACAGTTTCTGTGTTCATTACATCCAGTAGACAAGGGCTGTCCAACATGAGGGCCGTGGTCCAAAAGTGGTCCTCCAGAGGGTCCAATCCGGTCCTCAGAGTGTAAAAATTACAGAGAAGACATTAACTGCAGATTGTAAATTAGTAAAACTATAAATTTAAAATCATTTCTCGACCATGACATGAAGTATAAACCCAGACTGTTCATTGTTGTTTTGTGTCTGACATTTTGTCTTGTTTTTGTTGTTTTTTGTCTGACTTTTGTCTTTTGTCTCATGTTTTGTCGTTTCTTTTTTGTCTCGTTTGTGTTTTTGTCTTATTTTTGTCATTTTTGTGTTGCGCTTTTTCGTTTTTCGTTTTCGTTTTTGTGCATCGTTTTTGTAGTTTTGTTTCACGCTTTTGTCTTTTTTGTCTCACCTGTGTCATTTGTCCATTTTTTTGCCACTTTGTAACTTTTTCGTCTAATTTTTTCTCTCTGTTTTGTTTTGTGTGTTTTGTCTCATTTTTTTTGTCATTTTGTGTTTCCTTTGTGTGTCACTTGTATCGTCCATCTGTTTTTTTGTCGCTTTGTAACTTTTTATTGAGTTTTTTGTTGAATTTTTTGTTTTGTTTTGTGTCGTTTGTCTCATTTTCTGTCATTTTGTTTCTTGCTTTTACCATTTTGTGTCTTGCCTTTATAACATTTTGTCTTGTTTTTGTCTTTTTTTAAAGTAAATCCTCTGTGGTTCAGCTCCAGGTGTCTAAACGTTGTGTTCCTTTGTAGACACTCTGTGATCTGGAAGCTGTAATGTGTTGATGAAACTGAACTCATTTTTCTCGATAAACGTCAGGTTGTTCATGACGTTTAGTAAAAAGATAATTCCTTTTTGCACTGAAACAGAGGAACCATGAGGAGTTGTGGTTATTTATAGATTGTTATGCTGTGGTTTTACTGGAGATCAAACTGGGCTGAATGTGGAACTAATCTGAACTGACCCCTGCAGTAAATGATGGGAGTCGACCTGAGAGTCCTCTGATCTCCGCTCTGTCAGACGTCGGGTGTCGAGGTGGGAAAATGAAATCTTGCTCCTTGGCCGACCTTAAAGAAAGCACTTATGCTGCGGCGTCGCTGGCAAACGAAGCGCTCTTAATAAAGCCTTTCTGTTTGTTGGAGTGGAGTTGAAATGACGGCGTTTCGTGTTCGTGCTCCCGGATCTTCAGACGCCGGCCTTTCCACATGAAAGCACGCGACCTTCCTGATATTTACGTGTGAACACCAGTAAAGCATCTGTAGCTGCAGCTCTCTGAACGGATGCGAGGATAAAATAGACTTTTCTGCGCGTTGTTTCAACACAAATTGATTAAATTTTTTACAGCCTGTAAGTCAGAGAATCGTCTGACGGTTAAATAAACGACAGGAGGCAGAAATGCGACACACATGGCCGTATTTCCATCACATTGTGTCGACTTGCATTCATTCTGTTCCATAAACTCTGAATAGAAGCCTCAAGAATGATGGTTCATGAAATACCACCAGCTGACTTCTAAATGATCTTTATGTTTTTGCCAATGTCGGCTCAGAAATGGAACTTTTTATAGCACCTTTCATTTTTTTTGCGTCATTTTTCAACTCACCAATAATCAGACATTATTTTATGTACACCCCCTGTCAAAAGTTTTAGGGCGCTTTCTCATTCAAATGAATGAAAAAGCGTCCTAAAACTTTTGACAGGGGGTGTATTTGACCATTTTCCCCATTTTCTAACATTTTACAGACCAAAAACTAATCAAATAATGCAGAAAAATGCCAGCAAATGAACTGACAGTGGAAATAATTATTAAGTCAGGATAACTGAAGTACATAAAACAAGTTTAAGCGTTAAGGTTTAGATTCTACAGTAGTTGTTAGCTGGTAGTTGCAGCATTAATTATAGTTTCACTGTTACATCATATTTAAAAGGAAAACTTGGGTGAAATGTACAGATTTCCCTGTAGAGCTGCAACGATTAATCAATTACATAGCCTATCCACTTTTATATTTATCACCGACTATTTTGCTAATTGATTAATCAGTTTGAGTCATTTTTTAAAATTAAAAACAGTCTAAATTCTGTCATTTCAGCTCCTTAACTGTGAATCTTTTCTATTTTCTTTCCTCTGTGACAGTAAACTGAAGATCTTTGGACTAAACCAGACATTTGAGGAAACTCTGATCCACATTTTTCACCACTTAAAGACTTTTTAGACCCAAACAAACAACTTTTTAATCAATATTTAAATCAATTTTCAGTTTCAGCCCTTTAGTAAACCCTCATTAAACCAAACTCCATTCAAAAAAGTTAAAATTTTAATCCAGAAAAATAATATTTTTGAGTAAATCCTAATTTTTAGCTCCAATTTGGTCACCTCCAGCAGATTTTACAATCAGAATGATCCATTTATTAATTAAAAACAGTCTAAATTCTGTGATTTCAGTGATTTTTTTTCTGGTTTCTCCTCAGTGACAGTAAACTGAAGATCTTTGGACTAAACAAGACATTTTACTAATTGATATTTTTCACCATTTTCTGACATTTTTCTGACCAAAACTAATCGACTATCCCAGAAATATTTCTTCTGCTAGCTTGTGTTTTTTTTTGCTCTCTAAAAAAGAAGCTAACCTCCTAATATCCCAGTTATTTCCCATTTTCCAGCTGATTTCCTGCTCTCAGGTTCATTCTGAAGCGTTCCTGTAATTACCAGACACGTGCTGGGTGATAATAAAGCAGAATTAGAGGTAATTACACACTCTGCACTGAATGCTGCTGGTCGGAAAGACGAGATGATGTGAGATATTTCAGCAATAATCACTCCGTGGTGGATGTGATTTGGTGTCTGCTGAGCCGGGGAGCTGAGACGTTTTCCTTTTTGTTGAAAAATGAGGTCAGAGAATTGTTAGTGCGCCGCCGTGGAGGGGTCCGGGGTCAGCTCCATCTCATTTCCATCAATCCACAGAGGCCCCAGAAACAAGGAGCGTTCCTCCCGTCCACGTAATGAAAGTCCTCCCCTCTACGTACAGAAGTGAAGTCCAATTAATCCACACTGTCTCCTGGCAGAAGAGTTTAATCCCACCAAGAAATTCTGAATTAAAGACGCGATACTCTGAACCGCAGCAGCGTCTCTTCTTCTTTTTTTCCCTTTTTGTGGAAATTAACGGGGCTGGAAATGTCAGAATAAGATGTGGTTTAGTGGCGAGGAAACATCAGAGCGAGATGTCAAGGTGACGGTTTCATTTTGTTCCTGCTAAAGGTTAGAAAACAGGAAAAGGACAAACGCAGACGACCTGCTCACATTTGATTCTCTTTCCTCCCGTAGCGTTTTAGAGGTGATGTACAGGAGGTTGTGTATCTGCTTTTACACACCTGAGCTGTCTTTTACACCTTCCTTTTGCAGTTTTCTCTGTGCATGGGGCTTCAATTTGTAAACATAAACATTTATGTCCTGCAGTAAATACCAGCAGAGTCTGGAGCTGAATGATATAGGGTTTTACTTTATGATCAAAACGATGAAAAAAGACAAAAAACAAGACAAAATGTTACAAAAATGACACACAAAATGACAAAATAATGGACAAACGACACAGACTGGACAAAAAAAGACACAAAATGACAAAAAATTAGACAAACGGCACGAAACAAAGGAGACAAAGAATTTGACAAAAATGTCATAAAGCAACAAAAAATGAACAAATAACAAAAACCAGACACAAACAATAACTATGGCAAAACACAAAATGGCAAAAATAAGACAAAAAACACAAGCAAGACAATAAAAGAAATGACAAAAACATGAGACAAACCACAAAAGTCAGACAAAAAAACCCACAAAACAACAAAAACAAGACAAAATGCTACAAAAGTGAGACACAAAACGAGAAAAAAAATGACAAAAAATGAGACAAACGACATGAAACAATAAAAAGGACAAAAATGGACAAAAGACAAGAACGATGCTCAAATCAACGAATGAAACGTAACACAAAATGACAAAAATGAAATGACAAAAACGAGAAACAAGGAGCAAAAGTCAGACAAAAACAACAAAGCAAGATAAAATATTACAAAAATGAGACACAAAATTACAAAAGAACAAAGAAGAATCTAGTATACTTCATGTCATGATCTAGAAATGATTTTAAATTTATAGTTTTACTAATTTACAATCTGCAGTTAATGTCTTCTCTGTGATTTTTACCCTTTGAGGGCCGGATTGGACCCTCTGGAGGACCACTTTTGGACCACGGGCCTCATGTTGGACACCCCTGTAGCAGGAATGTTTATAACACCTTCTTTTTGCGTTTTTCTCTCTCTGCATGCGCCTTAAATTAGTTTATTTCCTGCAGTAAATATCAGCCAGCCCTTTAAATTTCACTGATCCACATAAAGAATCGTGTCCTGCTCTAATCGGGTTATCGGCCTGTGGCACGTGGAACTCAGAAATGTTGTGCATCGCGTTTAGCCTGCGAGGTTCTGCCGTCGCTTTGATAGATGGCTCCGCTGTTTGTCATCTGAACGGCTGGTGATAGCCACAGATACGAGGCGCTTTACTGCTGTTTATTACAGCCATGCAGCAGAAACATGCAGCACCTGAACGCCTCGCTGCTGCTGCTGCTGCTGCTGCACACAATAAAAAACAAAAACATAACAAAATGACAAGCATGAGACAGAAAACAACAAAAACAAGACAGGAAATGACAAAAATGAGACAGAAAATGACAAAAAAGGAAACACGAAATGACAAAACGAGGCACAAAATGATGAAAACGAGACAGAAAATGATGAAAATGAGACAGAAAATGATGAAAATGAGACAGAAAATGACAAAAATGAGAAACAAAATGACAAAAATGAGATGCAAAATGACAAAAATGAGACGCAAAATGACAAAAATGAGACACAAAATGACAAAAATGAGATGCAAAATGACAAAAATGAGATGAAATCACAAAAACGAGACACGACTAAACGAAACACGAAATGACAAAATGAGGCATAAAACGAAAGAAAACAATAAACGAGAAACAGACAAACATGAGACACAAAATGATAAAACAAGACAGAACGCGACAAAACCGAGAAACAAAATGACAATACAAATACAAGACAAAGCAACAAAAATGCTACACAAAATACCAAAACGAGACAGAAAATGCTAAAAACAAGACATGACACGACAAAAATGAGACACAAAATGATGAAAGTGAGATGAAATCACAAAAACGAGACACCAAACGACAAAAACAAGACACGAAATCACAAAATGAGGCACAAAAAGAGACACAAAATGACAAAAATGCGACACGAAATATCAAAATGAGACTGAAAATGTCAGAAATAAGACAGAAAACGACAAAAACAAGACAAAAAATGACAAAAATGAGACGAAATCACATAAACGAGACGTCAAACGACAAAAACAAGACACAAAATCACAAAATGAAACAGGAAATGACAAAATGAAACACAAAATGAGAAAATGAGACACAAAAAGAGACAACACGACAAAAACGAGACACGAAATGACAAAACGAGGCAGAAAATGGGAACAAGAAGGCGCTGGGCTGCCTGGTGGCTCTTCTAGTCGACGGGAATCAAAGAGAGGGAAGGGGAGCGATAGGCAGGGAGGAAGTGTTGGACAAAGACGTGTGGAGGGAGGCGAAAGTGAGGAGATGCTGCAGAACGGAGTGAGTGAATGAAGGAGTGAATGGATGAGTGGATGAATGAGTGCAGCGGGACGGAGGAGAGGATCTGTTCCGTCAGAGAGGACACACTCCAGCGGCTGTGATTGAAGTATGGGCCAATTAACACGAGGAGCATTGAGCTCCAGCTGCACTCTCCTCTCCATTCCCGGCGACGCACACGCCGACACGCACACGCACACACGTGTGTGCACGCTGCTCTGCCACTTCATCTCATCTCCCAGCGTACTACAGCCGTGGACTGGAGCAAATTACAAAGGCCACATATAGCAGTTTTCTCTTAAACGTGCACGAATGAAGAGCCGATGAACAAAGTCTTCTTCCTCAGAGGAGCTTCTTCTCAGGCCGCTTGTTTTCCAGCTGCGCTGCTTCATTGCAGCGAGGAGCAGCTGCATTACTCTGCATGACAGCATGGGAGGAAGCAACACAACGGCGAGCGCTGCGCTTCCACAGCTCCACTCAGTCGCCCGGCAGGTCCGGAGCAGCGTCTCTGAGAAACACCTCCTCCTCTCCAGGGAGCCGTGCAGCCGCCGCAGGCCTCGCTGCAGCTCTGAGGGAGGAGGACATCACTCTGACACCCGCAATCAATTCCACTCTGTGTTTGGAGGCGATACAAGTTCTCAGTGTCTTCAGAGGCCTCGCTTCGCCCTCAGCTAGTTTCTGCTCATACCATTAATTCCTGAATGCACCGACTGGGAGTAGCAGCGAGGCGCATTATGCAGCAAATCAAATGTTTAAGCAGAGATGGGATTTAAACGACAAAAACGAGACAAGAAACGACAAAAAACGAGACACAAAATGACAAAAACGAGACAAGAAACGACAAAAAACGAGACACAAAATGACAAAAACAAGAAAAACGAGGCATGAAACACAAAAATCAGACATAAAATGACAAAAACGAGACATGAAATGACAAAAACAAGAGAAAACAAAGACGTGACAAATGAGACATGAAATGACAGAAACGAGATATGCAAGGACAAAAACAAAACAACAGGACAAAAGCGGGAATGAAACAACAAAAACGAGACAAAAAACGACAAAAACAAGGAAAACGAGGCATGAAACAACAAAAATCAGACAGAAAATGACAAAAACTAGACAGAAAACAAAAGTGAGTTAGAATGACAAAAACGACAGAGGCATGAAACGACAAGACAAAGCGACAAAAACTAGAACAAAACAACAAAAACGAGACACAAAAAGACAAAAACAAGATACGAAGCGACAAAAATGAGAACAGAACGACAAAAATGAGACAAAAAAACGACAAAAATGAGATAAAGTGACAATAATGAGAAAAAATGAGAACAAAACAACAAAGATGCAAAACAACAAAAATGAGACACAAAACGACAAAAATGAGAACAGAACGAGAAAAAAACAACTAACGACACAAAGAACAAAAATGAGGCACAAAACGACAAAAATAAGACACGAAGACACAAAAATGAAAACAGAACGAGAAAATAGAGACAAGAAATGAGAAAATTGAGGCCTCGCCGTGGAGAAGCTCTCAGCTAGTTTCTAGCAGCACTTCCTGCAGGCACCGACTGGGAATCGCAGCGAGGCGCATTATGCAGCAAATCAAATGTTTAAGCGGAGACGGGACGGGATGTGTTGTGATTGTGAGGCGGCGGCTGGTGTTTTTTGGAGGAGGCTGAGCTGCCTGGGTGAACATTTCCTCTGTCATTTGGCTGATTAGCCGTCAGCAGGAGAATATTCTGCTCTTAAGTTCTGGGTAAATATTCCTGAAGGTGCTTTTTAGATGGGCTCTAACAGTCGCCGGCTGTAAACGCCACTTTCTTTGTTTGGGAAAGGCAGAGAAATAATTACACCGTAGACGCAGTCAGCTGCTCGTTACAGCGACGGATCAGCGCTGCCGAATAGGAATAAAAGCGTTTTAGGTGATATAATGAGTCAGACAGGAGATGATGGCTGAAGGCTCCACCAGGACGTTTCCACACCTCTGAGAACTTTTACGAGATGTTTGGAATTCAGAAGAAGAATAAAACTAAAATAAAATCTGTCTAATTAATTAGAGGCTTTGAAATTAAGACAAACAACAAAAGTCAGACAAAAACAAGAGAAAATATTATAAAAACGAGAAACAAAACGACAAAAAAATAGACAACGCAAGCGAGACAAAAAGGAAACATGAAACAACAGAAACTGTCAGAAATTTCTGAAAGCATTTGAGATGAGAAATAATCTGAGCAGCAGCCGAATCTGTCCTGGTTTTAGTTCAATGATGGCTAGACGGAAAGTTTCGCAATGCATCGGACCTCCACATTCCTTGTCGAATTTGCATCAGCTTGAGGTTTTGTTGTTTTCTGTCTCGTTTTTTTTTCATTTTCTCATTTTTGTCATTTTGTTTAGTTTTTGTCATTTCATGTCTCGTTTTTCTCGTTTCACATCTTGTTTTTGTCATTTTGTGTCTTACTTTGGCATTTTTCTTATTTTTGTAATTTTCTGTCTCATTTTTCTCATTTCGTTATCTCGTTTTTGTCATTTTCTGTCTTGTTTTGTCATTTCATGTCTCGTTTTTCTTGTTTCACATCTTGTTTTTGTCGTTTCATGTCTTGTTTTTGTCATTTCGTGTCTTACTCTGGCATTTTGTTTCTTATTTTTGTCATTTTCTGTCTCATTTTTCTCATTTCGTTATCTCGTTTTTGTCCTTTCATGTCTCGTTTTTGTCATTTCCTGTCTTGTTTTAGGCGTTTTCTGACAAAAAAAAACAAGACATCCGTGCTGTACTTCTTCTTCATGGCTGGAAAACAGACTTCAGGTGCATTAGCGCCACCTACTGGGCTGGAGTGTTCATCAGAGTTACCGGTGTGACAGAAATTAGAGAACAGAGAAAGTGTTGGGATTTTTGTAATTAAATAATTGAAATGAATGCGTTAAAGTCCCAGCCAAAATTACAATATTCAACAAAGATCCTAAAAAAGTACGCAGGTTGATTCAATAACCGGTTCTTCACCTCCTGCACAGTAAAAACAGAAATGCATACGAATAAACATCCCCTTGGAGAACATCGTTTTTTTTAAAAACAAAAAATAAAGCTTGAGAGGCGAAAATATACTAAAGTGTGAAGATTTGCATTTTAACAAAAGATTCATTTATTGGTGGCAAATGAAACCAAGCTGTTAATCTGCGGCGCTCTCCCCCTCACTGCTCGCTCTTTACCATCCACACAATAATGCAGTACATAGTAAAGATATATTTAGGTTATTTACTGCAACGCTGAGAGTGAAACGCTGCGACAAGGCCCAACGGTTGACGAAATGCTGTGTTCGTCTGTCTCCCCAAAGCAACAGTCTTCTACCAGGACTGTCGTAGCTAACGTTAGCTCTGCTGCTAACAGCAACATGTTGTACATTGAGGTGAACAGAAAACAACCACCTTTTATCCAAGCTGCCATCAGGAAGATTTTTAAATGAAAGTTTCCTCCCAACAAGCTCAATGTGTCTCATCTTCCTTCACTGTTCACCAAACTTTCTTGTGCTAACATCAGTGTGGTCTACATGGTTTGTGCATTCCAGGTGTGTTTTATGTCACCAGTGTCATTTTCTGTCTCATTTTTCTAATTTTGTGTCTCGCTTGTCATTTTCTCTCTTGTTTTTGTTATTCATGTCTCGATTTTGTCGTCTTCTGTCACATTTTTCTCCTTTTGTCTCGTTTTTGTCACCCATATTTTAGGTCTTGTTTTTGTTGTTTTCTATCTCGTTTTTTCTCATTTCACGTCTCGTTTCTGTCATTTTTTGTCTCAGTGTTGCCATTTCATGTCTATTTTTTTGTTATTTTTGTGTCCCATTTTCGTTGTTTTCTGTCTCATTTTTCATGTTGTGTGTATCTTTTTTTCATTTTTTGCCTTATGTTTCTCATTTCGTTTCTCTTTTGTTGTTTTCTGTCTTCTTTTTCTCATTTCATGTCTATTTTTTGCCGTTTGTGTTTCGTTTCTGTCATTTCATGTCTCATTTTTCTCATTTTGTGTGCCATTTTTGTCAGTTTCTGTCTCATTTTTGTCATTTTATGTCTCGTTTTTGTAGTTTTTGTATGAAATGAAGCCGTTAATCTGCGGCACTCTTCACCATTCACAGCCTCACAGATTGGAACTCATAATGAAGTATATAATAAAGACATATTTAGATTATTTACTGCGACGCTGAGAGCAACATGAACAGAGTGAAACGCAGCGATGAGGCCCGGCGGTCGACTCGGAGCTTCTTCGTGTTCATCTGTCTGTCTGTCCTCGCCATTCTCCCCAAAACAACAAAGCCCTGTTTTCCTCCTCCATTATTACATTCTCCCTTTCCCTCTCTCCCGCTAACAAGTCTGTCTCTCCCCATCTCCCCACACCTCCATCTCTTTCACCTCCCTCCTCCTCGTCTTTTCCTCTTCTTCTTGCTGCCGTTGCCACACACGATGCACACAAACACCAACAAGCCGTCTCTCAGAAACCAGTAGCTTTGGCGCTTTGTTTGTTTAGTTTGAACACGTATGCTCGTCAATATTTCCTCCAGCACACCTCACCGTCCTCCTGTATTTACAGTACTCTCCATTCCTTTTCACTCTGCAGCTCTGCCCATCTCATTCCTGCAGTCGCTTTCTTTTTTCTTTCCTCCGCCGCCTTTTTCTTTTCTCTTCCATCCAAGAGACTGATCAGGGTCAAAGAATCGGCAGACTGTGACAAAGGGAGGAGAGAGTCGGAGTCCCATTTTTCTCATTTCGTGTCTCATGTTTTTGTCGTTTCATATCTCATTTTTCGCATTTCATGTTTTGTTTCTGTCATTCTCTCATTTTTCTCATTTTGTATTTTGTTTTCATAAATTCATGTCTTGTTTTTATCATATTTGTGCCTCCTTTTTATAGTTTTCCGTCTCATTTTTCCCATTTTGTATCTCGTTTTTCTCATTTTCCATGCCTCCTCTTTTTGTTTTTGTCTCGTTCTTGTTGTTTTCTCTCTCATTTTTTCATTTCGTGTCTCGTTTTTGTCATTTCATATTTTGTTTTGTCAATTTTGTGTCTCATTTTTGAGTTTTTTCATAATTTTTCTCTTTTCATGTCTCATTTTTGTCATTCCATGTCTTGTTTTTGTCGTCATGTCTTTGTTTGTCGTTTTCATGTCTCATTTTTGTCATTTTCTGTCTGTTTTTCATTTCGTGTCTCATTTTTGTCATGTCATATTTTGTTTTGACAATTGTGTGTCTCATTTTTGAATTTTTTTCCAAATTTTCTCATTTCATGTCTCATTTTTGTCATTCCATGTCTTGTTTTTGCCATATTCATGTCTTGCTTTTGTTGTTTTCTGTCTCATTTTTCTCATTTCGGGTACCGTTTTTGTCATTTTCGTGTCTCGTTTTGTTGCTTTTTGTCTCATTTTTGTTATTTTGGTGTCTCTTTTTTCTGTCATTTTCTGTCTCGTTTTTCTCATTTAGCTTTACTTTTTTTTTAATCTCCACCGCCTTTTTCTTTTCTCTTCCATCCAAGAGACTGATCAGGGTCAAAGAATCGGCAGACTGTGACAAAGGGAGCAGAGGGACAAAAAAACGTAGAGAAGGAAGAAACAGAGACGCGAGAGAGTGACTTTAGAGGGAATATTATGTCAGCGGGCCGCTGTTAATCAATGTGATTTTGTTTGGTACCTGAAGCCATGAAAATTGGGAGAAGAGAGACAGGGGAATGTGAAAAGACGGAGACGGAGGAAGACGAGGAGGGGAGAGAGGGCAATTGGCAGCGGGAGTAAATTGAAAATGATGCGTTTGTGTGTGTGTGTGCACAGCTCACATATTAACCCTGCTATCTCCCAGGTAGTCATTATCTTCCTGTTTGTGTGAATGCATGTTTGTGCATTAACCCTCATATCTCTCTATCATTAAGCTGCTCTGCGGGCACAGTGGATTTATCTGTGTGTGTGTGTGTTTACAGTGATCTTAATTGTTGTTATCACTCATGCAGCACAGTAACCACCTCCGCCCCCATCTTCGCCTCCGTCTGCTATTAACCGGCGCTCCCTCCTTTCCTCTCTAACGGCCGATTTCTATTTTTCCTCTTATTGTTTCTCCCAAGCCTGCAGCCTAAATAGCACCATTTCATCTTCTCTCTCCTGTTCTTGCCATTTCATGTCTCTTTTTTCATTTTGTGTCTCCTTTTTGTTGTTTTCTGTTTTGTTTTTGTGATTTCATGTTTCATTTTTATCATTTCATATCTCTTCATTGTCGTTTTGTGTCATTTTTCTAATTTTCGGTCTCATTTTTCTCATTTTGTGTCTCGTTTTTGTCATTTTCCATCTCATTTTTCTCATTTCTTGTCCCATGTTTGTCATTTTGTGTCTCATTTTTCTCATTTTCTGTCTCATTTTTCTCATTTTGTCTCATTTTTGTTGTTTTGTCTCAAAATCACATTTTAAACGCAGATTCAAGACTCACCTTTTTAAACTGGCTTTTACGTAATGCTTTTATTTTATCTTAATGCCTTGATTTATATTGTTTATTCCCTGGTCTTGCTTTTATTTATTTATTTTATTATTTTGTATACTATATTATTACTTCACTATTTTATTATTTATTTTATGATCTATTTTACCATTTATTTTACCATTTGCTTACTATTTTACTATTCTCCATCTTTTAGTAGTTATTTTATTCTTTAATTCTTAGTTTTACCTGTTATTTTCAACACGTCTATTTTAGATTCCAGTGTTTCCTCAGTGGGGAGCCGTCTGCATCCGGGGCTTTGACGGGGCCTGGGCCTAATGGCCCTGGAGCTAGTTGACCTGTTGGGGCCTGCTGCTGCCTTGGGTGTGGGCGGCTCTCAACGATGGTGTTTCCTCTTTCTGGTGTTTCTGCTGTCAGCCAACCAACGCTATTATTTCTGTTATAGAAGTGTGTGTGCGTGGCTGTGTGACTGTCTGGGTGTGTATGTGTGTGTGTTGATAGGGAGTATGATGGGGCGGGAGTTGGGAGGGAAGTGGGGCATTGTCTTTTTATTGTTTGTTTTTAACTTGTTAAGCACTTTGTGTTACTTTATGTTTGAGAAGTGCTATAGAAATAAACTTTGATTGATTGATTGATTTTCTCGTTTTCTCTCATTTTTCTCATTTTGTGTCTCATTTTTCAAATTTTTTGTGTCATTTTGGTTGACTTTTGTCATTTTTCTCATTTCGTCTCGTTGTATTTGTATCTTTTTATGTCATTTTCTGTCTCATTTTTCTGCTATTTTTCTCATTTCCTGTCTCATTCTTGTTGTGTTCGTGTCTCATTCTTGTTGTGTTGTCTTATTTTTCAAATTTTCTGTCTAAATTTGATCATTTTTTCTTGTTTTTGTCGCTGTCATGTATCTTTTTTTGTCAGCTTCTGCCTCATTTTTGACATTTCGTGTCTCGTTTTTGTCATTTTCTGTCTCGTTTTTCTCATTTTGTGTCTTGTTGTCTCCCTCTTGCTTTCTTTTGCGTTGATTTTTCTCCCTCCATCTCTTCGCGCTCCTCCTCCCTCCTCGTCCGGCGTTTTCTCCGGCCAAAGCTAACTTTTATTACCGCGTGATTGGATTCAGAATTTGTTATGCAGTCTCGCCTGTGTGCAATCTCTGATCAGTTTCCGTCTGCGCCTCCCTTCTCTCTGTGTTCTGCTTCTTCATTCCTTCTGATTTGATTTGATGTCCTCTGTGCTGGACGTTGCAGACAAACACACTAACTTAATCTCTCGCTTCTTCTTCACCTTCCCTCCTCTACCTGCTGTCTCTCTTCCTTCCAGGCGCCCTCTCTTAGTGCGATATATATCTGCCTCCCCCCCCTCGGCAGGTTGCCATGGTCGCCATACCCACTCTCTCTCTCCTGTTGGTCCTGGCAGAGTGGGCGGGTCCGGTGGAAGCGTCCCCCCACCTCCTGCTCCGGCCGAGCCCTCGGGAGCGCGACGCCGGGGCCATGATGAACTTCAACATCGCCGTGATCCACGCTGGCGCTACGGTGCAGGCGGAGGCGGCGGTGGCGGGGCCCGGGGGGAGGGTGCTCTACCCCGGCTTCGGTCGGGTCTACGGCTCCCTGGGGGAGAGCGTGGTCACCCAGTGGGGCTCTGCTAACGTCATCTGGCTACAGGTGAGGCTCCGCCCATCATCGTTCTCATTTCACTGATTTCAGAGGTGCATCGTCACATATAAGTTAAAAACTTATAGAAGTACAAAACAAGACCAAAAACAGCAAAGATGAGATAGAGAACGCGACATAAAGTAACAAAACGAGACACAAAATCCCCAAAATGAGACAGAAAATGACAAAAACGAGAAAGAAAATGATAAAAATGAGAGATGAAATGACAAAAACAAGACACGAAATGCCCAAATGAGACACATACCAACAAAAGGAAGACATGAAATGACAGAAACATGAAAGAAAATAACAAAAATGAGACACTAAATGACAAAATGAGACACAAACCAACAAAAAGAAGACACAAAATGACAAAAACAAGACATGAACTGACACAAACGAGACATGGAATGACAAAATAAGACACAAAATGACAAAAATGAGATAGAAAATGACAAAAATGAGACAAAATGACATAAACAAGACATAAAATAACAAAACGAGACACAAAATCACAAAAACTAGAGACGAAATGACAAAACCAAGACAGAAAATGGCATAAACGAGAAAAAAATGACATAACGAGACACGAAATGACAAAAACAATCCAGAAAACGACAGAAAACGGCAATAATGAGAGACAAAGAGATAGAAAACAATAAAAACGAGACATGAAATGACAAAAACAAATCTATTCTCTTGACGTTTTTTCCATGCTGTGAACTGAATTGTAAGTAAATAATGCTGTAAATGACCATGAGCACCATTCTCCTTGTCTGACAGAGATCCTGAAATAAAGCGGTGGGTCATAAGAAAATACAGGAGGTGCAGCTTTAAAACGCGTCACGTTTAACTGATGTTGCTTCAAACTGCAGCTCTGAGGTGAGCAGGTCTCGTTTTGTTAAATCCACATTACTTCGACTCCTCTGTCCTCACCTGGACTCTCTGCTGGGAGGGAAGGAGTCGAGGAAGCTCAGCTAGCTAAATGAGATGAGGGATTATTGGAGCTGCAGTGTTATCCGT
Source organism: Acanthochromis polyacanthus (assembly GCF_021347895.1). NCBI lineage: Eukaryota > Metazoa > Chordata > Actinopteri > Pomacentridae > Acanthochromis > Acanthochromis polyacanthus. The sequence continues at coordinate 40,175,008 of NC_067124.1, read as the reverse complement.
GCACGCTTAGTTGGACAGGATGTCTCATTTTGTTAAACACCTCTTTGCTCGACTCCACTATTCTTGCACCGAACCTTTGAGACTGATGCTACATGTCCAGAGGATCTGACAATTCCTCGATTCCTATTCGTTGTCTATTTGAAACGCCCCACGATGCTGTGTAGAGGCATTTCGAGCTGCATTAACCCAGACAAAAACAAGACACAAAATGAAAAAAACGAGACACAAAGTGATAAAAAAGAGACACAAAAAGACAAAAACGAGACGCACAATGACAAAAGCAGACAGAAAACAACAAAAATGAGATACAAAATGACAAAAATGAGACAGAAAATGACAAAATCAAGACAGAAAACTACAAAA